>NC_090370.1:19729188-20046688 GCF_035084215.1 Heptranchias perlo
TGTTGTGAAGCTGCGGGTGACGGTTTAGTTGTGACACTATTGGGAGAGTTGTGTTGTGATGCTGCGGGTGATGGTTTAGTTGTGACACTATTGGGAGAGTTGTGTTGTGTGCTGTGGGTGATGGTTTAGTTGTGACTCTATTGGGAGAGTTGTGTTGTGAAGCTGTGGTGATGGTTTAGTTGTGACACTATTTGGAAAGTTGTGTTGTGTGCTGTGGGTGATGGTTTAGTTGTGACACTATTGGGAGAGTTGTGTTGTGAAGCTGTGGTGATGGTTTAGTTGTGACACTATTCGGAGAGTTGTGTTGTGTGCTGTGGGTGATGGTTTAGTTGTGACACTATTGGGAGAGTTGTGTTGTGAAGCTGTGGTGATGGTTTAGTTGTGACACTATTGGCAGAGTTGTGTTGTGTGCTGTGGGTGATGGTTTAGTTGTTACACTATTCGGAGAGTTGTGCTGTGAAGCTGCGTGTGATGGTTTAGTTGTTACACTATTGGGAGAGTTGTGTTGTGTGCTGTGGGTGATGGTTTAGTTGTGACTCTAATGGGAGAGTTGAATTGTGATGCTGCGGGTGATGGTTTAGTTGTGACACTATTTGGAAAGTTGAGTTGTGTGCTGTGGGTGGTGGTTTAGTTGTGACACTATTGGGAGAGTTGTGTTGTGAAGCTGTGGGTGATGGTTTAGTTGTGACACTATTGGGAGAGTTGTGTTGTGTGCTGTGGGTGATGGTTTAGTTGTGACAATATTGGTAGAATTGTGTTGTGATGCTGCGGGTGATGGTTTAGTTGTGACACTATTGGGAGAGTTGTGTTGTGTGCTGTGGGTGATGGTTTAGTTGTGACTCTATTGGGAGAGTTGTGTTGTGAAGCTGTGGTGATGGTTGAGTTGTGACACTATTTGGAAAGTTGTGTTGTGATGCTGCGGGTGATGGTTTAGTTGTGACACTATTTGGAAAGTTGAGTTGTGTGCTGTGGGTGATGGTTTAGTTGTGACTCTATTGGGAGAGTTGTGTTGTGATGCTGCGGGTGATGGTTTAGTTGTGACACTATTTGGAAAGTTGAGTTGTGTGCTGTGGGTGATGGTTTAGTTGTGACACTATTGGGAGAGTTGTGTTGTGATGCTGCGGGTGATGGTTTAGTTGTGACACTGTTGGGAGAGTTGTGTTGTGATGCTGTGGGTGATGGTTTAGTTGTGACACTATTGGGAGAGTTGTGTTGTGAAGCTGTGGTGATGGTTTAGTTGTGACACTATTGGGAGAGTTGTGTTGTGAAGCTGTGGTGATGGTTTAGTTGTGACACAATTGGGAGAGTTGTGTTGTGAAGCTGCGGGTGATGGTTCAGTTGTTGCACCATTGGGAGTGTTGTGTTGTGAAGCTGCGGGTGATGGTTTAGTTGTGACACTATTGGGAGAGTTGTGTTGTGATGCTGCGGGTGATGGTTTAGTTGTGACACTATTGGGAGAGTTGTGTTGTGATGCTGCGGGTGATGGTTTAATTGTGACACTATTGGGAGAGTTGTGTTGTGATGCTGCGGGTGATGGTTTAGTTGTGACACTATTGGGACAGTTGTGTTGTGAAGCTGCGGGTGACGGTTTAGTTGTGACACTATTGGGAGAGTTGTGTTGTGATGCTGCGGGTGATGGTTTAGTTGTGACACTATTGGGAGAGTTGTGTTGTGTGCTGTGGGTGATGGTTTAGTTGTGACTCTATTGGGAGAGTTGTGTTGTGAAGCTGTGGTGATGGTTTAGTTGTGACACTATTTGGAAAGTTGTGTTGTGTGCTGTGGGTGATGGTTTAGTTGTGACACTATTGGGAGAGTTGTGTTGTGAAGCTGTGGTGATGGTTTAGTTGTGACACTATTCGGAGAGTTGTGTTGTGTGCTGTGGGTGATGGTTTAGTTGTGACACTATTGGGAGAGTTGTGTTGTGAAGCTGTGGTGATGGTTTAGTTGTGACACTATTGGCAGAGTTGTGTTGTGTGCTGTGGGTGATGGTTTAGTTGTTACACTATTCGGAGAGTTGTGCTGTGAAGCTGCGTGTGATGGTTTAGTTGTTACACTATTGGGAGAGTTGTGTTGTGTGCTGTGGGTGATGGTTTAGTTGTGACTCTAATGGGAGAGTTGAATTGTGATGCTGTGGGTGATGGTTTAGTTGTTACACTATTCGGAGAGTTGTGCTGTGAAGCTGCGTGTGATGGTTTAGTTGTTACACTATTGGGAGAGTTGTGTTGTGTGCTGTGGGTGATGGTTTAGTTGTGACTATATTCGGAGAGTTGTGTTGTGTGCTGTGGGTGATGGTTTAGTTGTGACACTATTGGGAGAGTTGTGTTGTGAAGCTGTTGGTGATGGTTTAGTTGTGACTCTATTGGGAGAGTTGTGTTGTGATGCTGTGGGTGATGGTTTAGTTGTGACACTATTGGGAGTGTTGTGTTGTGTGCTGTGGGTGGTGGTTTAGTTGTGACACTATTGGGAGAGTTGTGTTGTGAAGCTGTGGGTGATGGTTTAGTTGTGACACTATTGGGAGAGTTGTGTTGTGATGCTGCGGGTGATGGTTTAGTTGTGACTCGATTGGGAGAGTTGTGTTGTGATGCTGCGTGTGATGCTTCAGTTGTGACTCTATTCGGAGAGTTGTGTTGTGTGCTGTGGGTGATGGTTTAGTTGTGACACTATTGGGGGAGTTGAGTTGTGAAGCTGTGGTGATGGTTTAGTTGTGACACTATTGGGAGAGTTGTGTTGTGAAGCTGTGGTGATGGTTGAGTTGTGACACTATTTGGAAAGTTGAGTTGTGTGCTGTGGGTGATGGTTTAGTTGTGACACTATTGGGAGAGTTGTGTTGTGAAGCTGTGGTGATGGTTTGGTTGTGACACTATTGGGAGAGTTGTGTTGTGATGCTGCGGGTGATGGTTTAGTTGTGACACTATTGGGAGAGTTGTGTTGTGAAGCTGTGGGTGATGGTTTAGTTGTGACACTATTTGGAAAGTTGTGTTGTGTGCTGTGGGTGATTGTTTAATTGTGACACCATTGGGTGAGTTGTGTTGTGAAGCTGTGGTGATGGTTTAGTTGTGACACTATTGGGAGAGTTGTGTTGTGTGCTGTGGGTGATGGTTTAGTTGTGACACTATTGGGAGAGTTGTGTTGTGAAGCTGTGGTGATGGTTTAGTTGTGACACTATTGGCAGAGTTGTGTTGTGTGCTGTGGGTGATGGTTTAGTTGTTACACTATTCGGAGAGTTGTGCTGTGAAGCTGCGTGTGATGGTTTAGTTGTTACACTATTGGGAGAGTTGTGTTGTGTGCTGTGGGTGATGGTTTAGTTGTGACTCTAATGGGAGAGTTGAATTGTGATGCTGTGGGTGATGGTTTAGTTGTGACACAATTGGGAGAGTTGTGTTGTGATGCTGTGGGTGAGGTTTAGTTGTGACTCTAATGGGAGAGTTGTGTTGTGATGCTGTGGGTGATGGTTTAGTTGTGACACTATTGGGAGAGTTGTGTTGTGTGCTGTGGGTGATGGTTTAGTTGTGACACTATTGGGAGAGTTGTGTTGTGAAGCTGTGGTGATGGTTTAGTTGTGACACTATTGGCAGAGTTGTGTTGTGTGCTGTGGGTGATGGTTTAGTTGTTACACTATTCGGAGAGTTGTGCTGTGAAGCTGCGTGTGATGGTTTAGTTGTTACACTATTGGGAGAGTTGTGTTGTGTGCTGTGGGTGATGGTTCAGTTGTGACTATATTCGGAGAGTTGTGTTGTGTGCTGTGGGTGATGGTTTAGTTGTGACACTATTGGGAGAGTTGTGTTGTGAAGCTGTTGGTGATGGTTTAGTTGTGACTCGAATGGGAGAGTTGTGTTGTGAAGCTGTGGGTGATGCTTTAGTTGTGACTCTATTGGGAGAGTTGTGTTGTGATGCTGCGGGTGATGGTTTAGTTGTGACACTATTGGGAGTGTTGTGTTGTGTGCTGTGGGTGGTGGTTTAGTTGTGACACTATTGGGAGAGTTGTGTTGTGAAGCTGTGGGTGATGGTTTAGTTGTGACACTATTGGGAGAGTTGTGTTGTGATGCTGCGGGTGATGGTTTAGTTGTGACTCTATTGGGAGTGTTGTGTTGTGATGCTGCGGGTGATGCTTTAGTTGTGACTCTATTCGGAGAGTTGTGTTGTGTGCTGTGGGTGATGGTTTAGTTGTGACACTATTGGGAGAGTTGAGTTGTGAAGCTGTGGTGATGGTTTCGTTGTGACACTATTGGGAGAGTTGTGTTGTGAAGTTGTGGGTGATGGTTTAGTTGTGACACTATTGGGAGAGTTGTGTTGTGTGCTGTGGGTGATGGTTTAGTTGTGACAATATTGGTAGAATTGTGTTGTGATGCTGCGGGTGATGGTTTAGTTGTGACACTATTGGGAGAGTTGTGTTGTGTGCTGTGGGTGATGGTTTAGTTGTGACTCTATTGGGAGAGTTGTGTTGTGAAGCTGTGGTGATGGTTGAGTTGTGACACTATTTGGAAAGTTGAGTTGTGTGCTGTGGGTGATGGTTTAGTTGTGACACTATTGGGAGAGTTGTGTTGTGAAGCTGTGGTGATGGTTTAGTTGTGACACTATTGGGAGAGTTGTGTTGTGAAGCTGTGGTGATGGTTTAGTTGTGACACTATTGGGAGAGTTGTGTTGTGAAGCTGTGGGTGATGGTTTAGTTGTGACACTATTTGGAAAGTTGTGTTGTGTGCTGTGGGTGATTGTTTAGTTGTGACACTATTGGGAGAGTTGTGTTGTGAAGCTGTGGGTGATGTTTAGTTGTGAGTCTATTGGGTGAGTTGTGTTGTGAAGCGGCGGGTGATGGTTTAATTGTGACACTATTGGGAGAGTTGTGTTGTGATGCTGCGGGTGATGGTTCAGTTGTTGCACCATTGGGAGTGTTGTGTTGTGAAGCTGCGGGTGATGGTTTAATTGTGACACTATTGGGAGAGTTGTGTTGTGATGCTGCGGGTGGTGGTTTAGTTGTTACACTATTGGGAAAGTTGTGTTGTGATGCTGCGGGTGATGGTTTAATTGTGACACTATTGGGACAGTTGTGTTGTGAAGCTGCGGGTGACGGTTTAGTTGTGACACTATTGGGAGAGTTGTGTTGTGATGCTGCGGGTGATGGTTTAGTTGTGACACTATTCGGAGAGTTGTGTTGTGTGCTGTGGGTGATGGTTTAGTTGTGACTCTATTGGGAGAGTTGTGTTGTGAAGTTGTGGTGATGGTTTAGTTGTGACACTATTTGGAATGTTGTGTTGTGTGCTGTGGGTGATGGTTTAGTTGTGACACTATTGGGAGAGTTGTGTTGTGAAGCTGTGGTGATGGTTTAGTTGTGACACTATTGGGAGAGTTGTGTTGTGAAGCTGTGGGTGATGGTTTAGTTGTGACACTATTTGGAAAGTTGTGTTGTGTGCTGTGGGTGATGGTTTAGTTGTGACACTATTGGGAGAGTTGTGTTGTGAAGCTGTGGGTGATGGTTTAGTTGTGACACTTTTGGGAGAGTTGTGTTGTGAAGCAGTGGGTGATGGTTTAGTTGTGACTCTATTGGTAGAATTGTGTTGTGAAGCTGCGGGTGATGGTTTAGTTGTGACACTATTGGCAGAGTTGTGTTGTGTGCTGTGGGTGATGGTTTAGTTGTGACACTCTTGGGAGAGTTGTGCTGTGAAGCTGCGTGTGATGGTTTAGTTGTTACACTATTGGGAGAGTTGTGTTGTGTGCTGTGGGTGATGGTTTAGTTGTGACACTATTGGGAGAGTTGTGTCGTGTGCTGTGGGTGATGGTTTAGTTGTGACTCTAATGGGAGAGTTGCGTTGTGATGCTGTGGGTGATGGTTTAGTTGTGACACTATTGGGAGAGTTGTGTTGTGATGCTGTGGGTGAAGATTTAGTTGTGACTCTCTTGGGAGAGTTGTGTTGTGTGCTGTGGGTGATGGTTTAATTGTGACACTATTGGGTGAGTTGTGTTGTGAAGCTGCGGGTGATGGTTTAATTGTGACACTATTGGGAGTGTTGTGTTGTGAAGCTGCGGGTGATGGTTTAGTTGTGACACTATTGGGAGAGTTGTGTTGTGATGATGCGGGTGATGGTTTAGTTGTGACACTATTGGGAGAGTTGTGTTGTGATGCTGCGGGTGATGGTTTAATTGTGACCCTATTGGGAGAGTTGTGTTGTGATGCTGCGGGTGATGGTTTAGTTGTGACACTATTGGGACAGTTGTGTTGTGAAGCTGCGGGTGACGGTTTAGTTGTGACACTATTGGGAGAGTTGTGTTGTGATGCTGCGGGTGATGGTTTAGTTGTGACACTATTGGGAGAGTTGTGTTGTGTGCTGTGGGTGATGGTTTAGTTGTGACTCTATTGGGAGAGTTGTGTTGTGAAGCTGTGGTGATGGTTCAGTTGTGACACTATTTGGAAAGTTGTGTTGTGTGCTGTGGGTGATGGTTTAGTTGTGACACTATTGGGAGAGTTGTGTTTTGAAGCTGTGGTGATGGTTCAGTTGTGACACTGTTGGGAGAGTTGTGTTGTGTGCTGTGGGTGATGGTTTAGTTGTGACACTATTGGGAGAGTTGTGTTGTGAAGCTGTGGTGATGGTTTAGTTGTGACACTATTGGCAGAGTTGTGTTGTGAAGCTGTGGTGATGGTTGAGTTGTGACACTATTTGGAAAGTTGAGTTGTGTGCTGTGGGTGATGGTTTAGTTGTGACACTATTGGGAGAGTTGTGTTGTGAAGCTGTGGTGATGGTTTAGTTGTGACACTATTGGGAGAGTTGTGTTGTGAAGCTGTGGTGATGGTTTAGTTGTGACACTATTGGGAGAGTTGTGTTGTGAAGCTGTGGGTGATGGTTTAGTTGTGACACTATTTGGAAAGTTGTGTTGTGTGCTGTGGGTGATGGTTTAGTTGTGAGTCCATTGGGAGAGTTGTGTTGTGATGCTGCGGGTGATGGTTTAATTGTGACACCATTGGGTGAGTTGTGTTGTGAAGCTGCGGGTGATGGTTTAATTGTGACACTATTGGGAGAGTTGTGTTGTGATGCTGCGGGTGATGGTTCAGTTGTTGCACCATTGGGAGTGTTGTGTTGTGAAGCTGCGGGTGATGGTTTAATTGTGACACTATTGGGAGAGTTGTGTTGTGATGCTGCGGGTGGTGGTTTAGTTGTGACACTATTGGGAGAGTTGTGTTGTGATGCTGCGGGTGATGGTTTAATTGTGACACTATTGGGACAGTTGTGTTGTGAAGCTGCGGGTGACGGTTTAGTTGTGACACTATTGGGAGAGTTGTGTTGTGATGCTGCGGGTGATGGTTTAGTTGTGACACTATTGGGAGAGTTGTGTTGTGTGCTGTGGGTGATGGTTTAGTTGTGACTCTATTGGGAGAGTTGTGTTGTGAAGCTGTGGTGATGGTTTAGTTGTGACACTATTGGGAGAGTTGTGTTGTGATGCTGCGGGTGATGGTTTAATTGTGACACTATTGGGACAGTTGTGTTGTGAAGCTGCGGGTGACGGTTTAGTTGTGACACTATTGGGAGAGTTGTGTTGTGAAGCTGTGGGTGATGGTTTAGTTGTGACACTATTTGGAAAGTTGTGTTGTGTGCTGTGGGTGATTGTTTAGTTGTGACACTATTGGGAGAGTTGTGTTGTGAAGCTGTGGGTGATGGTTTAGTTGTGAGTCTATTGGGAGAGTTGTGTTGTGATGCTGCGGGTGATGGTTTAATTGTGACACCATTGGGTGAGTTGTGTTGTGAAGCTGCGGGTGATGGTTTAATTGTGACACTATTGGGAGAGTTGTGTTGTGATGCTGCGGGTGATGGTTCAGTTGTTGCACCATTGGGAGTGTTGTGTTGTGAAGCTGCGGGTGATGGTTTAATTGTGACACTATTGGGAGAGTTGTGTTGTGATGCTGCGGGTGGTGTTTTAGTTGTTACACTATTGGGAGAGTTGTGTTGTGATGCTGCGGGTGATGGTTTAATTGTGACACTATTGGGACAGTTGTGTTGTGAAGCTGCGGGTGACGGTTTAGTTGTGACACTATTGGGAGAGTTGTGTTGTGATGCTGCGGGTGATGGTTTAGTTGTGACACTATTGGGAGAGTTGTGTTGTGTGCTGTGGGTGATGGTTTAGTTGTGACTCTATTGGGAGAGTTGTGTTGTGAAGCTGTGGTGATGGTTTAGTTGTGACTCTATTTGGAAAGTTGTGTTGTGTGCTGTGGGTGATGGTTTAGTTGTGACACTATTGGGAGAGTTGTGTTGTGAAGCTGTGGTGATGGTTTAGTTGTGACACTATTGGGAGAGTTGTGTTGTGAAGCTGTGGGTGATGGTTTAGTTGTGACACTATTTGGAAAGTTGTGTTGTGTGCTGTGGGTGATGGTTTAGTTGTGACACTATTGGGAGAGTTGTGTTGTGAAGCTGTGGGTGATGGTTTAGTTGTGACACTATTGGGAGAGTTGTGTTGTGAAGCAGTGGGTGATGGTTTAGTTGTGACTCTATTGGTAGAATTGTGTTGTGAAGCTGCGGGTGATGGTTTAGTTGTGACACTATTGGCAGAGTTGTGTTGTGTGCTATGGGTGATGGTTTAGTTGTGACACTATTGGGAGAGTTGTGCTGTGAAGCTGCGTGTGATGGTTTAGTTGTTAAACTATTGGGAGAGTTGTGTTGTGTGCTGTGGGTGATGGTTTAGTTGTGACACTATTGGGAGAGTTGTGTCGTGTGCTGTGGGTGATGGTTTAGTTGTGACTCTAATGGGAGAGTTGCGTTGTGATGCTGTGGGTGATGGTTTAGTTGTGACACTATTGGGAGAGTTGTGTTGTGATGCTGTGGGTGAAGGTTTAGTTGTGACTCTCTTGGGAGAGTTGTGTTGTGTGCTGTGG
This sequence comes from Heptranchias perlo, assembly GCF_035084215.1. Lineage (NCBI taxonomy): Eukaryota > Metazoa > Chordata > Chondrichthyes > Hexanchiformes > Hexanchidae > Heptranchias > Heptranchias perlo. Next base: position 19,738,043 of record NC_090370.1, read on the forward strand.
GTGATGGTTTAATTGTGACACTATTGGGTGAGTTGTGTTGTGAAGCTGCGGGTGATGGTTTAATTGTGACACTATTGGGAGAGTTGTGTTGTGATGCTGCGGGTGATGGTTCAGTTGTTGCACCATTGGGAGTGTTGTGTTGTGAAGCTGCGGGTGATGGTTTCGTTGTGACACTATTGGGAGAGTTGTGTTGTGTGCTGTGGGTGATGGTTTAGTTGTGACAATATTGGTAGAATTGTGTTGTGATGCTGCGGGTGATGGTTTAGTTGTTACACCATTGGGAGAGTTGTGTTGTGTGCTGTGGGTGATGGTTTAGTTGTGACACCATTTGGAGAGTTGTGTTGTGAAGCTGTGCTGATGGTTTAGTTGTGACACTATTGGGAGAGTTGTGTTGTGTGCTGTGGGTGATGGTTTAGTTGTGACACTATTGGGAGAGTTGTGTTGTGAAGCTGTGGTGATGGTTTAGTTGTGACACGATTGGCAGAGTTGTGTTGTGTGCTGTGGGTGATGGTTTAGTTGTTACACTATTCGGAGAGTTGTGCTGTGAAGCTGCGTGTGATGGTTTAGTTGTTACACTATTGGGAGAGTTGTGTTGTGTGCTGTGGGTGATGGTTTAGTTGTGACTCTAATGGGAGAGTTGCGTTGTGATGCTGTGGGTGATGGTTTAGTTGTGACACTATTGGGAGAGTTGTGTTGTGATGCTGTGGGTGATGGTTTAGTTGTGACTCTAATGGGAGAGTTGTGTTGTGATGCTGTGGGTGATGGTTTAGTTGTGACACTATTGGGAGAGTTGTGTTGTGATGCTGTGGGTGATGGTTTAGTTGTGACACTATTGGGAGAGTTGTGTTGTGAAGCTGTTGGTGATGGTTTAGTTGTGACTCTATTGGGAGAGTTGTGTTGTGATGCTGCGGGTGATGGTTTAGTTGTGACACTATTGGGAGAGTTGTGTTGTGAAGCTGTGGGTGATGGTTTCGTTGTGACTCTATTGGGAGAGTTGTGTTGTGATGCTGCGGGTGATGGTTTCGTTGTGACACTATTGAGAGAGTTGTGTTGTGTGCTGTGGGTGATGGTTTAGTTGTGACTCTATTGGGAGAGTTGTGTTGTGATGCTGCGGGTGATGGTTTAGTTGTGACACTATTGGGAGTGTTGTGTTGTGTGCTGTGGGTGGTGGTTCAGTTGTGACACTATTGGGAGAGTTGTGTTGTGAAGCTGTGGGTGATGGTTTAGTTGTGACACTATTGGGAGAGTTGTGTTGTGAAGCTGTGGGTGATGGTTTAGATGTGACACTATTGGGAGAGTTGTGTTGTGAAGCTGCGGGTGATGGTTTAATTGTGACACTATTGGGAGAGTTGTGTTGTGATGCTGCGGGTGATGGTCTGGTTGTGACTCTATTGGGAGAGTTGTGTTGTGATGCTGCGTGTGATGGTTTAGTTGTGACACTATTGGGAGAGTTGTGTTGTGTGCTGTGGGTAATGCTTTCGTTGTGACTCTATTCGGAGAGTTGTGTTGTGTGCTGTGGGTGATGGTTTAGTTGTGACACTATTGGGAGAGTTGTGTTGTGAAGCTGTGGTGATGGTTTAGTTGTGAAATTATTGGGAGAGTTGTGTTGTGAAGCTGTGGGTGATGGTTTGGTTGTGACACTATTGGGAGAGTTGGCTTGTGTGCTGTGGGTGATGGTTTAGTTGTGACAATATTGGTAGAATTGTGTTGTGATGCTGCGGGTGATGGTTTAGTTGTGACACTATTGGGAGAGTTGTGTTGTGTGCTGTGGGTGATGGTTTAGTTGTGACTCTATTGGGAGAGTTGTGTTGTGAAGCTGTGGTGATGGTTTAGTTATGAAACTATTTGGAAAGTTGAGTTGTGTGCTGTGGGTGATGGTTTAGTTGTAAAACTATTGGGAGAGTTGTGTTGTGAAGCTGTGGTGATGGTTTAGTTGTGACACTATTGGGAGAGTTGTGTTGTGAAGCTGTGGGTGATGGTTTAGTTGTGACACTATTTGGAAAGTTGTGTTGTGTGCTATGGGTGATTGTTTAGTTGTGACACTATTGGGAGAGTTGTGTTGTGAAGCTGTGGTGAAGGTTTAGTTGTGACACTATTGGGAGAGTTGTGTTGTGAAGCTGTGGGTGATGGTTTAGTTGTGACACTATTGGGAGAGTTGTGTTGTGATGCTGCGGGTGATGGTTTAGTTGTGACACTATTGGGAGAGTTGTGTTGTGAAGCTGTGGTGATGGTTTAGTTGTGACACTATTGGGAGAGTTGTGTTGTGAATCTGCGGGTGATGGTTTAGTTGTGACACTATTCAGAGAGTTGTGTTGTGAAGCTGCGGGTGATGGTTTCGTTGTGACACAATTGGGAGAGTTGTGTTGTGAAGCAGTGGATGATGGTTTAGTTGTGACACTATTGGGAGAGTTATGTTGTGATGCTGTGGGTGATGGTTTAGTTGTGACACTATTGGGAGAGTTGTGTTGTGTGCTGTGGGTGATGGTTTAGTTGTGACTCTATTCGGAGAGTTGTGTTGTGATGCTGTGGGTGATGGTTTAGTTGTGACACTATACGGAGAGTTGTGTTGTGATGCTGTGGGTGATGGTTTAGTTGTGACACTATTGGGAGAGTTGTGTTGTGTGCTGTGGGTGATGGTTTAGTTGTGACTCTATTCGGAGAGTTGTGTTGTGATGCTGTGGGTGATTGTTTAGTTGTGACACTATTGGGAGAGTTGTGTTGTGTGCTGTGGGTGATTGTTTAGTTGTTACACTATTGGGAGAGTTGTGTTGTGATGCTGTGGTTGATGGTTTAGTTGTGACACTATTGGGAGAGTTTTGTTGTGATGCTGTGGGTGATGGTTTAGTTGTGACACTATTCGGAGAGTTGTGTTGTGAAGCTGCGGGTGATGGTTTCGTTGTGACACTATTGGGAGAGTTGTGATGTGAAGCTGTGGGTGATGGTTTTTGTTGTGACACTTTTGGGAGAGTTGTGTTGTGAAGCTGTGGGTGATGGTTTAGTTGTGACTCTATTGGGAGAGTTGTGTTGTGATGCTGCGGGTGATGGTTCAGTTGTGACACCATTGGGAGAGTTGTGTTGTGATGCTGTGGGTGATGGTTTAGTTGTGACTATATTCGGAGAGTTGTGTTGTGTGCTGTGGGTGATGGTTTAGTTGTGACACTATTGGGAGAGTTGTGTTGTGAAGCTGTTGGTGATGGTTTCGTTGTGACTCTATTGGGAGAGTTGTGTTGTGATTCTGTGGGTGATGCTTTAGTTGTGACTCTATTGGGAGAGTTGTGTTGTGATGCTGCGGGTGATGCTTTAGTTGTGACACTATTGGGAGTGTTGTGTTGTGTGCTGTGGGTGTTGGTTTAGTTGTGACACTATTGGGAGAGTTGTGTTGTGAAGCTGTGGGTGATGGTTTACTTGTGACACTATTGGGAGAGTTGTGTTGTGATGCTGCGGTTGATGGTTTAGTTGTGACTCTATTGGGAGAGTTGTGTTGTGAAGCTGTGGTGATGGTTTAGTTGTGACACTATTGGGAGAGTTGTGTTCTGAAGCTGTGGGTGATGGTTTAGTTGTGACACTATTGGGAGAGTTGTGTTGTGTGCTGTGGGTGATGGTTTAGTTGTGACAATATTGGTAGAATTGTGTTGTGATGCTGCGGGTGATGGTTTAGTTGTGACACTATTGGGAGAGTTGTGTTGTGTGCTGTGGGTGATGGTTTAGTTGTGACTCTATTGGGAGAGTTGTGTTGTGAAGCTGTGGTGATGGTTTCGTTGTGACTCTATTGGGAGAGTTGAGTTGTGTGCTGTGGGTGATGGTTTAGTTGTGACACTATTGGGAGAGTTGTGTTGAGAAGCTGTGGGTGATGGTTTAGTTGTGACACTATTTGGAAAGTTGTGTTGTGTGCTGTGGGTGATTGTTTAGTTGTGACACTATTGGGAGAGTTGTGTTGTGAAGCTGTGGTGATGGTTTAGTTGTGACACTATTGGGAGAGTTGTGTTGTGAAGCTGTGGGTGATGGTTTCGTTGTGAGTCTATTGGGAGAGTTGTGTTGTGATGCTGCGGGTGATGGTTTAATTGTGACACTATTGGGTGAGTTGTGTTGTGAAGCTGTGGCTGATGGCTTAGTTGTTACACTATTGGGAGAGTTGTGTTGTGATGCTGCGGGTGATGGTTTAGTTGTGACACTATTGGGAGAGTTGTGTTGTGATGCTGCGGTGATGGTTTAGTTGTAACACTATTGGGAGAGTTGTGTTGTGAAGCTGTGGGTGATGGCTTAGTTGTTACACTATTGGGAGAGTTGTGTTGTGAAGCTGCGGGTGATGGTTTAGTTGTGACACCATTGGGAGAGTTGTGTTGTGATGCTGTGGGTGATGGTTTAGTTGTGACTATATTCGGAGAGTTGTGTTGTGTGCTGTGGGTGATGGTTTAGTTGTGACACTATTGGGAGAGTTGTGTTGTGAAGCTGTGGGTGATGCTTTAGTTGTGACTCTATTGGGAGAGTTGTGTTGTGATGCTGCGGGTGATGCTTTAGTTGTGACACTATTGGGAGTGTTGTGTTGTGTGCTGTGGGTGATGGTTTAGTTGTGACACTATTGGGAGAGTTGTGTTGTGAAGCTGTGGGTGATGCTTTAGTTGTGACTCTATTGGGAGAGTTGTGTTGTGATGCTGCGGGTGATGCTTTAGTTGTGACACTATTGGGAGTGTTGTGTTGTGTGCTGTGGGTGTTGGTTTAGTTGTGACACTATTGGGAGAGTTGTGTTGTGAAGCTGTGGTGATGGTTTAGTTGTGACACTATTGGGAGAGTTGTGTTGTGATGCTGCGGTTCATGGTTTAGTTGTGACTCTATTGGGAGAGTTGTGTTGTGATGCTGCGGGTGATGCTTTAGTTGTGACTCTATTCGGAGAGTTGTGTTGTGTGCTGTGGGTGATGGTTTAGTTGTGACACTATTGGGAGAGTTGTGTTGTGAAGCTGTGGTGATGGTTTAGTTGTGACACTATTGGGAGAGTTGTGTTGTGATGCTGTGGGTGATGCTTTAGTTGTGACTCTATTGGGAGAGTTGTGTTGTGATGCTGCGGGTGATGCTTTAGTTGTGACACTATTGGGAGTGTTGTGTTGTGTGCTGTGGGTGGTGGTTTTGTTGTGACACTATTGGGAGAGTTGTGTTGTGAAGCTGTGGGTGATGGTTTAGTTGTGACACTATTCGGAGAGTTGTGTTGTGATGCTGCGGGTGATGGTTTAGTTGTGACTCGATTGGGAGAGTTGTGTTTTGAAGCTGCGGGTGATGCTTTAGTTGTGACTCTATTCGGAGAGTTGTGTTGTGTGCTGTGGGTGATGGTTTAGTTGTGACACTATTGGGAGAGTTGTGTTGTGAAGCTGTGGTGATGGTTTAGTTGTGACACTATTGGGAGAGTTGTGTTGTGTGCTGTGGGTGATGGTTTAGTTGTGACAATATTGGTAGAATTGTGTTGTGATGCTGCGGGTGATTGTTTAGTTGTGACACTATTGGGAGAGTTGTGTTGTGACAATATTGGTAGAATTGTGTTGTGATGCTGCGGGTGATGGTTTAGTTGTGACACTATTGGGAGAGTTGTGTTGTGTGCTGTGGGTGATGGTTTAGTTGTGACTCTATTGGGAGAGTTGTGTTGTGAAGCTGTGGTGATGGTTTAGTTGTGACACTATTTGGAAAGTTGAGTTGTATGCTGTGGGTGATGGTTTAGTTGTGACACTATTGGGAGAGTTGCGTTGAGAAGCTGTGGGTGATGGTTTAGTTGTGACACTATTGTGAGAGTTGTGTTGTGTGCTGTGGTGATGGTTTAGTTGTGACACTATTGGGAGAGTTGTGTTGTGAAGCTGTGGGTGATGGTTTAGTTGTGAGTCTATTGGGAGAGTTGTGTTGTGATGCTGCGGGTGATGGTTTAATTGTGACACTATTGGGTGAGTTGTGTTGTGAAGCTGCGGTTGATGGTTTAATTGTGACACTATTGGGAGAGTTGTGTTGTGATGCTGCGGGTGATGGTTCAGTTGTTGCACCATTGGGAGTGTTGTGTTGTGAAGCTGCGGGTGATGGTTTAATTGTGACACTATTGGGAGAGTTGTGTTGTGATGCTGCGGGTGGTGGGTTTAGTTGTGACACTATTGGTAGAGTTGTGTTGTGATGCTGCGGGTGATGGTTTAATTGTGACACTATTGGGACAGTTGTGTTGTGAAGCTGCGGGTGACGGATTAGTTGTGATACTATTGGGAGAGTTGTGTTGTGATGCTGCGGGTGATGGTTTAGTTGTGACACTATTGGGAGAGTTGTGTTGTGTGCTGTGGGTGATGGTTTAGTTGTGACTCTATTGGGAGAGTTGTGTTGTGAAGCTGTGGTGATGGTTTAGTTGTGACACTATTTGGAAAGTTGTGTTGTGTGCTGTGGGTGATGGTTTAGTTGTGACACTATTGGGAGAGTTGTGTTGTGAAGCTGTGGTGATGGTTTAGTTGTGACACTATTGGGAGAGTTGTGTTGTGAAGCTGTGGGTGATGGTTTAGTTGTGACACTATTTGGAAAGTTGTGTTGTGTGCTGTGGGTGATGGTTTAGTTGTGACACTATTGGGAGAGTTGTGTTGTGAAGCTGTGGGTGATGGTTGAGTTGTGACACTATTGGGAGAGTTGTGTTGTGAAGCAGTGTGTGATGGTTTAGTTGTGACTCTATTGGTAGAATTGTGTTGTGAAGCTGCGGGTGATGGTTTAGTTGTGACACTATTGGCAGAGTTGTGTTGTGTGCTGTGGGTGATGGTTTAGTTGTGACACTATTGGGAGAGTTGTGCGGTGAAGCTGCGTGTGATGGTTTAGTTGTTACGCTGTTGGGAGAGTTGTGTTGTGTGCTGTGGGTGATGGTTTCGTTGTGACACTATTGGGAGAGTTGTGTTGTGTGATGTGGGTGATGGTTTAGTTGTGACTCTAATGGGAGAGTTGCGTTGTGATGCTGTGGGTGATGGTTTAGTTGTGACTCTATTCGGAGAGTTGTGTTGTGATGCTGCGGGTGATGGTTTAGTTGTGACACTATTGAGAGAGTTGTGTTGTGATGCTGTGGGTGATGGTTTAGTTGTGACACTATTGGGAGAGTTGTGTTGTGAAGCTGTGGGTGATGGTTTAGTTGTGACACTATTGAGAGAGTTGTGTTGTGATGCTGTGGGTGATGGTTTAGTTGTGACTCTCTTGGGAGAGTTGTGTTGTGTGCTGTGGGTGATGGTTTAGTTGTGACACTATTGGGAGAGTTGTGTTGTGAAGCTGTGGGTGATGGTTTAGTTGTGACACTATTGGGAGAGTTGTGTTGTGAAGCTGTGGGTGATGGTTTAGTTGTGCCTCTATTGGGAGAGTTGTGTTGTGTGCTGTGGGTGATGGTTTCGTTGTGACAATATTGGTAGAATTGTGTTGTGATGCTGCGGGTGATGGTTTAGTTGTGACACTATTGGGAGAGTTGTGTTGTGAAGCTGAGGGTGATGGTTTCGTTGTGACACTATTGGGAGAGTTGTGTTGTGATGCTGTGGGTGATGGTTTAGTTGTGACACTATTCGGAGAGTTGTGCTGTGAAGCTGCGTGTGATGGTTTAGTTGTTACACTATTGGGAGAGTTGTGTTGTGTGCTGTGGGTGATGGTTTAGTTGTGACTCTAATGGGAGAGTTGTGTTGTGATGCTGTGGGTGATGGTTTAGTTGTGACACTATTGGGAGAGTTGTGTTGTGATGCTGTGGGTGATGGTTTAGTTGTGACTCGAATGGGAGAGTTGTGTTGTGATGCTGTGTGTGATGGTTTAGTTGTGACACTATTGGGAGAGTTGTGTTGTGATGCTGCGGGTGATGGTTTAGTTGTGACACTATTGGGAGAGTTGTGATGTGAAGCTGTGGGTGATGGTTTAGTTGTGACACTATTGGGAGAGTTGTGTTGTGAAGCTGTGGGTGATGGCTTAGTTGTTACACTATTGGGAGAGTTGTGTTGTGATGCTGCGGGTGATGGTTTAGTTGTGACACCATTGGGAGAGTTGTGTTGTGATGCTGTGTGTGATGGTTTAGTTGTGACTATATTCGGAGTGTTGTGTTGTGTGCTGTGGGTGGTGGTTTAGTTGTGACACTATTGGGAGAGTTGTGTTGTGAAGCTGTGGGTGATGGTTTAGTTGTGACACTATTGGGAGAGTTGTGTTGTGATGCTGCGGGTGATGGTTTGGTTGTGACTCTATTTGGAGAGTTGTGTTGTGTGCTGTGGGTGATGGTTTAGTTGTGACACTATTGGGAGAGTTGTGTTGTGAAGCTGTGGTGATGGTTTAGTTGTGACACTATTGGGAGAGTTGTGTTGTGAAGCTGTGGGTGATGGTTTAGTTGTGACACTATTGGGAGAGTTGTGTTGTGTGCTGTGGGTGATGGTTTAGTTGTGACAATATTGGTAGAATTGTGTTGTGATGCTGCGGGTGATGGTTAATTGTGACACTATTGGGAGAGTTGTGTTGTGTGCTGTGGGTGATGGTTTAGTTGTGACTCTATTGGGAGAGTTTTGTTGTGAAGCTGTGGTGATGGTTTAGTTGTGACACTATTTGGAAAGTTTAGTTGTGTGCTGTGGGTGATGGTTTAGTTGTGAAACTATTGGGAGAGTTGTGTTGTGAAGCTGTGGTGGTGGTTTAGTTGTGAAACTATTGGGAGAGTTGTGTTGTGAAGCTGTGGGTGATGGTTTAGTTGTGACACTATTTGGAAAGTTGTGTTGTGTGCTGTGGGTGATTGTTTAGTTGTGACACTATTGGGAGAGTTGTGTTGTGAAGCTGTGGTGATGGTTTAGTTGTGACACTATTGGGAGAGTTGTGTTGTGAAGCTGTGGGTGATGGTTTAGTTGTGAGTCTATTGGGAGAGTTGTGTTGTGATGCTGCGGGTGATGGTTTAATTGTGACACTATTGGGTGAGTTGTGTTGTGAAGCTGCGGGTGATGGTTTAATTGTGACACTATTGGGAGAGTTGTGTTGTGAAGCTGCGGGTGATGGTTTAATTGTGACACTATTGGGAGAGTTGTGTTGTGATGCTGCGTGTGGTGGTTTAGTTGTTACACTATTGGGAGAGTTGTGTTGTGATGCTGCGGGTGATGGTTTAATTGTGACACTATTGGGACAGTTGTGTTGTGAAGCTGCGGGTGACGGTTTAGTTGTGACACTATTGGGAGCGTTGTGTTGTGATGCTGCGGGTGATGGTTTAGTTGTGACACTATTGGGAGAGTTGTGTTGTGTGCTGTGGGTGATGGTTTAGTTGTGACTCTATTGGGAGAGTTGTGTTGTGAAGCTGTGGTGATGGTTTAGTTGTGACACTATTTGGAAAGTTGTGTTGTGTGCTGTGGGTGATGGTTTAGTTGTGACACTATTTGGAAAGTTGTGTTGTGTGCTGTGGGTGATGGTTTAGTTGTGCCACTATTGGGAGAGTTGTGTTGTGAAGCTGTGGGTGATGGTTTAGTTGTGACACTATTGGGAGAGTTGTGTTGTGAAGCAGTGGGTGATGGTTTAGTTGTGACTCTATTGGTAGAATTGTGTTGTGAAGCTGCGGGTGATGGTTTAGTTGTGACACTATTGGCAGAGTTGTGTTGTGTGCTGTGGGTGATGGTTTAGTTGTGACACTATTGGGAGAGTTGTGCTGTGAAGCTGCGTGTGATGGTTTAGTTGTTACACTGTTGGGAGAGTTGTGTTGTGTGCTGTGGGTGATGGTTTAGTTGTGACTCTATTGGGAGAGTTGTGTTGTGTGCTGTGGGTGATGGTTTAGTTGTGACTCTAATGGTAGAGTTGTGTTGTGATGCTGTGGGTGATGGTTTAGTTGTGACACTATTGGGAGAGTTGTGTTGTGATGCTGTGTGTGATGGTTTAGTTGTGACACTATTGGGAGAGTTGTGTTGTGAAGCTGTTGGTGATGGTTTAGTTGTGACTCTATTGGGAGAGTTGTGTTGTGATGCTGCGGGTGATGGTTTAGTTGTGACACTATTGGGAGAGTTGTGTTGTGAAGCTGTGGGTGATGGTTTAGTTGTGACTCTATTGGGAGAGTTGTGTTGTGATGCTGCGGGTGATGGTTTAGTTGTGACACTATTGAGAGAGTTGTGTTGTGTGCTGTGGGTGATGGTTTAGTTGTGACTCTATTGGGAGAGTTGTGTTGTGATGCTGCGGGTGGTGGTTTAGTTGTGACACTATTGGGAGAGTTGTGTTGTGAAGCTGTGGGTGATGGTTTAGTTGTGACACTATTGGGAGAGTTGTGTTGTGAAGCTGTGGGTGATGGTTTAGATGTGACACTATTGGGAGAGTTCTGTTGTGATGCTGCAGGTGATGGTTTAATTGTGACACTATTGGGAGAGTTGTGTTGTGATGCTGCGGGTGATGGTTTAGTTGTGACACTATTGGGAGAGTTGTGTTGTGTGCTGTGGGTAATGCTTTAGTTGTGACTCTATTCGGAGAGTTGTGTTGTGTGCTGTGGGTGATGGTTTAGTTGTGACACTATTGGGAGAGTTCTGTTGTGAAGCTGTGGTGATGGTTTAGTTGTGAAACTATTGGGAGAGTTGTGTTGTGAAGCTGTGGGTGATGGTTTAGTTGTGACACTATTGGGAGAGTTGTGTTGTGTGCTGTGGGTGATGGTTTAGTTGTGACAATATTGGTAGAATTGTGTTGTGATGCTGCGGGTGATGGTTTAGTTGTGACACTATTGGGAGAGTTGTGTTGTGTGCTGTGGGTGATGGTTTAGTTGTGACTCTATTGGGAGAGTTGTGTTGTGAAGCTGTTGTGATGGTTTAGTTGTGACACTATTTGGAAAGTTGAGTTGTTTGTTGTGGGTGATGGTTTAGTTGTGACACTATTGGGAGAGTTGTGTTGTGAAGCTGTGGTGATGGTTTAGTTGTGACACTATTGGGAGAGTTGTGTTGTGAAGCTGTGGGTGATGGTTTAGTTGTGACACTATTTGGAAAGTTGTGTTGTGTGCTGTGGGTGATTGTTTAGTTGTGACACTATTGGGAGAGTTGTGTTGTGAAGCTGTGGTGATGGTTTAGTTGTGACACTATTGGGAGAGTTGTGTTGTGAAGCTGTGAGTGATGGTTTAGTTGTGACACTATTGGGAGAATTGTGTTGTGATGCTGCGGGTGATGGTTTAGTTGTGACACTATTGGGAGAGTTGTGTTGTGAAGCTGTGGTGATGGTTTAGTTGTGACACTATTGGGAGAGTTGTGTTGTGAAGCTGCGGGTGATGGTTTAGTTGTGACACTATTCAGAGAGTTGTGTTGTGAAGCTGCGGGTGATGGTTTAGTTGTGACACAATTGGGAGAGTTGTGTTGTGAAGCAGTGGATGATGGTTTAGTTGTGACACTATTGGGAGAGTTGTGTTGTGATACTGTGGGTGATGGTTTAGTTGTGACACTATTGGGAGAGTTGTGTTGTGAAGCTGCGGGTGATGGTTTTATTGTGACACAATTGGGAGAGTTGTGTTGTGAAGCTGCGGGTGATGGTTTAGTTGTGACACTATTCGGAGAGTTGTGTTGTGAAGCAGTGGTTGATGGTTTAGTTGTGAAACTATACGGAGAGTTGTGTTGTGAAGCTGTGGGTGATGGTTTAGTTGTGACACTATTGGGAGAGTTGTGTTGTGTGCTGTGGGTGATGGTTTAGTTGTGACACTATTCGGAGAGTTGTGTTGTGATGCTGTGGGTGATGGTTTAGTTGTGACACTATTGGGAGAGTTGTGTTGTGTGCTGTGGGTGATTGTTTAGTTGTTACACTATTGGGAGAGTTGTGTTGTGATGCTGTGGTTGATGGTTTAGTTGTGACACTATTGGGAGAGTTTTGTTGTGATGCTGTGGGTGATGGTTTAGTTATGACACTATTCGGAGAGTTGTGTTGTGAAGCTGCGGGTGATGGTTTCGTTGTGACACTATTGGGAGAGTTGTGTTGTGATGCTGTGGGTGATGGTTTAGTTGTGACACTATTCGGAGAGTTGTGTTGTGAAGCTGCGGGTGATGGTTTCGTTGTGACTCTATTGGGAGAGTTGTGTTGTGAAGCTGTGGGTGATGGTTTAGTTGTGACACTATTGGGAGGCTTGTGCTGTGAAGCTGCGGGTGATTGTGTAGTTGTGACTCTATTGGGAGAGTTGTGTTGTGTGCAGTGGGTGATGGTTTAGTTGTGACACTATTGGGAGAGTTGTGTTGTGAAGCTGCGAGTGATGGTTTAGTTGTGACACTATTGGGAGAGTTGTGTTGTGAAGCTGCGGGTCATGGTTTAGTTGTGACACTATTGGGAGAGTTGTGTTGTGAAGCTGCGGGTCATGGTTTAGTTGTGACACTATTGGGAGAGTTGTGTTGTGATGCTGCGGGTGATGGTTTAGTTGTGACACTATTGGGAGAGTTGTGTTGTGAAGCTGCGCGTGATGGTTTAGTTGTTACACTATTGGGAGAGTTGTGTTGTGATGCTGTGGGTGATGGTTTAGTTGTGACACTATTCGGAGAGTTTTGTTGTGATGCTGCGGGTGATGGTTTAGTTGTGACACTATTAGGAAACTTGTGTTGTGAAGCTGCGGGTGATGGTTTAGTTGTGACACTATTTGAAGAGTTGTGTTGTGTGCTGTGGGTGATGGTTTAGTTGTGACACTATTGGGAGAGTTGTGTTCTGAAGCTGTGGGTGATGGTTTAGCTGTGACTATTGGGAGAGTTGTGTTGTGAAGCTGCGGGTGATGGTTTAGTTGTGACAGTATTGGGAGAGTTGTGTTGTGATGCTGCGGGTGATGGTTTCGTTGTGACACTATTGGGAGAGTTGTGTTGTGATGCTGCGGGTGATGGTTTCGTTGTTACACTATTGGGAGAGTTGTGTTGTGATGCTGCGGGTGATGGTTTCGTTGTTACACTATTAGGAGAGTTGTGTTGTGAAGCTGCGGGTGATGGTTTAGTTGTGACACTATTGGGAGAGTTGTGTTGTAATGCTGCGGGTGAAGGTTCAGCTGTGACACTATTGGGAGAGTTGTGTTGTGTGCTGTGGGTGATGGTTTAGCTGTGACACTATTGGGAGAGTTGTGTTGTGATGCTGCGGGTGGTGGTTTAGTTGTGACACTATTGGGAGAGTTGTGTTGTGATGCTGCGGGTGATGGTTTAGTTGTGACACTATTGGGAGAGTTGTGTTGTGAAGCTGTGGGTGATGGTTTAGTTGTGACAATATTGGGAGAGTTGTGTTGTGAAGCTGTGGGTGATGGTTTAGTTGTGACACTATTGGGAGAGTTGTGTTGTGATGCTGCGCGTGATGGTTTAGTTGTGACACTATTGGGAGAGTTGTGTTGTGATGCTGCGGGTGATGGTTTAGTTGTGACACTATTGGGAAAGTTGTGTTGTGATGCTGCGCGTGATGGTTTAGTTGTGACACTATTGGGAGAGTTGTGTTGTGATGCTGCGGGTGATGGTTTAGTTGTTACACAATTGGGAGAGTTGTGTTCTGTGCTGCGGGTGATGGTTTAGTTGTGACACTATTGGGAGAGTTGTGTTGTGATGCTGTGGGTGATGGTTTAGTTGTGACACTATTGGGAGAGTTGTGTTGTGTGCTGCGAGTGATGGTTTAGTTGTGACTCCATTGGGAGAGTTGTGTTGTGAAGCTGCGGGTGATGGTTTAATTGTGACACTATTGGGAGAGTTGTGTTGTGAAGCTGCGGGTGATGGTTTAGTTGTGACACTATTGGGAGAGTTGTGTTGTGAAGCTGCGCGTGATGCTTTAGTTGTTACACTATTGGGAGAGTTGTGTTGTGATGCTGTGGGTGATGGTTTAGTTGTGACTCTATTGGGAGAGTTTTGTTGTGATGCTGCGGGTGATGGTTTAGTTGTGACACTATTAGGAAAGTTGTGTTGTGAAGCTGCGGGTGATGGTTTAGTTGTGACACTATTTGAAGAGTTGTGTTGTGTGCTGTGGGTGATGGTTTAGTTGTGACACTATTGGGAGAGTTGTGTTCTGAAGCTGTGGGTGATGGTTTAGCTGTGACACTATTGGGAGAGTTGTGTTGTGAAGCTGCGGGTGATGGTTTAGTTGTGACACTATTGGGAGAGTTGTGTTGTGATGCAGCGTGTGAAGGTTTAGTTGTGACACTATTGGGAGAGTTGTGTTGTGATGCTGCGGGTGATGGTTTCGTTGTTACACTATTAGGAGAGTTGTGTTGTGAAGCTGCGGGTGATGGTTTAGTTGTGACACTATTGGGAGAGTTGTGTTGTGATGCTGCGGGTGAAGGTTTAGCTGTGACACTATTGGGAGAGTTGTGTTGTGTGCTGTGGGTGATGGTTTAGCTGTGACACTATTGGGAGAGTTGTGTTGTGATGCTGCGGGTGGTGGTTTAGTTGTTACACTATTGGGAGAGTTGTGTTGTGATGCTGCGGGTGATGGTTCAGCTGTGACACTATTGGTAGAATTGTGTTGTGAAGCTTTGTGTGATGGTTTAATTGTGACACTATTGGGAGAGTTGTGTTGTGAAGCTGTGGGTGATGGTTCAGTTGTGACACTATTGGTAGTGTTGTGTTGTGAAGCTGTGGGTGATGGTTTAGTTGTGACACTATTGGTAGAGTTGTGTTGTGAAGCTGTGGGTGATGGTTTAGTTGTGACAATATTGGGAGAGTTGTGTTGTGAAGCTGCGGGTGATGGTTTGTTGTGACACTATTGGGAGAGTTGTGTTGTGATGCTGCGCGTGATGGTTTAGTTGTGACACTATTGGGAGAGTTGTGTTGTGATGCTGCGTGTGATGGTTTAGTTGTGACACTATTGGGAAAGTTGTGTTGTGATGCTGCGGGTGATGTTTTAGTTGTTACACAATTGGGAGAGTTGTGTTCTGTGCTGCGGGTGATGGTTTAGTTGTGACACTATTGGGAGAGTTGTGTTGTGATGCTGTGGGTGATGGTTTAGTTGTGACACTATTGGGAGAGTTGTGTTGTGATGCTGCGGGTGATGGTTTAGTTGTGACACTATTGGGAAAGTTGTGTTGTGATGCTGTGGGTGATGGGTTAGTTGTGACACTATTGGGAGACTTGTGTTGTGAAGCTGTGGTGATGGTTTAGTTGTGACTCTATTGGGAGAGTTGTGTTGTGAAGCTGTGGGTGATGGTTTAATTGTGACACCATTGGGAGAGTTGTGTTGTGATGCTGCGGGTGGTGGTTTAGTTGTTACACTATTGGGAGAGTTGTGTTGTGATGCTGCGGGTGATGGTTTAATTGTGACACTATTGGGAGAGTTGTGTTGTGAAGCTGTGGGTGATGGTTCAGTTGTGACACTATTGGTAGTGTTGTGTTGTGAAGCTGTGGGTGATGGTTTAGTTGTGACACTATTGGTAGAGTTGTGTTGTGAAGCTGTGGGTGATGGTTTAGTTGTGACAATATTGGGAGAGTTGTGTTGTGAAGCTGCGGGTGATGGTTTGTTGTGACACTATTGGGAGAGTTGTGTTGTGATGCTGCGCGTGATGGTTTAGTTGTGACACTATTGGGAGAGTTGTGTTGTGATGCTGCGTGTGATGGTTTAGTTGTGACACTATTGGGAAAGTTGTGTTGTGATGCTGCGGGTGATGGTTTAGTTGTTACACAATTGGGAGAGTTGTGTTCTGTGCTGCGGGTGATGGTTTAGTTGTGACACTATTGGGAGATTTGTGTTGTGATGCTGTGGGTGATGGTTTAGTTGTGACACTATTGGGAGAGTTGTGTTGTGATGCTGCGGGTGATGGTTTAGTTGTGACACTATTGGCAGACTTGTGTTGTGAAGCTGTGGTGATGGTTTAGTTGTGACTCTATTGGGAGAGTTGTGTTGTGAAGCTGTGGGTGATGGTTTAATTGTGACACCATTGGGAGAGTTGTGTTGTGATGCTGCGGGTGATGGTTTAATTGTGACACTATTGGGAGAGTTGTGTTGTGTGCTGCGGGTGATGGTTTAGTTGTGACTCCATTGGGAGAGTTGTGTTGTGAAGCTGCGGGTGATGGTTTAATTGTGACACTATTGGGAGAGTTGTGTTGTGAAGCTGCGGGTGATGCTTTAGTTGTGACACTATTCGGAGAGTTGTGTTGTGAAGCAGTGGATGATGGTTTAGTTGTGACACTATTGGGAGAGTTGTGTTGTGATGCTGTGGGTGATGGTTTAGTTGTGACTCTATTGGGAGAGTTGTGTTGTGTGCTGCGGGTGAAGCTTTAGTTGTGACACTATTCGGAGAGTTGTGTTGTGAAGCAGTGGATGATGGTTTAGTTGTGACACTATTGGGAGAGTTGTGTTGTGATGCTGTGGGTGATGGTTTAGTTGTGACACTATTCGGAGAGTTGTGTTGGGAAGCTGTGGGTGATGGTTTAGTTGTGACACTATTGGGAGAGTTGTGTTGTGATGCTGTGGGTGATGCTTTAGTTGTGACACTATTCGGAGAGTTGTGTTGTGAAGCAGTGGGTGATGGTTTAGTTGTGACACTATTGGGAGAGTTGTGTTGTGATGCTGTGGGTGATGCTTCAGTTGTGACACTATTGGGAGAGTTGTGTTGTGAAGCTGTGGGTGATGGTTTAGTTGTGACTCTATTGGGAGAGTTGAGTTGTGAAGCTGTGGGTGATGGTTTAGTTGTGACTCTGTTGGGAGAGTTGTGTTGTGAAGCTGTGGGTGATGGTTCAGTTGTGACTCTATTGGGTGAGTTGTGTTGTGAAGCTGTGGGTGATGGTTTCGTTGTGACACTATTGGGAGAGTTGTGTTGTGTGCAGTGGGTGATGGTTTAGTTGTGACTCTATTGGGAGAGTTGTGTTGTGATGCTGCGGGTGATGGTTTAGTTGTGACACTATTGGGAGTGTTGTGTTGTGTGCAGTGGGTGATGGTTTAGTTGTGACTCTATTGGGAGAGTTGTGTTGTGTGCTGTGGGTGATGGTTTAGTTGTGACACTATTGGGAGAGTTGTGTTGTGATGCTGTGGGTGATGGTTTAGTTGTGACACTATTGGGAGAGTTGTGTTGTGAAGCTGTGGTGATGGTTTAGTTGTTACACTATTGGGAGAGTTGTGTTGTGAAGCTGTGGGTGATGGTTCAGTTGTGACTCTTTTGGGAGAGTTGTGTTGTGAAGCTGTGGTGATGGTTTAGTTGTTACACTATTGGGAGAGTTGTGTTGTGAAGCTGTGGGTGATGGTTCAGTTGTGACTCTTTTGGGAGAGTTGTGTTGTGAAGCTGCGGGTGATGGTTTAGTTGTGACTCCATTGGGAGAGTTGTGTTGTGAAGCTGCGGGTGATGGTTTAGTTGTTACACTATTGGGAGAGTTGTGTTGTGAAGCTGCGGGTGATGGTTCAGCTGTGACACTATTGGTAGAATTGTGTTGTGAAGCTTTGTGTGATGGTTTAATTGTGACACTATTGGGAGAGTTGTGTTGTGAAGCTGTGGGTGATGGTTCAGTTGTGACACTATTGGTAGTGTTGTGTTGTGAAGCTGTGGGTGATGGTTTAGTTGTGACACTATTGGTAGAGTTGTGTTGTGAAGCTGTGGGTGATGGTTTAGTTGTGACAATATTGGGAGAGTTGTGTTGTGAAGCTGCGGGTGATGGTTTGTTGTGACACCATTGGGAGAGTTGTGTTGTGATGCTGCGCGTGATGGTTTAGTTGTGACACTATTGGGAGAGTTGTGTTGTGATGCTGCGTGTGATGGTTTAGTTGTGACACTATTGGGAAAGTTGTGTTGTGATGCTGCGGGTGATGGTTTAGTTGTTACACAATTGGGAGAGTTGTGTTCTGTGCTGCGGGTGATGGTTTAGTTGTGACACTATTGGGAGAGTTGTGTTGTGATGCTGTGGGTGATGGTTTGGTTGTGACACTATTGGGAGAGTTGTGTTGTGATGCTGCGGGTGATGGTTTAGTTGTGACACTATTGGGAAAGTTGTGTTGTGATGCTGTGGGTGATGGGTTAGTTGTGACACTATTGGGAGACTTGTGTTGTGAAGCTGTGGTGATGGTTTAGTTGTGACTCTATTGGGAGAGTTGTGTTGTGAAGCTGTGGGTGTTGGTTTAATTGTGACACCATTGGGAGAGTTGTGTTGTGAAGCTGCGGGTGATGCTTTAGTTGTGACACTATTCGGAGAGTTGTGTTGTGATGCTGCGGGTGGTGGTTTAGTTGTTACACTATTGGGAGAGTTGTGTTGTGATGCTGCGGGTGATGCTTTAGTTGTGACACTATTCGGAGAGTTGTGTTGTGATGCTGCGGGTGGTGGTTTAGTTGTTACACTATTGGGAGAGTTGTGTTGTGATGCTGCGGGTGATGGTTTAATTGTGACACTATTGGGAGAGTTGTGTTGTGAAGCTGCGGGTGATGGTTCAGCTGTGACACTATTGGTAGAATTGTGTTGTGAAGCTTTGTGTGATGGTTTAATTGTGACACTATTGGGAGAGTTGTGTTGTGAAGCTGTGGGTGATGGTTCAGTTGTGACACTATTGGTAGTGTTGTGTTGTGAAGCTGTGGGTGATGGTTTAGTTGTGACACTATTGGTAGAGTTGTGTTGTGAAGCTGTGGGTGATGGTTTAGTTGTGACAATATTGGGAGAGTTGTGTTGTGAAGCTGCGGGTGATGGTTTGTTGTGACACCATTGGGAGAGTTGTGTTGTGATGCTGCGCGTGATGGTTTAGTTGTGACACTATTGGGAGAGTTGTGTTGTGATGCTGCGTGTGATGGTTTAGTTGTGACACTATTGGGAAAGTTGTGTTGTGATGCTGCGGGTGATGGTTTAGTTGTTACACAATTGGGAGAGTTGTGTTCTGTGCTGCGGGTGATGGTTTAGTTGTGACACTATTGGGAGAGTTGTGTTGTGATGCTGTGGGTGATGGTTTGGTTGTGACACTATTGGGAGAGTTGTGTTGTGATGCTGCGGGTGATGGTTTAGTTGTGACACTATTGGGAAAGTTGTGTTGTGATGCTGTGGGTGATGGGTTAGTTGTGACACTATTGGGAGACTTGTGTTGTGAAGCTGTGGTGATGGTTTAGTTGTGACTCTATTGGGAGAGTTGTGTTGTGAAGCTGTGGGTGTTGGTTTAATTGTGACACCATTGGGAGAGTTGTGTTGTGAAGCTGCGGGTGATGCTTTAGTTGTGACACTATTCGGAGAGTTGTGTTGTGATGCTGCGGGTGGTGGTTTAGTTGTTACACTATTGGGAGAGTTGTGTTGTGATGCTGCGGGTGATGGTTTAATTGTGACACTATTGGGAGAGTTGTGTTGTGAAGCTGTGGGTGATGGTTCAGTTGTGACACTATTGGTAGTGTTGTGTTGTGAAGCTGTGGGTGATGGTTTAGTTGTGACACTATTGGTAGAGTTGTGTTGTGAAGCTGTGGGTGATGGTTTAGTTGTGACAATATTGGGACAGTTGTGTTGTGAAGCTGCGGGTGATGGTTTGTTGTGACACTTTTGGGAGAGTTGTGTTGTGATGCTGCGCGTGATGGTTTAGTTGTGACACTATTGGGAGAGTTGTGTTGTGATGCTGCGTGTGATGGTTTAGTTGTGACACTATTGGGAAAGTTGTGTTGTGATGCTGCGGGTGATGGTTTAGTTGTTACACAATTGGGAGAGTTGTGTTCTGTGCTGCGGGTGATGGTTTAGTTGTGACACTATTGGGAGAGTTGTGTTGTGATGCTGTGGGTGATGGTTTAGTTGTGACACTATTGGGAGAGTTGTGTTGTGATGCTGCGGGTGATGGTTTAGTTGTGACACTATTGGGAAAGTTGTGTTGTGATGCTGTGGGTGATGGGTTAGTTGTGACACTATTGGGAGACTTGTGTTGTGAAGCTGTGGTGATGGTTTAGTTGTGACTCTATTGGGAGAGTTGTGTTGTGAAGCTGTGGGTGATGGTTTAATTGTGACACCATTGGGAGAGTTGTGTTGTGATGCTGCGGGTGATGGTTTAATTGTGACACTATTGGGAGAGTTGTGTTGTGTGCTGCGGGTGATGGTTTAGTTGTGACTCCATTGGGAGAGTTGTGTTGTGAAGCTGCGGGTGATGGTTTAATTGTGACACTATTGGGAGAGTTGTGTTGTGAAGCTGCGGGTGATGCTTTAGTTGTGACACTATTCGGAGAGTTGTGTTGTGAAGCAGTGGATGATGGTTTAGTTGTGACACTATTGGGAGAGTTGTGTTGTGATGCTGTGGGTGATGGTTTAGTTGTGACTCTATTGGGAGAGTTGTGTTGTGCGCTGCGGGTGAAGCTTTAGTTGTGACACTATTCGGAGAGTTGTGTTGTGAAGCAGTGGATGATGGTTTAGTTGTGACACTATTGGGAGAGTTGTGTTGTGATGCTGTGGGTGATGGTTTAGTTGTGACACTATTCGGAGAGTTGTGTTGGGAAGCTGTGGGTGATGGTTTAGTTGTGACACTATTGGGAGAGTTGTGTTGTGATGCTGTGGGTGATGCTTTAGTTGTGACACTATTCGGAGAGTTGTGTTGTGAAGCAGTGGGTGATGGTTTAGTTGTGACTCTGTTGGGAGAGTTGTGTTGTGAAGCTGTGGGTGATGGTTCAGTTGTGACTCTATTGGGAGAGTTGTGTTGTGAAGCTGTGGGTGATGGTTTCGTTGTGACACTATTGGGAGAGTTGTGTTGTGTGCAGTGGGTGATGGTTTAGTTGTGACAATATTGGTAGAATTGTGTTGTGTGCAGTGGGTGATGGTTTAGTTGTGACTCTATTGGGAGAGTTGTGTTGTGAAGCTGTGGTGATGGTTTAGTTGTTACACTATTGGGAGAGTTGTGTTGTGAAGCTGCGGGTGGTGGTTTAGTTGTGACTCTATTGGGAGAGTTGTGTTGTGATGCTGCGGGTGATGGTTTAGTTGTGACACTATTGGGAGTGTTGTGTTGTGTGCAGTGGGTGATGGTTTAGTTGTGACTCTATTGGGAGAGTTGTGTTGTGTGCTGTGGGTGATGGTTTAGTTGTGACACTATTGGGAGAGTTGTGTTGTGATGCTGTGGGTGATGGTTTAGTTGTGACACTATTGGGAGAGTTGTGTTGTGAAGCTGTGGTGATGGTTTAGTTGTTCCACTATTGGGAGAGTTGTGTTGTGAAGCTGTGGGTGATGGATCAGTTGTGACTCTTTTGGGAGAGTTGTGTTGTGATGCTGTGGGTGATGGTTTAGTTGTGACACTATTGGGAGAGTTGTGATGTGAAGCTGCGGGTGATGGTTTAGTTGTGACTCCATTGGGAGAGTTGTGTTGTGAAGCTGCGGGTGATGGTTTAGTTGTTACACTATTGGGAGAGTTGTGTTGTGAAGCTGCGGGTGATGGTTTCGTTGTGACACTATTGGGAGAGTTGTGTTGTGAAACTGCGGGTGATGGTTTAGTTGTGACACTATTGGGAGAGTTGTGATGTGAAGCTGCGGGTCATGGTTTAGTTGTGACTCTATTGGGAGAGTTGTGTTGTGAAGCTGCGGGTGATGGTTTAGTTGTTACACTATTGGGAGAGTTGTGTTGTGAAGCTGCGGGTGATGGTTTCGTTGTGACACTATTGGGAGAGTTGTGTTGTGAAGCTGCGGGTGATGGTTTAGTTGTGACACTATTGGGAGAGTTGTGTTGTGAAGCTGCGGGTGATGGTTTAGTTGTGACACTATTGGGAGAGTTGTGTTGTATGCTTTGGGTGATTGTTTAGTTGTGACTCTATTGGGAGAGTTGTGTTGTGAAGCTGTGGGTGATGCTTTAGTTGTGACACTATTGGGAGAGTTGTGTTGGGATGCTGTGGGTGATGGTTTAGTTGTGACACTATTGGGAGAGTTGTGTTGTGTGCTGTGTGTGATGGTTTAGTTGTGACACTATAGGGAGAGTTGTGTTGTGAAGCTGAGGGTGATGGTTTAGTTGTGACACTATTGGGAGAGTTGTGTTGTGAAGCTGCGGGAGATGGTTTAGCTGTGACACTATTGGGAGAGTTGTGTTGTGAAGCTGCGGGTGATGGTTTAGTTGTGACACTATTGGGAGAGTTGTGTTGTGTGCAGTGGGTGATGGTTTAGTTGTGACAATATTGGTAGAATTGTGTTGTGTGCAGTGGGTGATGGTTTAGTTGTGACTCTATTGGGAGAGTTGTGTTGTGAAGCTGTGGTGATGGTTTAGTTGTTACACTATTGGGAGAGTAGTGTTGTGAAGCTGCGGGTGGTGGTTTAGTTGTGACTCTATTGGGAGAGTTGTGTTGTGATGCTGCGGGTGATGGTTTAGTTGTGACACTATTGGGAGTGTTGTGTTGTGTGCAGTGGGTGATGGTTTAGTTGTGACTCTATTGGGAGAGTTGTGTTGTGTGCTGTGGTTGATGGTTCAGTTGTGACACTATTGGGAGAGTTGTGTTGTGATGCTGTGGGTGATGGTTTAGTTGTGACACTATTGGGAGAGTTGTGTTGTGATGCTGCGTGTGATGGTTTAGTTGTGACACTATTGGGAGAGTTGTGTTGTGATGCTGCGTGTGATGGTTTAGTTGTGACACTATTGGGAAAGTTGTGTTGTGATGCTGCGGGTGATGGTTTAGTTGTTACACAATTGGGAGAGTTGTGTTCTGTGCTGCGGGTGATGGTTTAGTTGTGACACTATTGGGAGAGTTGTGTTGTGATGCTGTGGGTGATGGTTTAGTTGTGACACTATTGGGAGAGTTGTGTTGTGATGCTGCGGGTGATGGTTTAGTTGTGACACTATTGGGAAAGTTGTGTTGTGATGCTGTGGGTGATGGGTTAGATGTGACACTATTGGGAGACTTGTGTTGTGAAGCTGTGGTGATGGTTTAGTTGTGACTCTATTGGGAGAGTTGTGTTGTGAAGCTGTGGGTGATGGTTTAATTGTGACACCATTGGGAGAGTTGTGTTGTGAAGCTGTGGGTGATGGTTTAGTTGTGACAATATTGGGAGAGTTGTGTTGTGAAGCTGCGGGTGATGGTTTGTTGTGACACTATTGGGAGAGTTGTGTTGTGATGCTGTGGGTGGTGGTTTAGTTGTTACACAATTGGGAGAGTTGTGTTCTGTGCTGCGGGTGATGGTTTAGTTGTGACACTATTGGGAGAGTTGTGTTGTGATGCTGTGGGTGGTGGTTTAGTTGTTACACTATTGGGAGAGTTGTGTTGTGATGCTGCGGGTGATGGTTCAGCTGTGACACTATTGGTAGAATTGTGTTGTGAAGCTTTGTGTGATGGTTTAATTGTGACACTATTGGGAGAGTTGTGTTGTGAAGCTGTGGGTGATGGTTCAGTTGTGACACTATTGGTAGTGTTGTGTTGTGAAGCTGTGGGTGATGGTTTAGTTGTGACACTATTGGTAGAGTTGTGTTGTGAAGCTGTGGGTGATGGTTTAGTTGTGACAATATTGGGAGAGTTGTGTTGTGAAGCTGCGGGTGATGGTTTGTTGTGACACTATTGGGAGAGTTGTGTTGTGATGCTGCGCGTGATGGTTTAGTTGTGACACTATTGGGAGAGTTGTGTTGTGATGCTGCGTGTGATGGTTTAGTTGTGACACTATTGGGAAAGTTGTGTTGTGATGCTGCGGGTGATGGTTTAGTTGTTACACAATTGGGAGAGTTGTGTTCTGTGCTGCGGGTGATGGTTTAGTTGTGACACTATTGGGAGAGTTGTGTTGTGATGCTGTGGGTGATGGTTTAGTTGTGACACTATTGGGAGAGTTGTGTTGTGATGCTGCGGGTGATGGTTTAGTTGTGACACTATTGGGAAAGTTGTGTTGTGATGCTGTGGGTGATGGGTTAGTTGTGACACTATTGGGAGACTTGTGTTGTGAAGCTGTGGTGATGGTTTAGTTGTGACTCTATTGGGAGAGTTGTGTTGTGAAGCTGTGGGTGATGGTTTAATTGTGACACCATTGGGAGAGTTGTGTTGTGATGCTGCGGGTGATGGTTTAATTGTGACACTATTGGGAGAGTTGTGTTGTGTGCTGCGGGTGATGGTTTAGTTGTGACTCCATTGGGAGAGTTGTGTTGTGAAGCTGCGGGTGATGGTTTAATTGTGACACTATTGGGAGAGTTGTGTTGTGAAGCTGCGGGTGATGCTTTAGTTGTGACACTATTCGGAGAGTTGTGTTGTGAAGCAGTGGATGATGGTTTAGTTGTGACACTATTGGGAGAGTTGTGTTGTGATGCTGTGGGTGATGGTTTAGTTGTGACTCTATTGGGAGAGTTGTGTTGTGTGCTGCGGGTGAAGCTTTAGTTGTGACACTATTGGGAGAGTTGTGTTGTGATGCTGTGGGTGATGGTTTAGTTGTGACACTATTCGGAGAGTTGTGTTGGGAAGCTGTGGGTGATGGTTTAGTTGTGACACTATTGGGAGAGTTGTGTTTTGATGCTGTGGGTGATGCTTTAGTTGTGACACTATTCGGAGAGTTGTGTTGTGAAGCAGTGGGTGATGGTTTAGTTGTGACACTATTGGGAGAGTTGTGTTGTGAAGCTGTGGGTGATGCTTCAGTTGTGACACTATTGGGAGAGTTGTGTTGTGAAGCTGTGGGTGATGGATTAGTTGTGACTCTGTTGGGAGAGTTGTGTTGTGAAGCTGTGGGTGATGGTTCAGTTGTGACTCTATTGGGTGAGTTGTGTTGTGAAGCTGTGGGTGATGGTTTCGTTGTGACACTATTGGGAGAGTTGTGTTGTGTGCAGTGGGTGATGGTTTAGTTGTGACAATATTGGTAGAATTGTGTTGTGTGCAGTGGGTGATGGTTTAGTTGTGACTCTATTGGGAGAGTTGTGTTGTGAAGCTGTGTTGATGGTTTAGTTGTTACACTATTGGGAGAGTTGTGTTGTGAAGCTGTGGGTGGTGGTTTAGTTGTGACTCTATTGGGAGAGTTGTGTTGTGATGCTGCGGGTGATGGTTTAGTTGTGACACTATTGGGAGTGTTGTGTTGTGTGCAGTGGGTGATGGTTTAGTTGTGACTCTATTGGGAGAGTTGTGTTGTGTGCTGTGGGTGATGGTTTAGTTGTGACACTATTGGGAGAGTTGTGTTGTGATGCTGTGGGTGATGGTTTAGTTGTGACACTATTGGGAGAGTTGTGTTGTGAAGCTGTGGTGATGGTTTAGTTGTTACACTATTGGGAGAGTTGTGTTGTGAAGCTGTGGGTGATGGTTCAGTTGTGACTCTTTTGGGAGAGTTGTGTTGTGATGCTGTGGGTGATGGTTTAGTTGTGACACTATTGGGAGAGTTGTGATGTGAAGCTGCGGGTGATGGTTTAGTTGTGACTCCATTGGGAGAGTTGTGTTGTGAAGCTGCGGGTGATGGTTTAGTTGTTACACTATTGGGAGAGTTGTGTTGTGAAGCTGCGGGTGATGGTTTCGTTGTGACACTATTGGGAGAGTTGTGTTGTGAAACTGCGGGTGATGGTTTAGTTGTGACACTATTCGGAGAGTTGTGTTGTGAAGCAGTGGATGATGGTTTAGTTGTGACACTATTGGGAGAGTTGTGTTGTGATGCTGCGGGTGATGGTTTAGTTGTGACACTATTGGGAGAGTTGTGATGTGAAGCTGCGGGTCATGGTTTAGTTGTGACTCTATTGGGAGAGTTGTGTTGTGAAGCTGCGGGTGATGGTTTAGTTGTGACACTATTGGGAGAGTTGTGTTGTGAAGCTGCGGGTGATGGTTTAGTTGTGACACTATTGGGAGAGTTGTGTTGTGATGCTGCGGGTGATGGTTTAGTTGTGACACTATTGGGAGAGTTGTGTTGTGAAGCAGTGGGTGATGGTTTAGTTGTGACACTATTGGGAGAGTTGTGTTGTGAAGCTGCGGGTGATGGTTTAGTTCTGACACTATTGGGAGAGTTGTGTTGTGATGCTGCGTGTGATGGTTTAGTTGTTGCACTATTGGGAGAGTTGTGTTGTGAAGCTGTGGGTGATGCTTTAGTTGTGACACTATTGGGAGAGTTGTGTTGGGATGCTGTGGGTGATGCTTTAGTTGTGACACTATTGGGAGAGTTGTGTTGGGATGCTTTGGGTGATTGTTTAGTTGTGACTCTATTGGGAGAGTTGTGTTGTGAAGCTGTGGGTGATGCTTTAGTTGTGACACTATTGGGAGAGTTGTGTTGGGATGCTGTGGGTGATGGTTTAGTTGTGACACTATTGGGAGAGTTGTGTTGTGAAGCTGAGGGTGATGGTTTAGTTGTGACATTATTGGGAGAGTTGTGTTGTGAAGCTGCGGGAGATGGTTTAGCTGTGACACTATTGGGAGAGTTGTGTTGTGAAGCTGCGGGTGATGGTTTAGTTGTGACACTATTGGGAGAGTTGTGTTGTGTGCAGTGGGTGATGGTTTAGTTGTGACAATATTGGTAGAATTGTGTTGTGTGCAGTGGGTGATGGTTTAGTTGTGACTCTATTGGGAGAGTTGTGTTGTGAAGCTGTGGTGATGGTTTAGTTGTTACACTATTGGGAGAGTAGTGTTGTGAAGCTGCGGGTGGTGGTTTAGTTGTGACTCTATTGGGAGAGTTGTGTTGTGATGCTGCGGGTGATGGTTTAGTTGTGACACTATTGGGAGTGTTGTGTTGTGTGCAGTGGGTGATGGTTTAGTTGTGACTCTATTGGGAGAGTTGTGTTGTGTGCTGTGGTTGATGGTTTAGTTGTGACACTATTGGGAGAGTTGTGTTGTGATGCTGTGGGTGATGGTTTAGTTGTGACACTATTGGGAGAGTTGTGTTGTGAAGCTGTGGTGATGGTTTAGTTGTTACACTATTGGGAGAGTTGTGTTGTGAAGCTGTGGGTGATGGTTAAGTTGTGACTCTTTTGGGAGAGTTGTGTTGTGTGCTGTGGGTGATGGTTTAGTTGTGACTCCATTGGGAGAGTTGTGTTGTGATGCTGCGGGTCATGGTTTAGTTGTGACTCTATTGGGAGAGTTGTGTTGTGAAGCTGCGGGTGATGGTTTAGTTGTTACACTATTGGGAGAGTTGTGTTGTGTGCTGTGGGTGATGGTTTAGTTGTGACTCCATTGGGAGAGTTGTGTTGTGATGCTGCGGGTCATGGTTTAGTTGTGACTCTATTGGGAGAGTTGTGTTGTGATGCTGCGGGTGATGGTTTAGTTGTGACACTATTGGGAGAGTTGTGTTGTGATGCTGCGGGTGATGGTTTAGTTGTGACACTATTGGGAGAGTTGTGTTGTGAAGCTGCGGGTGATGGTTTAGTTGTGACACTATTGGGAGAGTTGTGTTGTGAAGCTGCGGGTGATGGTTTCGTTGTGACACTATTGGGAGAGTTGTGTTGTGAAGCTGCAGGTGATGGTTTAGTTGTGACACTATTGGGAGAGTTGTGTTGTGATGCTGCGGGTGATGGTTTAGTTGTGACACTATTGGTAGAGTTGTGTTGTGAAGCTGTGGGTGATGGTTTCATTGTGACACTATTGGGAGAGTTGTGTTGTGATGCTGCGGGTGGTGGTTTAGTTGTTACACTATTGGGAGAGTTGTGTTGTGATGCTGCGGGTGATGGTTTAGTTGTGACACTATTGGTAGAGTTGTGTTGTGAAGCTGTGGGTGATGTTTTAATTGTGACACTATTGGGGGAGTTGTGTTGTGAAGCTGTGGGTGATGGTTTAGTTGTTACACTATTGGGAGAGTTGTGTTGTGTGCTTTGGGTGATTGTTTAGTTGTGACTCTATTGGGAGAGTTGTGTTGTGAAGCTGTGGGTGATGCTTTAGTTGTGACACTATTGGGAGAGTTGTGTTGGGATGCTGTGGGTGATGGTTTAGTTGTGACACTATTGGGAGAGTTCTGTTGTGTGCTGTGTGTGATGGTTTAGTTGTGACACTATAGGGAGAGTTGTGTTGTGAAGCTGAGGGTGATGGTTGAGTTGTGACACTATTGGGAGAGTTGTGTTGTGAAGCTGCGGGAGATGGTTTAGCTGTGACACTATTGGGAGAGTTGTGTTGTGAAGCTGCGGGTGATGGTTTAGTTGTGACACGATTGGGAGAGTTGATTTGTGAAGCTGTTGGTGATGGTTTAGTTGTGACTCTATTGGGAGAGTTGTGTTGTGAAGCTGTGGGTGATGATTTATTTGTGACACTATTGGGAGAGTTGTGTTGTGAAGCTGCGGGTGATGGTTTAGTTGTGACACTATTGGGAGAGTTGTGTTGTGATGCTGCGGGTGATGGTTTAGTTGTGACACTATTGGGAGAGTTGTGTTGTGAAGCTGTGCGTGATGGTTTAGCTGTGACACTATTGGGAGAGTTGTGTTGTGAAGCTGCGGGTGATGGTTTAGTTGTGACACAATTGGGAGAGTTGTGTTGTGAAGCTGTGGGTGATGGTTTAGTTGTGACTCTATTGGGAGAGTTGTGTTGTGAAGCTGTGGGTGATGATTTAGTTGTGACACTATTGGGAGAGTTGTGTTGTGAAGCTGCGGGTGATGGTTTAGTTGTAACACTATTGGGAGAGTTGTGTTGTGATGCTGCGGGTGATTGTTTAGTTGTGACACTATTGGGAGAGTTGTGTTGTGAAGCTCTGGGTGATGGTTTAGCTGTGACACTATTGGGAGAGTTGTGTTGTGAAGCTGTGGGTGATGGTTTAGTTGTTACACGATTGGGAGAGTTGTGTTGTGATGCTGTGGTTGATGGTTTAGTTGTGACACGATTGGGAGAGTTGTGCTGTGAAGCTGCGGGTGATGGTTTAGTTGTGACTCTATTGGGAGAGTTTTGTTGTGATGCTGCGGGTGATGGTTTAGTTGTGACACTATTAGGAGAGTTGTGTTGTGAAGCTGCGGGTGATGGTTTCGTTGTGACACTATTGGGAGAGTTGTGTTGTGTGCTGTGGGTGATGGTTTAGTTGTGACACTATTGGGAGAGTTGTGTTCTGAAGCTGTGGGTGATGGTTTAGTTGTGACACTATTGGGAGAGTTGTGTTGTGATGCTGCGGGTGATGGTTTAGTTGTGACACTATTGGGAGAGTTGTGTTGTGATGCTGTGGGTGATGGTTTAGTTGTTACACTATTGGGAGAGTTGTGTTGTGATGCTGCGGGTGATGGTTTAGTTGTGACACTATTGGGAGAGTTGTGTTGTGTGCAGTGGGTGATGGTTTAGTTGTGACTCTATTGGGAGAGTTGTGTTGTGTGCTGTGGGTGATGGTTTAACTGTGACACTATTCGGAGAGTTGTGCTGTGAAGCTGCGGGTGATTGTTTAGTTGTGACTCTATTGGGAGAGTTGTGTTGTGTGCTGTGGGTGATGGTTTAGCTGTGACACTATTGGGAGAGTTGTGTTGTGATGCTGCGGGTGGTGGTTTAGTTGTTACACTATTGGGAGAGTTGTGTTGTGATGCTGTGGGTGATGGTTTAGTTGTGACACTGTTGGGAGAGTTGTGTTGTGATGCTGCGGGTGGTGGTTTAGTTGTGACACTATTGGGAGAGTTGTGTTGTGATGCTGCGGGTGATGGTTTAATTGTGACACTATTGGGAGAGTTGTGTTGTGAAGCTGTGGGTGATGGTTTAGTTGTGACACTATTGGTAGAGTTGTGTTGTGAAGCTGTGGGTGATGGTTTAGTTGTTACAATATTGGGAGAGTTGTGTTGTGATGCTGCGGTTGATGGTTTAGTTGTGACACTATTGGGAACGTTGTGTTGTGATGCTGCGGGTGATGGTTTAGTTGTTACACAATTGGGAGAGTTGTGTTGTGTGCAGTGGGTGATGGTTTAGTTGTGACACTATTGGGAGAGTTGTGTTGTGATGCTGTGGGTGATGGTTTAGTTGTGACACTATTGGGAGAGTTGTGTTGTGATGCTGTGGGTGATGGTTTAGTTGTGACACTATTGGGAGAGTTGTGTTGTGATGCTGTGGGTGATGGTTTAATTGTGACACTATTGGGAGAGTTGTGTTGTGAAGCTGCAGGTGATGCTTTAGTTGTTACACTATTCGGAGAGTTGTGTTGTGAAGCAGTGGATGATGGTTTAGTTGTGACACTATTGGGAGAGTTGTGTTGTGATGCTGTGGGTGATGGTTTATTTGTGACTCTATTGGGAGAGTTGTGTTGTGATGCTGCGGGTGATGGTTTAGTTGTGACACTTTTGGGAAAGTTGTGTTGTGTGCTGTGGGTGATGGTTTAATTGTGACACCATTGGGAGAGTTGTGTTGTGATGCTGCGGGTGATGGTTTAATTGTGACACTATTGGGAGAGTTGTGTTGTGTGCTGCGGGTGATGGTTTAGTTGTTACACTATTGGGAGAGTTGTGTTGTGAAGCTGCGGGTGATGGTTTAATTGTGACACTATTGGGAGAGTTGTGTTGTGAAGCTGCGAGTGATGCTTTCGTTGTGACACTATTCGGAGAGTTGTGTTGTGAAGCAGTGGATGATGGTTTAGTTGTGACACTATTGGGAGAGTTGTGTTGTGAAGCTGTGGGTGATGCTTTAGTTGTGACACTATTCGGAGAGTTGTGTTGTGAAGCAGTGGATGATGGTTTAGTTGTGACACTATTGGGAGAGTTGTGTTGTGAAGCTGTGGATGATGGTTTAGTTGTGACACTCTTGGGAGAGTTGTGTTGTGATGCTCTGGGTGATGCTTTAGTTGTGACACTATTCGGAGAGTTGTGTTGTGAAGCAGTGGGTGATGGTTTAGTTGTGACACTATTGGGAGAGTTGTGTTGTGTGCAGTGGGTGATGGTTTAGTTGTGACTCTATTGGGAGAGTTGTGTTGTGATGCTGTGGGTGATGGTTTAGTTGTGACTCTATTGGGAGAGTTGTGTTGTGAAGCTGTGGGTGATGGTTTAGTTGTGACTCTGTTGGGAGAGTTGTGTTGTGATGCTGTGGGTGATGGTTTAGTTGTGACTCTATTGGGAGAGTTGTGTTGTGATGCTGTGGGTGATGGTTTAGTTGTGACACTATTGGGAGAGTTGTGTTGTGAAGCTGTGGTGATGGTTTAGTTGTTACACTATTGGGAGAGTTGTGTTGTGAAGCTGTGGGTGATGGTTTAGTTGTGACACTATTGGGAGAGTTGTGTTGTGATGCTGCGGGTGGTGGTTTAGTTGTTACACTATTGGGAGAGTTGTGTTGTGGTGCAGTGGGTGATGGTTTAGCTGTGACACTATTGGGAGAGTTGTGTTCTGATGCTGCGGGTGATGGTTTAGTTGCGACACTATTCGTGTCGGTAAAGCAATCGTCATTAAGTAAATCATAGCACTGAAGAGTGACAAATACCCAGGACCAGATGGTTTCCATCCCAGGGTTTTAAAGGAAGTAGGTGAGCACATTTCAGATTCCCTAACTATAATCTTTCAAAGTTCCCTAGATTCAGGATCTGAAGATTCAGGCAAACCAGGGAATTATAGACCAGTTCGCCTCACATCTGTCCCTGGGGAAAATGCTGGAGTCTTTTATTAAGAATAGTGTGACTGAACACCTCGAGAATTTTCAATTGATCAGAGAGAGCCAGCATGGATTTGTGAAAGGTAGGTCATGCCTGACAAACCTGATTGAATTTTTGAAGAGGTGACTAAAGTAATGGACAGGGTAATGTCAATGGATAATATTTATATGGACTTCCAGAAGGCATTTGATAAGGTCCCACATAAGAGACTGTTAGCTAAGATAGAAGCCCATGGAATCGAGGGAAAAGTACAGACTTGGTTAGGAAATTGGCTGAGTGAAAGGAGACAGAGAGTCGGGATAATGGGTAGGTTCTCACATTGGCAGGATGTGACTAGTCTTGGGGCCTCAATTATTCACAATATTTATCAATGACTGAGATGAAGGCATAGAAAGTCTCATATCTAAGTTTTCCGATGACACAATGATTGGTGGCATTGTAAGCAGTGTAGATGAAAATATAAAATTACAAAGGGGTATTGATAGATCAGGTGAATGGGCAAAACTGTGGCAAATGGAATTCAATGTAGACAAATGTGAGGTCACCCACTTTGGATCAGAACAGGATAGAACAGGGTACTTTCTAAATGGTAAAAAGTTAAAAACAGTGGATGTCCAAAGGGACTTCGGGGTTCAGGTACATCGATCATTGAAGTGTCATGAACAGGTGCAGAAAATAATCAATAAGGCTAATAGAATGCTGGCCTTTTTCTCTCGAGGACTGGAGTGCAGGGGGGCAGAAGTTATGCTGCAGCTATACAAAACCCTGGTTAGACCGCACCTGGAGTACTGTGAGCAGTTCTGGGCACCGCACCTTCGGAAGGACATATTGGCTTTGGAGGGAGTGCAGCGTAGGTTTACTGGAATGATACCCGGACTTCAAGGGTTAAGTTACGAGGAGAGATTACACAAATTGGGGTTGTATTCTCTGGAGTTTCGAAGGTTAAGGGGTGATCTGATCGAAGTTTATAAGATATTAAGGGGAACGGATAGGGTGGATAGAGAGAAACTATTTCCGCTGGTTGGGGATTCTAGGAGTCGGGGGCACAGTCTAAAAATTAGAGCCAGACCTTTCAGGAGTGAGATTAGAAAACATTTCTACACACAAAGGGTGGTGGAAGTTTGGAACTCTCTTCCGCAAACGGCAATTGATACTAGCTCAATTGCTAAATTTAAATGTGAGATTGATAGCTTTTTGGCAACCAAAGTTATTAAGGGATATGGGCCAAAGGCGGGTATATGGAGTTAGATCACAGATCAGCCATGATCTTCTCAAATGGCGGAGCAGGCACGAGGGGCTGAATGGCCTCCTCCTATTCCGATGTTCATATGTTCCTATTAGAGTTGTGTTGTGATGCTGCGGGCGATGGTTTAGTTGTGACACGATTGTCGTGAATTTCTGTTCCATACAGATGGGCGTGGTGCAGGGAGCAGTCGTCACACACACTTTTAGGGTACGTTTACCTCCAAACAACAAGCCGATCATCTCCTGCAAGGTGTGTCAGCTGCGTTTCAACTCGCAGGTCAGTGCTGCACATTACACTTCAATCCCACTCCTGTCCAATGCACAGGAGTCCAAACACAGGATGAATTATAGATAAAACAAACAATGGGAAAACTTGAAAACAGTACCTGTTATTTCAGATTTGTCGCAGAAATTAAATCCAATTTGCCTGCTGGATGCAGTGTCATTTGAAGATGCCTCCAACAGGGATATACCTCTGATCTGGACTCTGCCTCCGTCTCCAGCCCAGTTCTCTTTTAAAAAATGGACTCTCGAGATGTGACCTCAGCTGGCAAGGCCACCATTTATTGCCCATTCCTTTTTGCCCTGGCGAATGTGGTGGTCGGCTGTCTGATTCAACTGTTGCAGTCCATGTGGTAATGGTGCTCTCACAGTGCAGTGAGATGGGGAGTAGATTATGGGAAGCCTGAATACATTCCATCACAAGGTTAGTATCTTATAGGGAGTCCAAATACATTCTATCACAACGGTAGTATATTGTAGGAAGTCCTAATACATTCTATCACAAGGTAAGTTTTTTATAGGAAGTCCTAATTCCTTCTATCACAAGGTTAGTGTATTATAGGAAGTCTTAATACAATCTATCACATGGTTAGTGTATTATAGTAAGTCCCAATACATTCTATCACAAGTTTAGTATATTATAGGGAGTCCAAATACATTCTATCTCAAGGTTAGTGTATTATAGGAAGTCCTGATACATTCTATCTCAAGGTTTGTGTATTATAGGAAGTCCTAACACATTGTATCACAAGGTGAGTATATTATAGGAAGTCCTAATACATTCCAGCACAAGGTGAGTGTATTATAGGAAGTCCTAATACATTCTATCACAAGGTTAGTATATTATTGGAAGTCCTGATACATTGTATCACAAGTTTAGTATATTATAGGAAGTCTTAATACATTCTATCACATGGTTAGTGTATTATAGGAAGTCCTAATTCATTCTATAACATGGTAAGAGTATTATAGGAAGTCCTAATACATTCTATCACAAGGTTAGTGTATTATAGGAAGTCCTGATACATTCTATCACAAGGTTAGTGTATTATAGGAAGTCCTAATACATTCTATCACAAGGTTGGTGTATTTTGCGAAGTCCATCACAAGGTTAATATACTATAGGATGTCCTAAAACATTCTATCAAATGATTAATGTGTTATCGGAAGTGGTAATACATTCTATCACAAGGTTTGTGTATTATAGGAAGTCCTGATACATTCTATCACTAAGTTAATATATTATAGGAGGTCTAATTACATTATTTCACAAGGTTAGTATATTATAGGAAGTTCTAATACATTATATCACAATTTAGTGTATTACAGGACGTCCTAATACAATCTATCACATGGTTATTGTATTATAGTAAGTCCTAATACATTGCATCACAAAGTTAGTGCATTATAGGAAGTCCTAATATATTCTATAACAAGCTTAATATATTATAGGAAGCCCTAATACAATCTAGCACAAGGCTGGTGATTTGTTGGAAGTCCTGATACATTCTATTACAAAATTAGTACATCATAGAAGTCCTGATACATTGGGCTCGATTTTACCGTCGGGTTTCCTGTGGTTTTCCAACGGGCGGGCACCGAAAATCCCGATATCCAGTCACGTGACGGGATCCCGCCACGATCCCGCCCACTTCCGGGTTCCCCGATGACGTGCGGGGGTGCGTGCGTGGCCCCCGATGGTGGGAATCCCGCAGGCAATTAAAGCCAGCGGGATGCCACTTGAGGTTATTTATTTCGCTTGTTCAGGTCATTAACTGACCTGATTAAGGGACTGTGTGTGATTTTGGGGAAACATGGGACTGTTTCACACACTGGGGGAAACAGTCCGAGTTGAACTGGACGTGTTGCAGCCGTCAGCCTGTGGCAGCTGCAAAGGTCCATTTGACAGGTGGGGTGGGGAGAGACCCTCACCCATTGCAGGAGGCCGCTCTGTCACTTGGGACAAAGTTTGGCCTCCACCACCCCCCTCCGGATGGTCAAAGTCACCAACCTGCACACTCACCCCGGGGTCCGGAGACGTGTGCCTACCTTGCGGACCCCCTCAGATGTACATATTGCGGATGGGGGCCGCCGTAGCTGCAGTCATGACCCCCTCGGAGGGCGAACAGCATCACCAGCCTCGCCATCCACACCGTCCACCTCTGACACGTGGAGCTCCACAACAGAGCGCTGTGACACATCCACCTGTACAGCAGGAGGGAGGGCTACCGCAGAGAGAGACGCGTCGCAGAGGGCACTACCCTCGCCACAGGGTCCACAGACCGAGGCGCAGCTCCCCGGACCTCTCCGAGCAGCAGTGCACAGGGAGGCGCAGATTCGCTCGACATGTAGTCGTGGAGATCTGCAGGCTCTTTCATGCCGAGCTGCTCCTGGCTGGCCCCAGCACCATCTGCTTACCTGTCGCTGCCAAAGTCACCACTGCCCTCCACACCTTCTCCTCCGCATCCTTCCAGGGTGCAACCGGGTACACCGCCGATGTCTCTCAGTTGTCTGCACGGAAGAGCCCTGCAAATACACCTACACCCACTCTGCAGTGACACAATGGGGGGCATCAGTGGTGGGTCCTCATAGTGATACCCAGGAGCGGGCATTATTCGACACAACAGACAGGATTCGCGGAGACATGGCAGTGGTGGTGCCAATATAATGTGTGATGTTTGTTGCTCTGAAATTCAATATAGGTAACACCCATGGCAAACCCTCAGACACCCTTGTGCATCCCCTTCATGCTCACGACACGTTTGCCTTACCCTGCCTACTGCACATATGTGATGCATGCCCTGTGGCTGCAGCACAGGTGGTGGCAGGTTGAGTGAGGCTGACCGTGAGGGAGATGCACGAGAGGGTGAGTATGGGATAGAGCCATGAGATTGTATGAGGATTGGGTTGAGTGGTAGTGGCGGGATGAGTACTGGCGAGGTGAGTAAGTGCAGGTCAGATGAGGATGGGGTTTGAGTGGGTATGAGGGGTCATGTGACAGAGTAGTGTTGGCAGTGCTGAAGGAGATGTGGGGTGGGGGCGGTGATGTGGCAGACGGAGTGTAGGGGAATGAGTAAGTGTACTCACTTTGGCTGACCTACTGAGGTCATTGCAGCGCCTCCTGCACTGTATGCAGGTGGGCGATATGTTGGTGGTGCAGGTGACCCCCTCTGCCACCTCGAGCCAGGCCTTCTTGGTGGCAGAGGCAGGCCGCTTCCTCCCGCCCGCCGGGGGGAAGATCTCTGTCCTCCCCCTCCTCCTCACCCCATCTGATGGTACCTGGGGTGAGGCATAATTAAACTGGGAGCAGCCTTCCCCCTGGGCTGCTCCATGCTGTAATTTGTTCCATTGGTTGCAGCATCTGTCAGTGGAGGACTGCCCCTTTAACTAGAGAGCCTCCAGCTGACAGATCGTACTGCGCATGAGCAGCCCGCCCGACGCGCAGACCAGCAGCGCGGACCCCGGAGGAGCAGGTAAGTGATTCCAATTAGTGCATTGCCTGCTACGATCGCGCGGGCAACCCACTAATTTCACCGAGCGCGGAGGCCACGCTCCCGAAACCCAACCCGCCGGAAACCCGCAGGCCTGGTAAAATCAGGCCCATTGTATCACAAGGTTAGAATATTATAGGAAGTCTTAATACATTCTATCACCAGGTTAGTGTATTAGAGGAAGAGCCAATACATTCGATCACAATATTAGTGTATTTTACGAGTTTCCTATACATTCCACCTCAAGGTTAGTATCTTATAGGAAGTCCTAACACTTTCTAACACAAGGTTAGTATGTTTCGCGAAGTCCAAATACATTACATCTCAAGGTTAGTGTATTATAGGAAGTCCGAATACATTGTATCACAATTTTAGTATATTATTGGAATTCCTAATACTTTCTATCACAGGGTTAGTTTATTATACGAAGTCCTGATACATTCTATCACAAGGTTAGTATATTATAGAAAGTCCTGATACATTCTATCAAAAGGTTCGTGTATTATAGAAAGTCCTAATACATTACATCTCAAGGTTAGTGTATTATAGGGAGCCCTAATACAATCTAGCACAAGGTGAGTATATTATAGGAAGTCGTAATACATTGTATCACAAGGTTAATATATTATATTAAATTCTAATACATTGTATCACAAGGTGAGTATATTATAGGAAGTCCTGATACATTGTATCACAAGGTTAGTGTATTATAGGAAGTCCTGATACATTCTATCACAAGGTTAGTGTATTATAGGAAGTCCTAACACATTGTATCACAAGGTTAGTGTATTATAGGAAGTCCTAACACATTGTATCACAAGGTTAGTTTATTAAAGGAAGTCCTAATACATTCCATCACAAGGTTAGTAAGTTGTAGGTAGTCCTAATACATTCAAACACAAGGTTCGTTTATTATAGGAAGTCCTAATGCATTCTATCACAAGGTTATTGTAATATAGGATGTGCAAATACATTCTATCACAAGGTTAGTATGTTATCGAAAGACCTAATACATTCTTTCACAATTTTAATATATAAAAGGAAGTCCTAATTCATTATTTCACAATTTTAATATATAATAGGAAGTCCTAATACATTCTATCACCAGGTTAGTGTATTAGAGGAAGAGCCAATACATTCGATCACAATATTGGTGTATTTTACGAGTTCCCTATACAATCCACCTTAAGGTTAGTATCTTATAGGATGTCCTAATACTTTCGAACACAAGGTTAGTATGTTTTGCGAAGTCCTAATACAATCTTGCACAAGGCTGCTGTGGTATCGAAAGTCCTGATACATTCTAGCACAAGGTTAGTGTATTATAGGAAGTCCTAATACATTCTATCACAAGGTTAGTGTATTATAGGAAGTCCTAATACAATCTAGCACAAGGCTGGTGTGGTATAGAAAGTCCTGATACATTCTATCACAAGGTTAGTATATTATAGAAGGTCCTAATACATTCTAGCAGAAGGTTAGTTTATTTTACGACTTCCCAATACATTCTATCACAAGGTTATTGTATTATTGGAAGTCCTAATACATTCTACCACAAGGTTAGTGCATTTCGCGAAGTCCATCACAAGGTTAATATACTATAGGAAGTCCAAGTACATTCTATCAAATGATTAATCATAGAATCATAGAAGGTTACAACATGGAAACAGGCCCTTCGGCCCAACATGTCCATGTAGCCCAGTTTATACCACTAAGCTAGTCCCAGTTGCCTGCACTTGGCCCATATCCCTCTATACCCATCTTACCCATGTCACTGTCCAAATGCTTTTTAAAAGACAAAATTGTACCCGCCTCTACTACTGCCTCTGGCAGCTCGTTCCAGACACTCACCACCCTTTGAGTGAAAAAATTGCCCCTCTGGACCCTTTTGTATCTCTCCCCTCTCACCTTAAATCTACGCCCCCTCGTTATAGACTCCCCTACCTTTGGAAAAAGATTTAGACTATCTACCTTATCTATGCCCCTCATTATTTTATAGACTTCTATAAGATCACCCCTTAACCTCCTACTCTCCAGGGAAAAAAGTCTCAGTCTATCCACCCTCTCACTATAAGTCAAACCATCAAGTCCCGGTAGCATCCTAGTAAATCTTATCTGCACTCTTTCTAGTTTAATAATATCCTTTCTATAATAGGGTGACCGGAACTGTACACAGTATTCCAAGTGTGGCCTTACTAATGTGTTGTACAACTTCAACAAGACATCCCAACTCCTGTATTCAATGTTCTGACCAATGAAATCAAGCATGCTGAATGCCTTCTTCACCACCCTAACCACTTGTGACTCCACTTTCAAGGAGTTGTGAACCTGTACTCCAAGATCTCTTTGTTCTATAACTCTCCCCATGTATTATAGGAAGTGTAATACATTCTATCACGAGGGTAATGTATTATAGGAAGTCCTAATATATTGTATCACAAGGTGAGTATATTATAGGGAGTCCGAATACATTCTATCACAAGGTTAGTGTATTATAGGAAGTCCGAATACATTCTATCACAAGGTTAGTGTATTACAGGAAGTCCTAATACATTGTATCACAAGGTTAGTGTATTATAGGAAGTCCTAATATATTGTATCACAAGGTTAGTGTATTATAGGGAGTCCTAATACATTCTATCACAAGGTTAGTGTATTATAGGGAGTCCTAATACATTGTATCACAAGGTTAGTGTATTATAGGAAGTCCTAATATGTTGTATCACAAGGTGAGTATATTATAGGGAGTCCTAATACATTCTATCACAAGGTTAGTGTATTATATGTCGTCCTAATACATTCTATCACAAGGTTAGTGTATTACAGGAAGTCCTAATTCAATCTATCACAAGGTTAGTGTATTATAGGCAGTCCTAATACATTCTATCACAAGGTTAGTATATTATCGAAAGTCATAATATATTCTATCCCAAGGTTAGTGTATTATAGGTCGTCCTAATACATTCTATCACAAGGTTAGTGTATTACAGGAAGTCCTAATTCAATCTATCACAAGGTTAGTGTATTATAGGCAGTCCTAATACATTCTATCACAAGGTTAGTATATTATCGAAAGTCATAATACATTTTATCACAAGGTTAGTATAATATAGGGAGTCCTAATACATTGTATCACAAGGTGAGTATATTATTGGAATTCCTAATACATTCTATCACAAGGTTAGTATATTATAGAAAGTCCTGATACATTCTATCACAAGATTAGTATATGATAGAAAGTCTGAATACATTCTATCAAAAGGTTCGTGTACTATAGAAAGTCCTAATACATTACATCTCAAGGTTAGTGTATTATAGGGAGTCCTAATACAATCTAGCACAAGGTGAGTATATTATAGGAAGTCCTAATACATTCTATCACAAGGTTCGTGTATTATAGGGAGTCTTAATACATTGTATCACAAGGTTAGTGTATTATAGGAAGTCCCAATACATTCCATCACAAGGTTAGTAAGTTGTAGGTAGTCCTAATACATTCAAACACAAGGTTACTATATTATAGGAAGTCCTAATGCATTCTATCACAAGGTTATTGTAATATAGGATGTGCAAATACATTCTATCACAAGGTTAGTATGTTATCGAAAGACCTAATACATTCTTTCACAATTTTAATATATAAAAGGAAGTCCTAATTCATTATTTCACAATTTTAATATATAATAGGAAGTCCTAATACATTCTATCACAAGGTTAGTGTATTAGAGGAAGAGCCAATACATTCGATCACAATATTGGTGTATTTTACGAGTTCCCTATACATTCCACCTTAAGGTTAGTATCT
The DNA here is from genome assembly GCF_035084215.1 of Heptranchias perlo. Taxonomy (NCBI): domain Eukaryota; kingdom Metazoa; phylum Chordata; class Chondrichthyes; order Hexanchiformes; family Hexanchidae; genus Heptranchias; species Heptranchias perlo. The sequence goes on from NC_090370.1 coordinate 19,778,083, forward strand.
TATAGGAAGTCCTAATACTTTCGAACACAAGGTTAGTATGTTTTGCGAAGTCCTAATACAATCTAGCACAAGGCTGGTGTGGTATAGAAAGTCCTGATACATTCTATCACAAGGTTAGTATATTATAGAAGGTCCTAATACATTCTAGCAGAAGGTTAGTTTATTTTACGACTTCCCAATACATTCTATCACAAGGTTATTGTATTATTGGAAGTCCTAATACATTCTACCACAAGGTTAGTGCATTTCGCGAAGTCCATCACAAGGTTAATATACTATAGGAAGTCCAAGTACATTCTATCAAATGATTAATCATAGAATCATAGAAGGTTACAACATGGAAACAGGCCCTTCGGCCCAACATGTCCATGTAGCCCAGTTTATACCACTAAGCTAGTCCCAGTTGCCTGCACTTGGCCCATATCCCTCTATACCCATCTTACCCATGTCACTGTCCAAATGCTTTTTAAAAGACAAAATTGTACCCGCCTCTACTACTGCATCTGGCAGCTCGTTCCAGACACTCACCACCCTTTGAGTGAAAAAATTGCCCCTCTGGACCCTTTTGTATCTCTCCCCTCTCACCTTAAATCTACGCCCCCTCGTTATAGACTCCCCTACCTTTGGGAAAAGATTTAGACTATCTACCTCATCTATGCCCCTCATTATTTTATAGACTTCTATAAGATCACCCCTTAACCTCCTACTCTCCAGGGAAAAAAGTCTCAGTCTATCCACCCTCTCACTATAAGTCAAACCATCAAGTCCCGGTAGCATCCTAGTAAATCTTATCTGCACTCTTTCTAGTTTAATAATATCCTTTCTATAATAGGGTGACCAGAACTGTACACAGTATTCCAAGTGTGGCCTTACTAATGTGTTGTACAACTTCAACAAGTCATCCCAACTCCTGTATTCAATGTTCTGACCAATGAAATCAAGCATGCTGAATGCCTTCTTCACCACCCTAACCACTTGTGACTCCACTTTCAAGGAGTTGTGAACCTGTACACCTAGATCTCTTTGTTCTATAACTCTCCCCATGTATTATAGGAAGTCCTAATACATTCTATCACAAGGTTAGTGTATTACAGGAAGTCCTAATACATTGTATCACAAGGTTAGTGTATTATAGGAAGTACTGATACATTCTATCACAAGGTTAGTGTATTATAGGAAGTCCGAATACATTCTATCACAAGGTTAGTGTATTATAGGAAGTCCTAATACATTCTATCACAAGGTTAGTGTATTATAGGAAGTCCTGATACATTCTATCACAAGGTTAGTGTATTATAGGAAGTCCAAATACATTGTATCACAAGGTTAGTGTATTATAGGAAGTCCTAATACATTCTATCACAAGGTTAGTGTATTATAGGAAGTCCTGATACATTCTATCACAAGGTTAGTGTATTATAGGAAGTCCAAATACATTCTATCACAAGGTTAGTATATTATAGGAAGTCCAAATACATTGTATCACAAGGTTAGTTTATTGTAGGAAGTCCTAATACATTCTATCACAAGGTTAGTAAGTTATAGGGAGTCCTGATACATTCAAACACAAGGTTAGTATATAATAGGGAGTCCTGAAGCATTCTCTGACAAGGGTAATGTATTATAGGAAGGCCTAATACATTCTATCACAAGGTGAGTATATTATAGGAAGTCCTAATACATTGTATCACAAGTTTAATATATTATAGGAAGCCCTAATACAATCTAGCACAAGGCTGGTGTTTTAGAGGAAGTCCAAATACATTCTATCACAAGATTAGTGTATTACAGGAAGATTGTGCTCAGGGCTGTGTTGTGAGATTGTGCTCAGGGCTGTGTTGTGAGATTGTGCTCAGGGCTGTGTTGTGAGATTGTGTTCAGGGCTGTGTTGTGAGATTGTGCTCAGGGCTGTGTTGTGAGATTGTGCTCAGGGCTGTGTAGTGAGATTGTGCTCAGGGCTGTGTAGTGAGATTGTTGTCAGGGCTGTGTTGTGAGATTGTGCTCAGGGCTGTGTTGTGAGATTGTGCTCAGGGCTGTGTTGTGAGATTGTGCTCAGGGCTGTGTTGTGAGATTGTGCTCAGGGCTGTGTTGTGAGATTGTGCTCAGGGCTGTGTTGTGAGATTGTGCTCAGGGCTGTGTTGTGAGATTGTGCTCAGGGCTGTGTTGCGAGATTGTGTTCAGGGCTGTGTTGTGAGATTGTTGTCAGGGCTGTGTTGTGAGATTGTGCTCAGGGCTGTGTTGTGAGATTGTGCACAGGGCTGTGTTGTGTGATTGTGCTCAGGGCTGTGTTGTGAGATTGTGCTCTGGGCTGTGTTGTGAGATTGTGCACAGGGCTGTGTTGTGTGATTGTGCTCAGGGCTGTGTTGTGAGATTGTGCTCAGGGCTGTGTTGTGAGATTGTGCACAGGGCTGTGTTGTGTGATTGTGCTCAGGGCTGTGTTGTGAGATTGTGCTCTGGGCTGTGTTGTGAGATTGTGCTCAGGACTGTGTTGTGAGATTGCGCTCAGGGCTGTGTTGTGAGATTGTGCTCAGGGCTGTGTTGTGAGATTGTGCTCAGGGCTGTGTAGTGAGATTGTGCTCAGGGCTGTGTAGTGAGATTGTGCTCAGGGCTGTGTTGTGAGATTGTGCTCAGGGCTGTGTTGTGAGATTGTGCTCTGGGCTGTGTTGTGAGATTGTGCTCTGGGCTGTGTTGTGACATTGTGCTCAGGGCTGTGTTGTGAGATTGTGCTCAGGGCTGTGTTGTGAGATTGTGCTCAGGGCTGTGTTGTGAGATTGTGCTCAGAGCCATGTTTTGAAACTCTGCTCAGTGCTGTGTTTTTCAGATTGTTCTCAGGGCTGTGTTGTCAGATTGTGTTCAGGGCTGTGTAGTGAGATTGTGTTCAGGGCTGTGTCGTGAGATTGTGCTCAGGGCTGTGTTGTGAGATTGTGCTCAGGGCTGTGTTGTGTGATTGTGCTCAGGGCTGTGTTGTGAGATTTTTTTTTTTATTCGTTCACGGGATGTGGGCATCGCTGGCGAGGCCGGCATTTATTGCCCATCCCTAATTGCCCTTGAGAAGGTGGTGGTGAGCCGCCTTCTTGAACCGCTGCAGTCCGTGTGGTGACGGTTCTCCCACAGTGCTGTTAGGAAGGGAGTTCCAGGATTTCGACCCAGCGACGATGAAGGAACGGCGATATATTTCCAAGTCGGGATGGTGTGTGACTTGGAGGGGAATGTGCAGGTGGTGTTGTTCCCATGTGCCTGCTGCTCTTGTCCTTCTAGATGGTAGAGGTCGCGAGTTTGGGAGGTGCTGTTGAAGAAGCCTTGGCGAGTTGCTGCAGTGCATCCTGTGGATGGTACACACTGCAGCCACAGTGCGCCGGTGGTGAAGGGAGTGAATGTTTAGGGTGGTGGATGGGGTGCCAATCAAGCGGGCTGCTTTATCTTGGATGGTGTCGAGCTTCTTGAGTGTTGTTGGAGCTGCACTCATCCAAGCAAGTGGAGAGTATTCCATCACACTCCTGACTTGTGCCTTGTAGATGGTGGAAAGGCTTTGGGGAGTCAGGAGGTGAGTCACTCGCCGCAGAATACCCAGCCTCTGACCTGCTCTCGTAGCCACAGTATTTATGTGGCTGGTCCAGTTCAGTTTCTGGTCAATGGTGACCCCCAGGATGTTGATGGTGGGGGATTCGGCGATGGTAATGCCGTTGAATGTGCTCAGGGCTGTGTTGTGAGATTGTGCTCAGGGCTGTGTTGTGAGATTGTGCTCAGGGCTGTGTTGTGAGATTGTGCTCAGGGCTGTGTAGTGAGATTGTTCTCAGGGCTGTGTTGTGAGATTGTGCTCAGGGCTGTGTAGTGAGATTGTGCTCAGGGCTGTGTTATCAGATTGTGCTCAGGGCTGTGTTGTGAGATTGTGCTGAGGACTGTGTTGTGAGATTGTGCTCTGGGCTGTGTTGTGAGATTGTGCTGAGGACTGTGTTGTGAGATTGTGCTCTGGGCTGTGTTGTGAGATTGTGCTCTGGGCTGTGTTGTGAGATTGTGCTCTGGGCTGTGTTATCAGATTGTGCTCAGGGCTGTGTTGTGAGATTGTGCTCAGGGCTGTGTTGTGAGATTGTGCTCAGGGCTGTGTTATCAGATTGTGCTCAGGGCTGTGTTGTGAGATTGTGCTCAGGGCTGTGTTGTGAGATTGTGCTCTGGGCTGTGTTGTGAGATTGTGCTCTGGGCTGTGTTGTGACATTGTGCTCAGGGCTGTGTTGTGAGATTGTGCTCAGGGCTGTGTTGTGAGATTGTGCTCAGGGCTGTGTTGTGAGATTGTGCTCAGGGCTGTGTTGTGAGATTGTGCTCAGAGCTGTGTTGTGAGATTGTGCTCAGAGCCATGTTTTGAAACTCTGCTCAGTGCTGTGTTTTTCAGATTGTTCTCAGGGCTGTGTTGTCAGATTGTGCTCAGGGCTGTGTTGTGAGATTGTGCTCAGGGCTGTGTTGTGAGATTGTGCTCAGGGCTGTGTTGTGAGATTGTGCTCTGGGCTGTGTTATCAGATTGTGCTCAGGGCTGTGTTGTGAGATTGTGCTCAGGGCTGTGTTGTGAGATTGTGCTCTGGGCTGTGTTGTGAGATTGTGCTCTGGGCTGTGTTGTGACATTGTGCTCAGGGCTGTGTTGTGAGATTGTGCTCAGGGCTGTGTTGTGAGATTGTGCTCAGGGCTGTGTTGTGAGATTGTGCTCAGAGCCATGTTTTGAAACTCTGCTCAGTGCTGTGTTTTTCAGATTGTTCTCAGGGCTGTGTTGTCAGATTGTGCTCAGGGCTGTGTTGTGAGATTGTGCTCAGGGCTGTGTTGTGAGATTGTGCTCAGGGCTGTGTTGTGAGATTGTGCTCAGGGCTGTGTTGTGAGATTGTGCTCAAGGCTGTTTTGTGAGATTGAGCAGTGCAGCTTGACCCAATCCCCCGCCCTATCCCCGTAGCCCTGCATTTTTTTTTCCTTTCAAGTACTTATCCAGTTCCCTTTTGAAGGCCATGATTGAATCTGCCTCCACCACCCCCTCGGGCAGTCCATTCCAGATCGTAACCACTCACTGTGTAAAAAGTTTTTCCTCATGTCACCTTTGGTTCTTTTGCCAATCACCTTAAATCTATGTCCTCTGGTTCTTGACCCTTCCGCCAATGGGAACAGTTTCTCTCTGTCTACTCTGTCTAGACCCTTCATGATTTTGAATACCTCTATCAAATCTCCTCGCAACCGTTTCTGTTCCAAGGAGAACAACCCCAGATTCTCCAGTCTAAGCACGTAACTAAAGTCCCTCATCCCTGGAATCATTCTAGTAAATCTCTTCTGCACCCTCTCTAAGGCCTTCACATCTTTCCTAAAGTGCGGTGCCCAGAACTGGACACAATACTCCAGTTGTGGCCGAACCAGTGTTTTATAAAGGTTCATCATAACTTCCATACTTTTGTACTCTATGCCTCTATTTTTAAAGCCCAGGATCCCGTATGCTTTTTTAAACACTTTCTCAACCTGCCCTGCCACCTTCAACGATTTGTGTACATATACCCCCAGATCTCTCTGTTCCTGTACCCCTTTTAGAGTTGTGTCCTCTAGTTTATATTGCCTCTCCTCGTTCTTCCTACTGAAATCTATCACTTTGCATTTTTATGTGTTAAATTCCATCTGTCGCATGTCTGCCCATTCCACCAGCCTGTCTATATCCTCTTGAAGTCTATCACTATCCTCCTCACTGTTCACTACACTGCCACGTATTGTGTCATCTGCAAATTTTGAAATTGTGCCCTGTACACCCAAGCCCAAGTCATTAATATATATCAAGAAAAGCAGTGGTCCCAGCACCGACCCCTGGGGAACACCACTGCACACCTCCCTCCAGTCCGAAAAACAACCGTTCAACACTACTCTCTGTTTCTGATCCCTTAGCCAATTCTGTATCCATGTTGCTACTGCCCCCTTTATTCCATGGGCCCCAATCTTGATGATAAACCTACCATGCGGCACTTTATCAAACGCCTTTTGAAAGTCCATATACACCACATCAACTGCACTGCCCTCATCTACCCTCTCTGTCACCTCATCAAAAAAGGTTTCAGGGCTGTCTTGTGAATTTTTGTTCAGAGATGCGTTGAGAGATTTTGGTTAGAGCTGTGTTGTGGGAGTGTGTTCAGGGATGCGTTGTGGGAGTGTGTTCAGGGCTGCATTGTGGGAGTGTGTTCAGGTTTGTGTTGTGGGAGTGTGTTAAGGGATGTGTTGTGGGAGTGTGTCAGGGCTGCATTGTGGGAGTATGTTCAAGTCTGTGTTGTGGGATTGTGTTCAGGGATGTGTTGTGAGAGTGTGTACAGGACTGTGTTGTGAGATTTTGTTTAGGGCTGTGTTGTGGGAGTGTGTTCAGGGCTGCATTGTGGGAGTGTGTTCAGGTCTGTGTTTTGAGAATGTGTTCAGGGATGTGTTGTGAGAGAGTGTACAGGACTGTGTTGTGAGATTTTGTTCAGGTCTGTGTTGTCGGAGTGTGTTCAGGGATGTGTCGTGGGAGTGTGTTCAGGGATGTGTCGTGGGAGTGCGTTCAGGGCTGCGTTGTGGGAGCGTGTTCAGGTCTGTGTTGTGGGAGTGTGTTCAGGTCTGTGTTGGGGGAGTGTGTTCAGGTCTGTGTTGGGGGAGTGTGTTCAGGTCTGTGTTGGGGGATTGTGTTAAGGGATGTGTTGTGAGTTTGTGTTCAGGGGTGTGTGGTGGGATTGTGTTCAGGGATGTGTTGTGAGAGTGTGTACAGGACTGTGTTGTGAGATTTTGTTCAGGTCTGTGTTGGGGGAGTGTGTTCAGGTCTGTGTTGGGGAAGTGTGTTCAGGTCTGTGTTGGGGGATTGTGTTAAGGGATGTGTTGTGAGTTTGTGTTCAGGGGTGTGTGGTGGGAGTGTGTTCAGGGCTGTGTTGTGGGAGAGTGTTCAGGTCTGTGTTGTGGGAGAGTGTTCAGGTCTGTGTTGTGGGAGTGTGTTCAGGGCTGTGTTGTGGGAGAGTGTTCAGGGCTGTGTTGGGGGAGAGTGTTCAGGTCTGTGTTGTGGGAGTGTGTTCAGGGCTGTGTTGGGGGAGAGTGTTCAGGTCTGTGTTGTGGGAATGTGTTCAGGGCTGTGTTGTGGGAGTGTGTTCAGGGCTGTGTGGTGGGAGTGTGTTCAGGGATGTGTTGTGGGAATGTGTTCAGCCATAATAACAATCCAGAGCTGTAATAACAATCCAGAGCTGTAATAACAATCCAGAGCCATAATAATAATCCAGAGCCTTAATAACAAACCAGAACTGTAATAATAATCCAGAGCTGTAATAACAATCCAGAGCCGTAATAATAATCCAGAGCCATGAAACAATCCCGAGCCATAATAAAAATCCAGATCCACGGTAACAATCCCGAGCTGTAATAACAATCCAGAGCCACAATAACAACCCAGAGCTGTAATAATAATCCAGAGCCATGAAACAATCCAGAGACATAATAACAATCCAGACCTTTAATAACAATCCAGAGCCACAATAACAATCCAGACCTTTAATAACAATCCAGAGCCACAATAACAACCCAGAGCTGTAATAATAATCCAGAACTGTAATAGCAATTCAGACCTTTAATAACAATCCAGAGCCGTAATAACAATCCAGAGCTGTAATAACAATCCAAAGCCATGAAACAATCCAGAGCCATAACAATCCAGAGCTGTAATAACAATTCAGAGCTCTAATAACAATCCAGAACTGTAGTAATAATCCAGAACTGTAATAATATTCCAGAGCTGTAATAACAATCCAGAGCCATAACAATCCAGAGCTGTAATAACAATCCAGAGCTGCAATAACAATCCAAAGCCATGAAACAATCCAGAGCTGTAATGACAATCCAGAGCCATAACAATCCAGAGCTGTAATAACAATTCAGAGCTCTAATAACAATCCAGAACTGTAGTAATAATCCAGACCATTAATAACAATCCAGAGCCGTAATAACAATCCAGAGCCATGAAACAATCCATAGCTGTAATGACAATCCAGAGCCATAACAATCCAGAGCTGTAATAACAATCCAGAGCCATAATAACAATCCAGAACCGTAGTAACAATCCAGAACTGTGATAATAATCTAGAACTGTAATAACGATCCAGAACTGTAATAATAATCCAGAGCCATAAATAACAATCCAGAGCCGTAATAACAATCCAGAGCCATAACAATCCAGAGCTGTAATAACAATCCAGAGCTGTAATAATAATCCAGAGCCATAAATAACAATCCAGAGCCGTAATAACAATCCAGAGCCATAACAATCCAGAGCTGTAATAACAATCCAGAGCTGTAATAACAATCCAGAGCCATAATAACAATCCAGAACCATAGTAACAATCCAGAACTGTAATAATATTCCAGAGCTGTAATAACAATCCAGAGCCATAACAATCCAGAGCCATAATAACAATCCAGAACTGTAATAATAATCCAGAACTGTAGTAAAAATCCAGAACTGTGATAATAATCTAGAACTGTAATAACGATCCAGAACTGTAATAATAATCCAGAGCCATAATAACAATCCAGAGCCGTAATAACAATCCAGAGCCGTAATAACAATCCAGAGCTGTAATAATAATCCAGAGCTGTAATAACAATCCAGAGCTGTAATAACAATCTAGTGCCGTAATAATAATCCAGAGCTGTAATAACAATCCAGAGCTGTAATAACAATCTAGTGCCGTAATAATAATCCAGAGCTGTAATAACAATCTAGTGCCGTAATAATAATCCAGAGCTGTAATAACAATCCAGAGCAGTGGAGTGGGACTAATTGGCAAGCTCTTCCAAAGAGCTGGCATAGGCATGATGGGCCGAATGGTCTCCCCCTCTGTTGTTTCATTTTATGATTCTATGATCCTAAGAAGTGAAATGACTTGGTTAATCTTCAATTACATCAGTTATCCTTCAACACTAAACAGCCTTTGCAAGTAGTAAATCATTTAAAGAGTGTGGATGTGACGAGAAGGGACGAGGAAAAGATTCAAAGAGCCCCAAAGACGAGATCTCCTTTGGGTTAAGGAAATTCCAAAAGGGGAGAAATATTGTTGGGGTACATGTCCCACAGGTACCGATCAGGCAATACCCACAGTAGCTGACACTTGTTAACTCTCACACTAAATCGAACACATGTTTGGCCACCTGTGGGCATGATGTATAGAAGGACCTTCTGTATTCTCACTAATACAGTGAGTCGTGTGTGAAATGAGCCTGATTTCACAGTTCACTTGTTTTCCTTTGTAGAGCCAAGCTGAGGCACATTACAAAGGCAACAAGCATGCCAGGATGGTCAAGGGGCTGGTGTCCACCGAAACGAAACAGAAAGGGCCCGCTACCACGGCCACCGCAGAGTCTATTGTCTCCGTGAGCACCCACACCTCACATACAGCCGTCACTGAAAAGGACATTAATGGGACAGGTTATCCAATATGTTTTATGTGTGTGCCTCATCAGTGTGTTCTGTGCTGTTCGAGCAGTAGATCTATCCTGCACAATCCCCATTGGCCTGTGTATCATCCTCTCCCAATGGGGCTGCATGTCATATATTGATGAAGTAACAGAGAGGGTTGATGAGGGTAGTGTGGTTGATGTTGTGTATATGGATTTTCAAAAGGCTTTGGATAAAGTATCAAATAATAGATTTGTTAGCAAAATTAAAGCCCATGGGATTAAAGGGACAGTGACAGGGTGGATACAAAATTCTCTGAGGGACAGAAAGCAGAGAGTAGTGGTGAACGGTTGTTTTTCAGACTGGAGGGAAGTATACAGTGGTGTTCCCCAGGGGTCAGTATTAGGACTACTGCTTATTTTGATATATATTAATGACCTGGACTTGGGTAAAGAGGGGATAATGACAAAGTCTGCAGATGGTACGAAACTCGTAAATGTAGTAAACAGTGGGGAGGATAGTAACAGACTTCAGGAGGACAGAGACAGACTGGTGAAATGGGCAGACACATGGCAGATGCATTTTAACACAGAGAAGTGTGAAGTGATACATTTTGGAGGGAAGAATATAAACTAAATGGTACAATTTTAAAGGGGGTGCAGGAACAGACAGACCTGGAGGTGCACAGACAAAGATCTTTAAAGGTGGCAGGACAAATTGAGAGGCTGTTAAGAAAGCATACGGGACCCTGGGCTTTATTAAGAGAGGCATAGAGTACAAAAGCAAGGAAGTTATGATGAACCTTTATAAAACACTGGTTTGGTCTCAGCTGGAGTATTGTGTCCAATTCTGGACACCACACTTTAGGAAGGATGTGAAGGCCTTGGAGAGGGTGCAGAAGAGATTTACTAGAATGGTGCCAGGGATGAGGGACTTTAGTTACGTGGATAGACTAGAGAAGCTGGGATTAGATTCCTTGAATGGTTACAACAGAGAAGGAGGCCATTCAGGCCATCGAGCCTATGCCGGCTCTTTGTAAGACCAAACCACTTAGTCCCATTCCCCTGCTCTTTCCCCATAGCCCTGCATTTTTTCCCTTCAAGTATTGGTCCAATTCCTTGATAAAAGCCACCGCCCTTTCAGACAGCGCATTCCAGATCATCACAACTCGCTGTGTAAAGAAGTTTTTCCTCATATCGCCTTTGGTTCTTTTGCCAATCACCTTAAATCTATGTTCTCTGGTTCTCGACCCTTCCACCAATGGGAACAGTTTCTCTCTATTTACTTTATCTAAACCCATCATGATTTTGAACACCTCTATCAAATCTCCTCGCAACCTTCTCTGTTCCAAGGAGAACAACCCCAGCTTCTCCAGTCTATCCTCGTAACTAAAGTCCCTCATCCCTGGAATCATTCTAGTCAATCTCTTCTGCACCCTCTCCAAGGCCTTCACATCTTTCCTAAAGTGCGGTGCCCAGAACTGGACACCGCACTTTAGGACTTGTTGAGGCCTTACCAGTGTTTTATCAAGGCATAGCGCAAATTCCTTACTCTCTATCTCTTTCGTCATCCAGGGAGCACTGGCTTTAGTTGCCCTCCCTTTCCTCCTTGTGGGAATGTACCTAGACTGTACCCAAACCACCTCCTCTTTAAAGGCCGTCCACTGTTCGATTACAGTTTTGCCTGCCAGTCTTTGATTCCAATTTACCCGGGCCAGAACTGTTCTTATCCCACTGAAATTGGCCCTCCTCCAATTGAGTCTTTTTACTCTAGATTGCTCCTTGTCATTTTCCATAATTATTCTAAGCTTTATGATACTACGATCACTGTTCTCGAAATGTTCCCCCACTGACTCTTGCTCCACTCGACCCACCTCATTCCCGAGAACGAGATCCAGAAATGCCTCCTTCCTCATTGGGCCGGAAACATACTGATCAAGAAAGTTCTCCTGAACACACGTCAGAAATTCCTCCCCCTCTCTGCCCTTTACACTATTACTAGCCCAATCTATATTAGGATAGTTGAAGTCCCCCATTATCACGACTCGATCATTCTTGCACATCTCTGTAATTTCCCTGCAAATTTGCTCCTCTATCTCCTTCCCACTAGTTGGTGGCCTACAGAATACACCCAGTAGTGTAATGGCACCTCTATTGTTTCTTAACTCTAACCAAATAGATTCTGTCCTTGACCCCTCCAGGACATCCTCTCTCGACAGCACTGCAATATTCTCCTTAATCCCTCCTTTATTTCCTTCCCTATCTTATCTGAACACTTCTTACCCAGGAATATTTAGCACCCAACCTAGCCCTTTTTTCGAGACAGATCTCCATTATCGCCACTACATCATGTTCCCATGTATCACTTTGCTGATTGTTCAATGACTCTGATGAATCTACCACCTCTCTCAGAGCTCCTCCTCTCTGTTCACCAAATTATATATTTATTTACAAATTCATAACTTTTCAGTCTGTTTTGTATGTTTTCCATTTTTTTAACATTCAGCACCTCCAGCCAATCCACACATCATTTCCACTTTCAATAAATTATCAAGTTCAAACTCAGTTCACGACCCACTCTGTTCGCAATCTGCTCCGTGATTCAGATCCACTCTGTTCACAATCCGCTCCGTGATTCAGATCCACTCTGTTCACAATTCGCTCTGTGATTCAGATCCACTCTGTTCACAATCCTCTCTGTGATTCAGATCCACTCTGTTCACAATCCGCTCCGTGATTCAGATCCACTCTGTTCACAATCCGCTCCGTGATTCAGATCCACTCTGTTCACAATCCGCTCCGTGATTCAGATCCACTCTGTTCACAATTCGCTCTGTGATTCAGATCCACTCTGTTCACAATCCGCTCCGTGATTCAGATCCACTCTGTTCACAATCTGCTCCGTGATTCAGATCCACTCTGTTCACAATCCACTCTGTGATTCAGATCCACTCTGTTCACAATCCGCTCTGTGATTCAGATCCACTCTGTTCACAATCCACTCTGTGATTCAGATCCACTCTGTTCACAATCCACTCTGTGATTCAGATCCACTCTGTTCACAATCCGCTCTGTGATTCAGATCCACTCTGTTCACAATCCACTCCGTGATTCAGATCCACTCTGTTCACAATCCGCTCCGTGATTCAGATCCACTCTGTTCACAATCCGCTCTGTGATTCAGACCCACTCTGTTCGCAATCTGCTCCGTGATTCAGATCCACTCTGTTCACAATCTGCTCCGTGATTCAGATCCACTCTGTTCACAATCTGCTCCGTGATTCAGATCCACTCTGTTCACAATCCGCTCCGTGATTCTGATCCACTCTGTTCACAATCTACTCCGTGATTCAGATCCACTCTGTTCACAATCCGCTCTGTGATTCAGATCCACTCTGTTCACAATCCGCTCCGTGATTCAGATCCACTCTGTTCACAATCCGCTCTGTGATTCAGATCCACTCTGTTCACAATCCACTCTGTGATTCAGATCCACTCTGTTCACAATCCACTCTGTGATTCAGATCCACTCTGTTCACAATCCGCTCTGTGATTCAGATCCACTCTGTTCACAATCCGCTCCGTCATTCAGATCCACTCTGTTCACAATCCACTCTGTGATTCAGATCCACTCTGTTCACAATCCACTCTGTGATTCAGATCCACTCTGTTCACAATCCACTCTGTGATTCAGATCCACTCTGTTCACAATCCGATCCGTGATTCAGATCCACTCTGTTCACAATCCGCTCCGTGATTCAGATCCACTCTGTTCACAATCCGCTCCGTGATTCAGATCCACTCTGTTCACAATCCGCTCCGTGATTCAGATCCACTCTGTTCACAATCCGCTCTGTGATTCAGATCCACTCTGTTCACAATCCGCTCCGTGATTCAGATCCTCTCTGTTCACAATCCGCTCCGTGATTCAGATCCACTCTGTTCACAATTCGCTCCGTGATTCAGATCCACTCTGTTCACAATCCGCTCCGTGATTCAGATCCACTCTATTCACAATCCGCTCCGTGATTCAGATCCACTCTGTTCACAATCCGCTCCGTGATTCAGATCCACTCTGTTCACAATCTACTCCGTGATTCAGATCCACTCTGTTCACAATCCGCTCCGTGATTCAGATCCACTCTGTTCACAATCCGCTCCCTGATTTAGATCCACTCTGTTCACAATCCGCTCTGTGATTCAGATCCACTCTGTTCACAATCCGCTCCGTGATTCAGATCCACTCTGTTCACAATCCACTCCGTGATTCAGATCCACTCTGTTCACAATCCGCTCCGTGATTCAGATCCACTCTGTTCACAATCCGCTCCGTGATTCAGATCCACTCTGTTCACAATCCGCTCCGTGATTCAGATCCACTCTGTTCACAATCCGCTCCGTGATTCAGATCCACTCTGTTCACAATCCACTCTGTGATTCAGATCCACTCTGTTCACAATCCGCTCTGTGATTCAGATCCACTCTGTTCACAATCCGCTCCGTGATTCAGATCCACTCTGTTCACAATCCGCTCTGTGATTCAGATCCACTCTGTTCACAATCCGCTCCGTGATTCAGATCCACTCTGTTCACAATCCGCTCCGTGATTCAGATCCGCTCTGTTCACAATCCGCTCCGTGATTCAGATCCACTCTGTTCACAATCCGCTCCGTGATTCAGATCCACTCTGTTCACAATCCGCTCCGTGATTCAGATCCGCTCTGTTCACAATCCGCTCCGTGATTCAGATCCGCTCTGTTCACAATCCGCTCCGTGATTCAGATCCGCTCTGTTCACAATCCGTTCCGTGATTCAGATCCGCTCTGTTCACAATCCACTCTGTGATTCAGATCCACTCTGTTCACAATCCGCTCCGTGACTCAGATCCACTCTGTTCACAATTCGCTCCGTGATTCAGATCCACTCTGTTCACAATCCGCTCTGTGATTCAGATCCACTCTGTTCACAATCCGCTCCGTGATTCAGATCCACTCTGTTCACAATCCGCTCCGTGATTCAGATCCACTCTGTTCACAATCCGCTCCATGATTCAGATCCACTCTGTTCACAATCCGCTCCGTGATTCAGATCCATTCTGTTCACAATCCGCTCCGTGATTCAGATCCACTCTGTTCACAATCCGCTCCGTGATTCAGATCCATTCTGTTCACAATCCGCTCCGTGATTCAGATCCACTCTGTTCACAATCCGCTCCGTGATTCAGATCCACTCTGTTCATAATCCGCTCCGTGATTCAGATCCACTCTGTTCACAATCCGCTCTGTGATTCAGATCCACTCTATTCACAATCCGCTCCGTGATTCAGATCCACTCTGTTCACAATCCGCTCCGTGACTCAGATCCACTCTGTTCAGAATCCGCTCCGTGATTCAGATCCACTCTGTTCACAATCCGCTCTGTGATTCAGATCCACTCTGTTCACAATCCGCTCCGTGATTCAGATCCACTCTGTTCACAATCCACTCTGTGATTCAGATCCACTCTGTTCACAATCCACTCTGTGATTCAGATCCACTCTGTTCACAATCCACTCTGTGATTCAGATCCACTCTGTTCACAATCCGCTCTGTGATTCAGATCCACTCTGTTCACATTCCGCTCCGTCATTCAGATCCACTCTGTTCACAATCCACTCTGTGATTCAGATCCACTCTGTTCACAATCCGCTCTGTGATTCAGATCCACTCTGTTCACAATCCACTCTGTGATTCAGATCCACTCTGTTCACAATCCACTCTGTGATTCAGATCCACTCTGTTCACAATCCGCTCTGTGATTCAGATCCACTCTGTTCACAATCCGCTCCGTGATTCAGATCCGCTCTGTTCACAATCCACTCTGTGATTCAGATCCACTCTGTTCACAATCCACTCTGTGATTCAGATCCACTCTGTTCACAATCCACTCAGTGATTCAGATCCACTCTGTTCACAATCCGATCCGTGATTCAGATCCACTCTGTTCACAATCCGCTCCGTGATTCAGATCCACTCTGTTCACAATCCGCTCCGTGATTCAGATCCACTCTGTTCACAATCCGCTCCGTGATTCAGATCCACTCTGTTCACAATCCGCTCTGTGATTCAGATCCACTCTGTTCACAATCCGCTCCGTGATTCAGACCCACTCTGTTCACAATCCGCTCCGTGATTCAGATCCACTCTGTTCACAATCCGCTCTGTGATTCAGATCCACTCTGTTCACAATCCGCTCCGTGATTCAGATCCACTCTGTTCACAATCCGCTCCGTAATTCAGATCCACTCTGTTCACAATCCGCTCCGTAATTCAGATCCACTCTGTTCACAATCCGCTCTGTGATTCAGATCCACTCGTTTCACAATCCACTCTGTGATTCAGATCCACTCTGTTCACAATCCACTCTGTGATTCAGATCCACTCTGTTCACAATCCACTCTGTGATTCAGATCCACTCTGTTCACAATCCACTCCGTGATTCAGATCCACTCTGTTCACAATCCGCTCTGTGATTCAGATCCGCTCTGTTCACAATCCGCTCCGTGATTCAGATCCACTCTGTTCACAATCCGCTCCGTGATTCAGATCCACTCTGTTCACAATCCGCTCCGTGATTCAGATCCACTCTGTTCACAATCCACTCTGTGATTCAGATCCACTCTGTTCACAATCCGCTCCGTGATTCAGACCCACTCTGTTCACAATCCGCTCCGTGATTCAGATCCACTCTGTTCACAATCCGCTCCGTGATTCAGATCCACTCTGTTCACAATCCGCTCCGTGATTCAGATCCACTCTGTTCACAATCCACTCTGTGATTCAGATCCACTCTATTCACAATCCGCTCCGTGATTCAGATCCACTCTGTTCACAATCCACTCTGTGATTCAGATCCACTCTGTTCACAATCCACTCTGTGATTCAGATCCACTCTGTTCACAATCCACTCTGTGATTCAGATCCACTCTGTTTACAATCCACTCTGTGATTCAGATCCACTCTGTTCACAATCCGCTCCGTGATTCAGATCCACTCTGTTCACAATCCGCTCTGTGATTCAGATCCACTCTGTTCACAATCCGCTCCGTGATTCAGATCCACTCTGTTCACAATCCACTCTGTGATTCAGATCCACTCTGTTCACAATCCACTCTGTGATTCAGATCCACTCTGTTCACAATCCACTCTGTGATTCAGATCCACTCTGTTCACAATCCGCTCTGTGATTCAGATCCACTCTGTTCACAATCCGCTCCGTCATTCAGATCCACTCTGTTCACAATCCACTCTGTGATTCAGATCCACTCTGTTCACAATCCACTCTGTGATTCAGATCCACTCTGTTCACAATCCACTCTGTGATTCAGATCCACTCTGTTCACAATCCGATCCGTGATTCAGATCCACTCTGTTCACAATCCGCTCCGTGATTCAGATCCACTCTGTTCACAATCCGCTCCGTGATTCAGATCCACTCTGTTCACAATCCGCTCCGTGATTCAGATCCACTCTGTTCACAATCCGCTCTGTGATTCAGATCCACTCTGTTCACAATCCGCTCCGTGATTCAGATCCACTCTGTTCACAATCCGCTCTGTGATTCAGATCCACTCTGTTCACAATCCGCTCCGTGATTCAGATCCACTCTGTACACAATCCGCTCTGTGATTCAGATCCACTCTGTTCACAATCCGCTCCGTGATTCAGATTCACTCTGTTCACAATCAGCTCCGTGATTCAGATCCACTCTGTTCACAATCCGCTCCGTGATTCAGATCCACTCTGTTCACAATCCGCTCCGTGATTCAGATCCACTCTGTTCACAATCCGCTCCGTGATTCAGATCCACTCTGTTCACAATCCACTCCGTGATTCAGATCCACTCTGTTCACAATCCACTCCGAGATTCAGATCCTCTCTGTTCACAATCCGCTCCGTGATTCAGATCCACTCTGTTCACAATTCGCTCCGTGATTCAGATCCACTCTGTTCACAATCCGCTCCGTGATTCAGATCCACTCTATTCACAATCCGCTCCGTGATTCAGATCCACTCTGTTCACAATCCGCTCCGTGATTCAGATCCACTCTGTTCACAATCTACTCCGTGATTCAGATCCACTCTGTTCACAATCCGCTCCGTGATTCAGATCCACTCTGTTCACAATCCGCTCCCTGATTTCGATCCACTCTGTTCACAATCCGCTCCGTGATTCAGATCCGCTCTGTTCACAATCCGCTCTGTGATTCTGATCCACTCTGTTCACAATCCGCTCTGTGATTCAGATCCACTCTGTTCACAATCCACTCCGTGATTCAGATCCACTCTGTTCACAATCCACTCTGTGATTCAGATCCACTCTGTTCACAATCCGCTCTGTGATTCAGATCCACTCTGTTCACAATCCGCTCCGTGATTCAGATCCACTCTGTTCACAATCCACTCCGTGATTCAGATCCACTCTGTTCACAATCCGCTCCGTGATTCAGATCCACTCTGTTCACAATCCGCTCCGTGATTCAGATCCACTCTGTTCACAATCCGCTCCGTGATTCAGATCCACTCTGTTCACAATCCGCTCCGTGATTCAGATCCACTCTGTTCACAATCCGCTCCGTGATTCAGATCCACTCTGTTCACAATCCGCTCCGTGATTCAGATCCACTCTGTTCACAATCCGCTCTGTGATTCAGATCCACTCTGTTCACAATCCGCTCTGTGATTCAGATCCACCCTGTTCACAATCCGCTCCGTGATTCAGATCCACTCTGTTCACAATCCACTCTGTGATTCAGATCCACTCTGTTCACAATCCGCTCCGTGATTCAGATCCACTCTGTTCACAATCCGCTCCGTGATTCAGATCCGCTCTGTTCACAATCCACTCCGTGATTCAGATCCACTCTGTTCACAATCCGCTCCGTGATTCAGATCCGCTCTGTTCACAATCCGCTCCGTGATTCAGATCCGCTCTGTTCACAATCCGCTCCGTGATTCAGATCCGCTCTGTTCACAATCCGCTCCGTGATTCAGATCCACTCTGTTCACAATCCACTCTGTGATTCAGATCCACTCTGTTCACAATCAGCTCCGTGATTCAGATCCACTCTGTTCACAATCCGCTCCGTGATTCAGATCCACTCTGTTCACAATCCGCTCCGTGATTCAGATCCACTCTGTTCACAATCCGCTCCGTGATTCAGATCCACTCTGTTCACAATCCGCTCCGTGATTCAGATCCACTCTGTTCACAATCCGCTCCGTGATTCAGATCCACTCTGTTCACAATCCGCTCCGTGATTCAGATCCACTCTGTTCACAATCCGCTCCGTGATTCAGATCCACTCTGTTCACAATCCGCTCCGTGATTCAGATCCACTCTGTTCAGAATCCGCTCCGTGATTCAGATCCACTCTGTTCACAATCCGCTCCGTGATTCAGATCCACTCTGTTCACAATCCGCTCCGTGATTCAGACCCACTCTGTTCACAATCCGCTCCGTGATTCAGATCCACTCTGTTCACAATCCGCTCCGTGATTCAGATCCACTCTGTTCACAATCCACTCTGTGATTCAGATCCACTCTATTCACAATCCGCTCCGTGATTCAGATCCACTCTGTTCACAATCCGCTCCGTGACTCAGATCCACTCTGTTCACAATCCGCTCCGTGATTCAGATCCACTCTGTTCACAATCCGCTCTGTGATTCAGATCCACTCTGTTCACAATCCGCTCCGTGATTCAGATCCACTCTGTTCACAATCCACTCTGTGATTCAGATCCACTCTGTTCACAATCCACTCTGTGATTCAGATCCACTCTGTTCACAATCCACTCTGTGATTCAGATCCACTCTGTTCACAATCCGCTCTGTGATTCAGATCCACTCTGTTCACAATCCGCTCCGTCATTCAGATCCACTCTGTTCACAATCCGCTCTGTGATTCAGATCCACTCTGTTCACAATCCACTCTGTGATTCAGATCCACTCTGTTCACAATCCACTCTGTGATTCAGATCCACTCTGTTCACAATCCGATCCGTGATTCAGATCCACTCTGTTCACAATCCGCTCCGTGATTCAGATCCACTCTGTTCACAATCCGCTCCGTGATTCAGATCCACTCTGTTCACAATCCGCTCCGTGATTCAGATCCACTCTGTTCACAATCCGCTCTGTGATTCAGATCCACTCTGTTCACAATCCGCTCCGTGATTCAGACCCACTCTGTTCACAATCCGCTCTGTGATTCAGATCCACTCTGTTCACAATCCGCTCCGTGATTCAGATCCACTCTGTTCACAATCCGCTCCGTGATTCAGATCCACTCTGTTCACAATCCGCTCTGTGATTCAGATCCACTCTGTTCACAATCCGCTCCGTGATTCAGATCCACTCTGTTCACAATCCGCTCCGTGATTCAGATCCACTCTGTTCACAATCCGCTCTGTGATTCAGATCCACTCTGTTCACAATCCGCTCCGTGATTCAGATCCACTCTGTTCACAATCCGCTCCGTAATTCAGATCCACTCTGTTCACAATCCGCTCCGTAATTCAGATCCACTCTGTTCACAATACGCTCTGTGATTCAGATCCACTCGTTTCACAATCCACTCTGTGATTCAGATCCACTCTGTTCACAATCCACTCTGTGATTCAGATCCACTCTGTTCACAATCCACTCTGTGATTCAGATCCACTCTGTTCACAATCCACTCTGTGATTCAGATCCACTCTGTTCACAATCCACTCCGTGATTCAGATCCACTCTGTTCACAATCCACTCTGTGATTCAGATCCGCTCTGTTCACAATCCACTCCGTGATTCAGATCCACTCTGTTCACAATCCGCTCCGTGATTCAGATCCACTCTGTTCACAATCCGCTCCGTGATTCAGATCCGCTCTGTTCACAATCCGCTCCGTGATTCAGATCCACTCTGTTCACAATCCGCTCCGTGATTCAGATCCACTCTGTTCACAATCCGCTCCGTGATTCAGATCCACTCTGTTCACAATCCACTCCGTGATTCAGATCCACTCTGTTCACAATCCGCTCTGTGATTCAGATCCACTCTGTTCACAATCCGCTCCGTGATTCAGATCCACTCTGTTCACAATCCACTCTGTGATTCAGATCCACTCTGTTCACAATCCACTCTGTGATTCAGATCCACTCTGTTCACAATCCACTCTGTGATTCAGATCCACTCTGTTCACAATCCGCTCTGTGATTCAGATCCACTCTGTTCACATTCCGCTCCGTCATTCAGATCCACTCTGTTCACAATCCACTCTGTGATTCAGATCCACTCTGTTCACAATCCACTCTGTGATTCAGATCCACTCTGTTCACAATCCACTCTGTGATTCAGATCCACTCTGTTCACAATCCGATCCGTGATTCAGATCCACTCTGTTCACAATCCGCTCCGTGATTCAGATCCACTCTGTTCACAATCCGCTCCGTGATTCAGATCCACTCTGTTCACAATCCGCTCCGTGATTCAGATCCACTCTGTTCACAATCCGCTCTGTGATTCAGATCCACTCTGTTCACAATCCGCTCCGTGATTCAGATCCACTCTGTTCACAATCCGCTCCGTAATTCAGATCCACTCTGTTCACAATCCGCTCTGTGATTCAGATCCACTCGTTTCACAATCCACTCTGTGATTCAGATCCACTCTGTTCACAATCCACTCTGTGATTCAGATCCACTCTGTTCACAATCCACTCTGTGATTCAGATCCACTCTGTTCACAATCCACTCCGTGATTCAGATCCACTCTGTTCACAATCCGCTCTGTGATTCAGATCCGCTCTGTTCACAATCCACTCCGTGATTCAGATCCACTCTGTTCACAATCCGCTCCGTGATTCAGATCCACTCTGTTCACAATCCGCTCCGTGATTCAGATCCGCTCTGTTCACAATCCGCTCCGTGATTCAGATCCACTCTGTTCACAATCCGCTCCGTGATTCAGATCCACTCTGTTCACAATCCGCTCCGTGATTCAGATCCACTCTGTTCACAATCCACTCTGTGATTCAGATCCACTCTGTTCACAATCCGCTCCGTGATTCAGACCCACTCTGTTCACAATCCGCTCCGTGATTCAGATCCACTCTGTTCACAATCCGCTCCGTGATTCAGATCCACTCTGTTCACAATCCGCTCCGTGATTCAGATCCACTCTGTTCACAATCCACTCTGTGAATGAGATCCACTCTATTCACAATCCGCTCCGTGATTCAGATCCACTCTGTTCACAATCCGCTCCGTTACTCAGATCCACTCTGTTCACAATCCGCTCCGTGATTCAGATCCACTCTGTTCACAATCCGCTCTGTGATTCAGATCCACTCTGTTCACAATCCGCTCCGTGATTCAGATCCACTCTGTTCACAATCCACTCTGTGATTCAGATCCACTCTGTTCACAATCCACTCTGTGATTCAGATCCACTCTGTTCACAATCCACTCTGTGATTCAGATCCACTCTGTTCACAATCCGCTCTGTGATTCAGATCCACTCTGTTCACAATCCGCTCCGTCATTCAGATCCACTCTGTTCACAATCCACTCTGTGATTCAGATCCACTCTGTTCACAATCCACTCTGTGATTCAGATCCACTCTGTTCACAATCCACTCTGTGATTCAGATCCACTCTGTTCACAATCCGATCCGTGATTCAGATCCACTCTGTTCACAATCCGCTCCGTGATTCAGATCCACTCTGTTCACAATCCGCTCCGTGATTCAGATCCACTCTGTTCACAATCCGCTCCGTGATTCAGATCCACTCTGTTCACAATCCGCTCTGTGATTCAGATCCACTCTGTTCACAATCCGCTCCGTGATTCAGATCCACTCTGTTCACAATCCGCTCTGTGATTCAGATCCACTCTGTTCACAATCCGCTCCGTCATTCAGATCCACTCTGTACACAATCCGCTCCGTGATTCAGATCCACTCTGTTCACAATCCACTCCGAGATTCAGATCCTCTCTGTTCACAATCCGCTCCGTGATTCAGATCCACTCTGTTCACAATTCGCTCCGTGATTCAGATCCACTCTGTTCACAATCCGCTCCGTGATTCAGATCCACTCTATTCACAATCCGCTCCGTGATTCAGATCCACTCTGTTCACAATCCGCTCCGTGATTCAGATCCACTCTGTTCACAATCTACTCCGTGATTCAGATCCACTCTGTTCACAATCCGCTCCGTGATTCAGATCCACTCTGTTCACAATCCGCTCCCTGATTTCGATCCACTCTGTTCACAATCCGCTCTGTGATTCAGATCCACTCTGTTCACAATCCGCTCCGTGATTCAGATCCACTCTGTTCACAATCCACTCCGTGATTCAGATCCACTCTGTTCACAATCCGCTCCGTGATTCAGATCCACTCTGTTCACAATCCGCTCCGTGATTCAGATCCACTCTGTTCACAATCCGCTCCGTGATTCAGATCCACTCTGTTCACAATCCGCTCCGTGATTCAGATCCACTCTGTTCACAATCCGCTCCGTGATTCAGATCCACTCTGTTCACAATCCGCTCCGTGATTCAGATCCACTCTGTTCACAATCCGCTCTGTGATTCAGATCCACTCTGTTCACAATCCGCTCTGTGATTCAGATCCACCCTGTTCACAATCCGCTCCGTGATTCAGATCCACTCTGTTCACAATCCACTCTGTGATTCAGATCCACTCTGTTCACAATCCGCTCCGTGATTCAGATCCACTCTGTTCACAATCCGCTCCGTGATTCAGATCCGCTCTGTTCACAATCCACTCCGTGATTCAGATCCACTCTGTTCACAATCCGCTCCGTGATTCAGATCCGCTCTGTTCACAATCCGCTCCGTGATTCAGATCCGCTCTGTTCACAATCCGCTCCATGATTCAGATCCGCTCTGTTCACAATCCGCTCCGTGATTCAGATCCACTCTGTTCACAATCCACTCTGTGATTCAGATCCACTCTGTTCACAATCAGCTCCGTGATTCAGATCCACTCTGTTCACAATCCGCTCCGTGATTCAGATCCACTCTGTTCACAATCCGCTCTGTGATTCAGATCCACTCTGTTCACAATCCGCTCCGTGATTCAGATCCACTCTGTTCACAATCCGCTCCGTGATTCAGATCCACTCTGTTCACAATCCGCTCCGTGATTCAGATCCACTCTGTTCACAATCCGCTCCGTGATTCAGATCCACTCTGTTCAGAATCCGCTCCGTGATTCAGATCCACTCTGTTCACAATCCGCTCCGTGATTCAGATCCACTCTGTTCAGAATCCGCTCCGTGATTCAGATCCACTCTGTTCACAATCCGCTCCGTGATTCAGATCCACTCTGTTCACAATCCGCTCTGTGATTCAGATCCACTCTGTTCACAATCCGCTCCGTGATTCAGATCCACTCTGTTCACAATCCACTCTGTGATTCAGATCCACTCTGTTCACAATCCACTCTGTGATTCAGATCCACTCTGTTCACAATCCACTCTGTGATTCAGATCCACTCTGTTCACAATCCGCTCTGTGATTCAGATCCACTCTGTTCACAATCCGCTCCGTCATTCAGATCCACTCTGTTCACAATCCACTCTGTGATTCAGATCCACTCTGTTCACAATCCACTCTGTGATTCAGATCCACTCTGTTCACAATCCACTCTGTGATTCAGATCCACTCTGTTCACAATCCGCTCCGTGATTCAGATCCACTCTGTTCACAATTCGCTCCGTGATTCAGATCCACTCTGTTCACAATCCGCTCCGTGATTCAGATCCACTCTATTCACAATCCGCTCCGTGATTCAGATCCACTCTGTTCACAATCCGCTCCGTGATTCAGATCCACTCTGTTCACAATCTACTCCGTGATTCAGATCCACTCTGTTCACAATCCGCTCCGTGATTCAGATCCACTCTGTTCACAATCCGCTCCCTGATTTCGATCCACTCTGTTCACAATCCGCTCTGTGATTCAGATCCACTCTGTTCACAATCCGCTCCGTGATTCAGATCCACTCTGTTCACAATCCACTCCGTGATTCAGATCCACTCTGTTCACAATCCGCTCCGTGATTCAGATCCACTCTGTTCACAATCCGCTCCGTGATTCAGATCCACTCTGTTCACAATCCGCTCCGTGATTCAGATCCACTCTGTTCACAATCCGCTCCGTGATTCAGATCCACTCTGTTCACAATCCGCTCCGTGATTCAGATCCACTCTGTTCACAATCCGCTCCGTGATTCAGATCCACTCTGTTCACAATCCGCTCTGTGATTCAGATCCACTCTGTTCACAATCCGCTCTGTGATTCAGATCCACCCTGTTCACAATCCGCTCCGTGATTCAGATCCACTCTGTTCACAATCCACTCTGTGATTCAGATCCACTCTGTTCACAATCCGCTCCGTGATTCAGATCCACTCTGTTCACAATCCGCTCCGTGATTCAGATCCGCTCTGTTCACAATCCACTCCGTGATTCAGATCCACTCTGTTCACAATCCGCTCCGTGATTCAGATCCACTCTGTTCACAATCCGCTCCGTGATTCAGATCCGCTCTGTTCACAATCCGCTCCATGATTCAGATCCGCTCTGTTCACAATCCGCTCCGTGATTCAGATCCACTCTGTTCACAATCCACTCTGTGATTCAGATCCACTCTGTTCACAATCAGCTCCGTGATTCAGATCCACTCTGTTCACAATCCGCTCCGTGATTCAGATCCACTCTGTTCACAATCCGCTCTGTGATTCAGATCCACTCTGTTCACAATCCGCTCCGTGATTCAGATCCACTCTGTTCACAATCCGCTCCGTGATTCAGATCCACTCTGTTCACAATCCGCTCCGTGATTCAGATCCACTCTGTTCACAATCCGCTCCGTGATTCAGATCCACTCTGTTCAGAATCCGCTCCGTGATTCAGATCCACTCTGTTCACAATCCGCTCCGTGATTCAGATCCACTCTGTTCAGAATCCGCTCCGTGATTCAGATCCACTCTGTTCACAATCCGCTCCGTGATTCAGATCCACTCTGTTCACAATCCGCTCCGTGATTCAGATCCACTCTGTTCACAATCCACTCTGTGATTCAGATCCACTCTGTTCACAATCCACTCTGTGATTCAGATCCACTCTGTTCACAATCCACTCTGTGATTCAGATCCACTCTGTTCACAATCCGCTCTGTGATTCAGATCCACTCTGTTCACAATCCGCTCCGTCATTCAGATCCACTCTGTTCACAATCCACTCTGTGATTCAGATCCACTCTGTTCACAATCCACTCTGTGATTCAGATCCACTCTGTTCACAATCCACTCTGTGATTCAGATCCACTCTGTTCACAATCCGATCCGTGATTCAGATCCACTCTGTTCACAATCCGCTCCGTGATTCAGATCCACTCTGTTCACAATCCGCTCCGTGATTCAGATCCACTCTGTTCACAATCCGCTCCGTGATTCAGATCCACTCTGTTCACAATCCGCTCTGTGATTCAGATCCACTCTGTTCACAATCCGCTCCGTGATTCAGACCCACTCTGTTCACAATCCGCTCCGTGATTCAGATCCACTCTGTTCACAATCCGCTCTGTGATTCAGATCCACTCTGTTCACAATCCGCTCCGTGATTCAGATCCACTCTGTTCACAATCCGCTCCGTAATTCAGATCCACTCTGTTCACAATCCGCTCCGTAATTCAGATCCACTCTGTTCACAATACGCTCTGTGATTCAGATCCACTCGTTTCACAATCCACTCTGTGATTCAGATCCACTCTGTTCACAATCCACTCTGTGATTCAGATCCACTCTGTTCACAATCCACTCTGTGATTCAGATCCACTCTGTTCACAATCCACTCTGTGATTCAGATCCACTCTGTTCACAATCCACTCCGTGATTCAGATCCACTCTGTTCACAATCCGCTCTGTGATTCAGATCCGCTCTGTTCACAATCCACTCCGTGATTCAGATCCACTCTGTTCACAATCCGCTCCGTGATTCAGATCCACTCTGTTCACAATCCGCTCCGTGATTCAGATCCGCTCTGTTCACAATCCGCTCCGTGATTCAGATCCACTCTGTTCACAATCCGCTCCGTGATTCAGATCCACTCTGTTCACAATCCGCTCCGTGATTCAGATCCACTCTGTTCACAATCCACTCTGTGATTCAGATCCACTCTGTTCACAATCCGCTCCGTGATTCAGATCCACTCTGTTCACAATCCGCTCCGTGATTCAGATCCACTCTGTTCACAATCCGCTCCGTGATTCAGATCCACTCTGTTCACAATCCGCTCCGTGATTCAGATCCACTCTGTTCACAATCCGCTCCGTGATTCAGATCCACTCTGTTCACAATCCGCTCCGTGATTCAGATCCACTCTGTTCACAATCCGCTCCGTGATTCAGATCCACTCTGTTCACAATCCACTCCGTGATTCAGATCCACTCTGTTCACAATCCGCTCCGTGATTCAGATCCACTCTGTTCACAATCCGCTCCGTGATTCAGATCCACTCTGTTCACAATCCGCTCCGTGATTCAGATCCACTCTGTTCACAATCCGCTCCGTGATTCAGATCCACTCTGTTCACAATCCGCTCCGTGATTCAGATCCACTCTGTTCACAATCCGCTCCGTGATTCAGATCCACTCTGTTCACAATCCGCTCCGTGATTCAGATCCACTCTGTTCACAATCCACTCAGTGATTCAGATCCACTCTGTTCACAATCCGCTCTGTGATTCAGATCCACTCTGTTCACAATCCGCTCCGTGATTCAGATTCACTCTGTTCACAATCCACTCTGTGATTCAGATCCACTCTGTTCACAATCCGCTCCGTGATTCAGATCCACTCTGTTCACAATCCGCTCCGTGATTCAGATCCGCTCTGTTCACAATCCACTCCGTGATTCAGATCCACTCTGTTCACAATCCGCTCCGTGATTCAGATCCACTCTGTTCACAATCCGCTCCTGATTCAGATCCGCTCTGTTCACAATCCTCTCCGTGATTCAGATCCACTCTGTTCACAATCCACTCTGTGATTCAGATCAACTCTGTTCACAATCCACTCTGTGATTCAGATCCACTCTGTTCACAATCCGCTCCTGATTCAGATCCGCTCTGTTCACAATCCTCTCCGTGATTCAGATCCACTCTGTTCACAATCCACTCTGTGATTCAGATCAACTCTGTTCACAATCCGCTCCGTAATTCAGATCCACTCTGTTCACAATACGCTCTGTGATTCAGATCCACTCGTTTCACAATCCACTCTGTGATTCAGATCCACTCTGTTCACAATCCACTCTGTGATTCAGATCCACTCTGTTCACAATCCACTCTGTGATTCAGATCCACTCTGTTCACAATCCACTCTGTGATTCAGATCCACTCTGTTCACAATCCACTCCGTGATTCAGATCCACTCTGTTCACAATCCGCTCTGTGATTCAGATCCGCTCTGTTCACAATCCACTCCGTGATTCAGATCCACTCTGTTCACAATCCGCTCCGTGATTCAGATCCGCTCTGTTCACAATCCGCTCCGTGATTCAGATCCGCTCTGTTCACAATCCGCTCCGTGATTCAGATCCACTCTGTTCACAATCCGCTCCGTGATTCAGATCCACTCTGTTCACAATCCGCTCCGTGATTCAGATCCACTCTGTTCACAATCCACTCTGTGATTCAGATCCACTCTGTTCACAATCCGCTCCGTGATTCAGATCCACTCTGTTCACAATCCGCTCCGTGATTCAGATCCACTCTGTTCACAATCCGCTCCGTGATTCAGATCCACTCTGTTCACAATCCGCTCCGTGATTCAGATCCACTCTGTTCACAATCCGCTCCGTGATTCAGATCCACTCTGTTCACAATCCGCTCCGTGATTCAGATCCACTCTGTTCACAATCCGCTCCGTGATTCAGATCCACTCTGTTCACAATCCACTCCGTGATTCAGATCCACTCTGTTCACAATCCGCTCCGTGATTCAGATCCACTCTGTTCACAATCCGCTCCGTGATTCAGATCCACTCTGTTCACAATCCGCTCCGTGATTCAGATCCACTCTGTTCACAATCCGCTCCGTGATTCAGATCCACTCTGTTCACAATCCGCTCTGTGATTCAGATCCACTCTATTCACAATCCACTCCGTGATTCAGATCCACTCTATTCACAATCCACTCCGTGATTCAGATCCACTCTGTTCACAATCCGCTCTGTGATTCAGATCCACTCTGTTCACAATCCCCTCCGTGATTCAGATCCACTCTGTTCACAATCCGCTCCGTGATTCAGATCCACTCTGTTCACAATCCGCTCCGTGATTCAGATCCACTCTGTTCACAATCCGCTCCGTGATTCAGATCCACTCTGTTCACAATCCACTCAGTGATTCAGATCCACTCTGTTCACAATCCGCTCTGTGATTCAGATCCACTCTGTTCACAATCCGCTCCGTGATTCAGATTCACTCTGTTCACAATCCACTCTGTGATTCAGATCCACTCTGTTCACAATCCGCTCCGTGATTCAGATCCACTCTGTTCACAATCCGCTCCGTGATTCAGATCCGCTCTGTTCACAATCCACTCCGTGATTCAGATCCACTCTGTTCACAATCCGCTCCGTGATTCAGATCCACTCTGTTCACAATCCGCTCCTGATTCAGATCCGCTCTGTTCAC
Organism: Heptranchias perlo; assembly: GCF_035084215.1. NCBI lineage: Eukaryota > Metazoa > Chordata > Chondrichthyes > Hexanchiformes > Hexanchidae > Heptranchias > Heptranchias perlo. Next base: position 19,807,245 of record NC_090370.1, read on the forward strand.
AATCCTCTCCGTGATTCAGATCCACTCTGTTCACAATCCACTCTGTGATTCAGATCAACTCTGTTCACAATCCACTCTGTGATTCAGATCCACTCTGTTCACAATCCGCTCCTGATTCAGATCCGCTCTGTTCACAATCCTCTCCGTGATTCAGATCCACTCTGTTCACAATCCACTCTGTGATTCAGATCAACTCTGTTCACAATCCGCTCCGTGATTCAGATCCACTCTGTTCACAATACGCTCCGTGATTCAGATCCACTCTGTTCACAATCCGCTCCGTGATTCAGATCCACTCTGTTCACAATCCGCTCCGTGATTCAGATCCACTCTGTTCACAATCCGCTCCGTGATTCAGATCCACTCTGTTCACAATCCACTCTGTGATTCAGATCCACTCTGTTCACAATCCGCTCCGTGACTCAGATCCACTCTGTTCACAATCCGCTCCGTGATTCAGATCCACTCTGTTCACAATCCGCTCTGTGATTCAGATCCACTCTGTTCACAATCCGCTCCGTGATTCAGATCCACTCTGTTCACAATCCGCTCCGTGATTCAGATCCACTCTGTTCACAATCCGCTCCGTGATTCAGATCCACTCTGTTCACAATCCGCTCCGTGATTCAGATCCATTCTGTTCACAATCCGCTCCGTGATTCAGATCCACTCTGTTCACAATCCGCTCCGTGATTCAGATCCACTCTGTTCACAATCCGCTCCGTGATTCAGATCCATTCTGTTCACAATCCGCTCCGTGATTCAGATCCACTCTGTTCACAATCCGCTCCGTGATTCAGATCCACTCTGTTCACAATCCGCTCTGTGATTCAGATCCACTCTGTTCACAATCCGCTCCGTGATTCAGATCCACTCTGTTCACAATCCGCTCTGTGATTCAGATCCACTCTGTTCACAATCCACTCTGTGATTCAGATCCACTCTGTTCACAATCCGCTCCGTGATTCAGATCCACTCTGTTCACAATCCGCTCTGTGATTCAGATCCACTCTGTTCACAATCCGCTCCGTGATTCAGATCCACTCTGTTCACAATCCGCTCCGTAATTCAGATCCACTCTGTTCACAATCCACTCTGTGATTCAGATCCACACTGTTCACAATCCACTCCGTGATTCAGATCCACTCTGTTCACAATCCACTCTGTGATTCAGATCCACTCTGTTCACAATCCGCTCCGTGATTCAGATCTACTCTGTTCACAATCCGCTCTGTGATTCAGATCCACTCTGTTCACAATCCGCTCCGTGATTCAGATCCACTCTGTTCACAATCCGCTCTGTGATTCAGACCCACTCTGTTCACAATCCACTCCGTGATTCAGATCCACTCTGTTCACAATCCACTCCGTGATTCAGATCCACTCTGTTCAAAATCCGCTCCGTGATTCAGACCCACTCTGTTCACAATCCACTCCGTGATTCAGATCCACTCTGTTCACAATCCACTCCGTGATTCAGATCCACTCTGTTCAAAATCCGCTCCGTGATTCAGATCCACTCTGTTCAAAATCCGCTCCGTGATTCAGATCCACTCTGTTCACAATCCGCTCCGTGATTCAGATCCACTCTGTTCACAATCCGCTCTGTGATTCAGATCCACTCTGTTCACAATCCACTCCGTGACTCAGATCCACTCTGTTCACAATCCGCTCCGTGATTCAGATCCACTCTGTTCACAATCCGCTTTGTGATTCAGATCCACTCTGTTCACAATCCGCTCTGTGATTCAGATCCACTCTGTTCACAATCCGCTCCGTGATTCAGACCCACTCTGTTCACAATCCGCTCCGTGATTCAGATCCACTCTGTTCACAATCCGCTCCGTGATTCAGATCCACTCTGTTCATAATCCGCTCCGTGATTCAGATCCACTCTGTTCACAATCCACTCTGTGATTCAGATCCACTCTATTCACAATCCGCTCCGTGATTCAGATCCACTCTGTTCACAATCCGCTCCGTGACTCAGATCCACTCTGTTCAGAATCCGCTCCGTGATTCAGATCCACTCTGTTCACAATCCGCTCTGTGATTCAGATCCACTCTGTTCACAATCCGCTCCGTGATTCAGATCCACTCTGTTCACAATCCACTCTGTGATTCAGATCCACTCTGTTCACAATCCACTCTGTGATTCAGATCCACTCTGTTCACAATCCACTCTGTGATTCAGATCCGCTCTGTTCACAATCCACTCTGTGATTCAGATCCTCTCTGTTCACAATCCGCTCTGTGATTCAGATCCACTCTGTTCACATTCCGCTCCGTCATTCAGATCCACTCTGTTCACAATCCACTCTGTGATTCAGATCCACTCTGTTCACAATCCACTCTGTGATTCAGATCCACTCTGTTCACAATCCACTCTGTGATTCAGATCCACTCTGTTCACAATCCGATCCGTGATTCAGATCCACTCTGTTCACAATCCGCTCCGTGATTCAGATCCACTCTGTTCACAATCCGCTCCGTGATTCAGATCCACTCTGTTCACAATCCGCTCCGTGATTCAGATCCACTCTGTTCACAATCCGCTCTGTGATTCAGATCCACTCTGTTCACAATCCGCTCCGTGATTCAGACCCACTCTGTTCACAATCCGCTCCGTGATTCAGATCCACTCTGTTCACAATCCGCTCTGTGATTCAGATCCACTCTGTTCACAATCCGCTCCGTGATTCAGATCCACTCTGTTCACAATCCGCTCCGTAATTCAGATCCACTCTGTTCACAATCCGCTCCGTAATTCAGATCCACTCTGTTCACAATCCGCTCTGTGATTCAGATCCACTCGTTTCACAATCCACTCTGTGATTCAGATCCACTCTGTTCACAATCCACTCTGTGATTCAGATCCACTCTGTTCACAATCCACTCTGTGATTCAGATCCACTCTGTTCACAATCCACTCCGTGATTCAGATCCACTCTGTTCACAATCCGCTCTGTGATTCAGATCCGCTCTGTTCACAATCCACTCCGTGATTCAGATCCACTCTGTTCACAATCCGCTCCGTGATTCAGATCCACTCTGTTCACAATCCGCTCCGTGATTCAGATCCGCTCTGTTCACAATCCGCTCCGTGATTCAGATCCGCTCTGTTCACAATCCGCTCCGTGATTCAGATCCACTCTGTTCACAATCCGCTCCGTGATTCAGATCCGCTCTGTTCACAATCCGCTCCGTGATTCAGATCCACTCTGTTCACAATCCGCTCCGTGATTCAGATCCACTCTGTTCACAATCCGCTCTGTGATTCAGATCCACTCTGTTCATAATCCGCTCTGTGATTCAGATCCGCTCTGTTCACAATCCGCTCTGTGATTCAGATCCACTCTGTTCACAATCCGCTCTGTGATTCAGATCCACTCTGTTCACAATCCACTCTGTGATTCAGATCCACTCTGTTCACAATCCGCTCCGTGATTCAGACCCACTCTGTTCACAATCCGCTCCGTGATTCAGATCCACTCTGTTCACAATCCGCTCCGTGATTCAGATCCACTCTGTTCACAATCCGCTCCGTGATTCAGATCCACTCTGTTCACAATCCACTCTGTGATTCAGATCCACTCTATTCACAATCCGCTCCGTGATTCAGATCCACTCTGTTCACAATCCGCTCCGTTACTCAGATCCACTCTGTTCACAATCCGCTCCGTGATTCAGATCCACTCTGTTCACAATCCGCTCTGTGATTCAGATCCACTCTGTTCACAATCCGCTCCGTGATTCAGATCCACTCTGTTCACAATCCACTCTGTGATTCAGATCCACTCTGTTCACAATCCACTCTGTGATTCAGATCAACTCTGTTCACAATCCACTCTGTGATTCAGATCCACTCTGTTCACAATCCGCTCTGTGATTCAGATCCACTCTGTTCACAATCCGCTCCGTCATTCAGATCCACTCTGTTCACAATCCACTCTGTGATTCAGATCCACTCTGTTCACAATCCACTCTGTGATTCAGATCCACTCTGTTCACAATCCACTCTGTGATTCAGATCCACTCTGTTCACAATCCGATCCGTGATTCAGATCCACTCTGTTCACAATCCGCTCCGTGATTCAGATCCACTCTGTTCACAATCCGCTCCGTGATTCAGATCCACTCTGTTCACAATCCGCTCCGTGATTCAGATCCACTCTGTTCACAATCCGCTCCTGATTCAGATCCGCTCTGTTCACAATCCTCTCCGTGATTCAGATCCACTCTGTTCACAATCCACTCTGTGATTCAGATCAACTCTGTTCACAATCCACTCTGTGATTCAGATCCACTCTGTTCACAATCCGCTCCTGATTCAGATCCGCTCTGTTCACAATCCTCTCCGTGATTCAGATCCACTCTGTTCACAATCCACTCTGTGATTCAGATCAACTCTGTTCACAATCCGCTCCGTGATTCAGATCCACTCTGTTCACAATACGCTCCGTGATTCAGATCCACTCTGTTCACAATCCGCTCCGTGATTCAGATCCACTCTGTTCACAATCCGCTCCGTGATTCAGATCCACTCTGTTCACAATCCGGTCCGTGATTCAGATCCACTCTGTTCACAATCCACTCTGTGATTCAGATCCACTCTGTTCACAATCCGCTCCGTGACTCAGATCCACTCTGTTCACAATCCGCTCCGTGATTCAGATCCACTCTGTTCACAATTCGCTCTGTGATTCAGATCCACTCTGTTCACAATCCGCTCCGTGATTCAGATCCACTCTGTTCACAATCCGCTCCGTGATTCAGATCCACTCTGTTCACAATCCACTCCGTGATTCAGATCCACTCTGTTCACAATCCGCTCCGTGATTCAGATCCATTCTGTTCACAATCCGCTCCGTGATTCAGATCCACTCTGTTCACAATCCGCTCCGTGATTCAGATCCACTCTGTTCACAATCCGCTCCGTGATTCAGATCCACTCTGTTCACAATCCGCTCTGTGATTCAGACCCACTCTGTTCACAATCCGCTCCGTGATTCAGATCCACTCTGTTCACAATCCGCTCTGTGATTCAGATCCACTCTGATCACAATCCGCTCTGTGATTCAGATCCACTCTGTTCACAATCCGCTCCGTGATTCAGACCCACTCTGTTCACAATCCGCTCCGTGATTCAGATCCACTCTGTTCACAATCCGCTCCGTGATTCAGATCCACTCTGTTCATAATCCGCTCCGTGATTCAGATCCACTCTGTTCACAATCCACTCTGTGATTCAGATCCACTCTATTCACAATCCGCTCCGTGATTCAGATCCACTCTGTTCACAATCCGCTCCGTGACTCAGATCCACTCTGTTCAGAATCCGCTCCGTGATTCAGATCCACTCTGTTCACAATCCGCTCTGTGATTCAGATCCACTCTGTTCACAATCCGCTCCGTGATTCAGATCCACTCTGTTCACAATCCACTCTGTGATTCAGATCCACTCTGTTCACAATCCACTCTGTGATTCAGATCCACTCTGTTCACAATCCACTCTGTGATTCAGATCCTCTCTGTTCACAATCCGCTCCGTGATTCAGATCCACTCTGTTCATAATCCGCTCCGTGATTCAGATCCACTCTGTTCACAATCCGCTCCGTGATTCAGATCCACTCTGTTCACATTCCGCTCCGTCATTCAGATCCACTCTGTTCACAATCCACTCTGTGATTCAGATCCACTCTGTTCACATTCCGCTCCGTCATTCAGATCCACTCTGTTCACAATCCACTCTGTGATTCAGATCCACTCTGTTCACAATCCACTCTGTGATTCAGATCCACTCTGTTCACAATCCACTCTGTGATTCAGATCCACTCTGTTCACAATCCGATCCGTGATTCAGATCCACTCTGTTCACAATCCGCTCCGTGATTCAGATCCACTCTGTTCACAATCCGCTCCGTGATTCAGATCCACTCTGTTCACAATCCGCTCCGTGATTCAGATCCACTCTGTTCACAATCCGCTCTGTGATTCAGATCCACTCTGTTCACAATCCGCTCCGTGATTCAGACCCACTCTGTTCACAATCCGCTCCGTGATTCAGATCCACTCTGTTCACAATCCGCTCTGTGATTCAGATCCACTCTGTTCACAATCCGCTCCGTGATTCAGATCCACTCTGTTCACAATCCGCTCCGTAATTCAGATCCACTCTGTTCACAATCCGCTCCGTAATTCAGATCCACTCTGTTCACAATCCGCTCTGTGATTCAGATCCACTCGTTTCACAATCCACTCTGTGATTCAGATCCACTCTGTTCACAATCCACTCTGTGATTCAGATCCACTCTGTTCACAATCCACTCTGTGATTCAGATCCACTCTGTTCACAATCCACTCCGTGATTCAGATCCACTCTGTTCACAATCCGCTCTGTGATTCAGATCCGCTCTGTTCACAATCCACTCCGTGATTCAGATCCACTCTGTTCACAATCCGCTCTGTGATTCAGATCCACTCTGTTCACAATCCACTCCGTGATTCAGATCCACTCTGTTCACAATCCACTCTGTGATTCAGATCCACTCTGTTCACAATCCACTCTGTGATTCAGATCCGCTCTGTTCACAATCCGCTCCGTGATTCAGATCCACTCTGTTCACAATCCGCTCTGTGATTCAGATCCACTCTGTTCACAATCCACTCCGTGATTCAGATCCACTCTGTTCACAATCCACTCCGTGATTCAGATCCACTCTGTTCACAATCCACTCTGTGATTCAGATCCACTCTGTTCACAATCCGCTCTGTGATTCAGATCCACTCTGTTCACAATCCGCTCCGTGATTCAGATCCACTCTGTTCACAATCCGCTCCGTGATTCAGATCCGCTCTGTTCACAATCCGCTCCGTGATTCAGATCCACTCTGTTCACAATCCGCTCCGTGATTCAGATCCACTCTGTTCACAATCCGCTCCGTGATTCAGATCCACTCTGTTCACAATCCGCTCCGTGATTCAGATCCACTCTGTTCACAATCCGCTCCGTGATTCAGATCCACTCTGTTCACAATCCGCTCTGTGATTCAGATCCACTCTGTTCATAATCCGCTCTGTGATTCAGATCCGCTCTGTTCACAATCCGCTCTGTGATTCAGATCCACTCTGTTCACAATCCGCTCTGTGATTCAGATCCACTCTGTTCACAATCCACTCTGTGATTCAGATCCACTCTGTTCACAATCCGCTCCGTGATTCAGACCCACTCTGTTCACAATCCGCTCCGTGATTCAGATCCACTCTGTTCACAATCCGCTCCGTGATTCAGATCCACTCTGTTCACAATTCGCTCCGTGATTCAGATCCACTCTGTTCACAATCCACTCTGTGATTCAGATCCACTCTATTCACAATCCGCTCCGTGATTCAGATCCACTCTGTTCACAATCCGCTCCGTTACTCAGATCCACTCTGTTCACAATCCGCTCCGTGATTCAGATCCACTCTGTTCACAATCCGCTCTGTGATTCAGATCCACTCTGTTCACAATCCGCTCCGTGATTCAGATCCACTCTGTTCACAATCCACTCTGTGATTCAGATCCACTCTGTTCACAATCCACTCTGTGATTCAGATCAACTCTGTTCACAATCCACTCTGTGATTCAGATCCACTCTGTTCACAATCCGCTCTGTGATTCAGATCCACTCTGTTCACAATCCGCTCCGTCATTCAGATCCACTCTGTTCACAATCCACTCTGTGATTCAGATCCACTCTGTTCACAATCCACTCTGTGATTCAGATCCACTCTGTTCACAATCCACTCTGTGATTCAGATCCACTCTGTTCACAATCCGATCCGTGATTCAGATCCACTCTGTTCACAATCCGCTCCGTGATTCAGATCCACTCTGTTCACAATCCGCTCCGTGATTCAGATCCACTCTGTTCACAATCCGCTCCGTGATTCAGATCCACTCTGTTCACAATCCGCTCTGTGATTCAGATCCACTCTGTTCACAATCCGCTCCGTGATTCAGATCCACTCTGTTCACAATCCGCTCTGTGATTCAGATCCACTCTGTTCACAATCCGCTCCGTGATTCAGATCCACTCTGTACACAATCCGCTCTGTGATTCAGATCCACTCTGTTCACAATCCGCTCCGTGATTCAGATTCACTCTGTTCACAATCCGCTCCGTGATTCAGATCCACTCTGTTCACAATCCGCTCCGTGATTCAGATCCACTCTGTTCACAATCCGCTCCGTGATTCAGATCCACTCTGTTCACAATCCGCTCCGTGATTCAGATCCACTCTGTTCACAATCCACTCCGTGATTCAGATCCACTCTGTTCACAATCCACTCCGAGATTCAGATCCTCTCTGTTCACAATCCGCTCCGTGATTCAGATCCACTCTGTTCACAATTCGCTCCGTGATTCAGATCCACTCTGTTCACAATCCGCTCCGTGATTCAGATCCACTCTATTCACAATCCGCTCCGTGATTCAGATCCACTCTGTTCACAATCCGCTCCGTGATTCAGATCCACTCTGTTCACAATCTACTCCGTGATTCAGATCCACTCTGTTCACAATCCGCTCCGTGATTCAGATCCACTCTGTTCACAATCCGCTCCCTGATTTCGATCCACTCTGTTCACAATCCGCTCTGTGATTCAGATCCACTCTGTTCACAATCCGCTCCGTGATTCAGATCCACTCTGTTCACAATCCACTCTGTGATTCAGATCCACTCTGTTCACAATCCGCTCCGTGATTCAGATCCACTCTGTTCACAATCCGCTCCGTGATTCAGATCCGCTCTGTTCACAATCCACTCCGTGATTCAGATCCACTCTGTTCACAATCCGCTCCGTGATTCAGATCCGCTCTGTTCACAATCCGCTCCGTGATTCAGATCCGCTCTGTTCACAATCCGCTCCGTGATTCAGATCCGCTCTGTTCACAATCCGCTCCGTGATTCAGATCCGCTCTGTTCACAATCCACTCTGTGATTCAGATCCACTCTGTTCACAATCCGCTCCGTGATTCAGATCCACTCTGTTCACAATCCGCTCCGTGATTCAGATCCACTCTGTTCACAATCCGCTCCGTGATTCAGATCCACTCTGTTCATAATCCGCTCCGTGATTCAGATCCACTCTGTTCACAATCCGCTCCGTGATTCAGATCCACTCTGTTCACAATCCGCTCCGTGATTCAGATCCACTCTGTTCACAATCCGCTCCGTGATTCAGATCCACTCTGTTCACAATCCGCTCCGTGATTCAGATCCACTCTGTTCACAATCCGCTCCGTGATTCAGATCCACTCTGTTCAGAATCCGCTCCGTGATTCAGATCCACTCTGTTCACAATCCGCTCCGTGATTCAGATCCACTCTGTTCACAATCCGCTCCGTGATTCAGACCCACTCTGTTCACAATCCGCTCCGTGATTCAGATCCACTCTGTTCACAATCCGCTCCGTGATTCAGATCCACTCTGTTCATATCCGCTCCGTGATTCAGATCCACTCTGTTCACAATCCACTCTGTGATTCAGATCCACTCTATTCACAATCCGCTCCGTGATTCAGATCCACTCTGTTCACAATCCGCTCCGTGACTCAGATCCACTCTGTTCACAATCCGCTCCGTGATTCAGATCCACTCTGTTCACAATCCGCTCTGTGATTCAGATCCACTCTGTTCACAATCCGCTCCGTGATTCAGATCCACACTGTTCACAATCCACTCTGTGATTCAGATCCACTCTGTTCACAATCCACTCTGTGATTCAGATCCACTCTGTTCACAATCCACTCTGTGATTCAGATCCACTCTGTTCACAATCCGCTCTGTGATTCAGATCCACTCTGTTCACAATCCGCTCCGTCATTCAGATCCACTCTGTTCACAATCCACTCTGTGATTCAGATCCACTCTGTTCACAATCCACTCTGTGATTCAGATCCACTCTGTTCACAATCCACTCTGTGATTCAGATCCACTCTGTTCACAATCCGATCCGTGATTCAGATCCACTCTGTTCACAATCCGCTCCGTGATTCAGATCCACTCTGTTCACAATCCGCTCCGTGATTCAGATCCACTCTGTTCACAATCCGCTCCGTGATTCAGATCCACTCTGTTCACAATCCGCTCTGTGATTCAGATCCACTCTGTTCACAATCCGCTCCGTGATTCAGACCCACTCTGTTCACAATCCGCTCCGTGATTCAGATCCACTCTGTTCACAATCCGCTCTGTGATTCAGATCCACTCTGTTCACAATCCGCTCCGTGATTCAGATCCACTCTGTTCACAATCCGCTCCGTAATTCAGATCCACTCTGTTCACAATCCGCTCCGTAATTCAGATCCACTCTGTTCACAATCCGCTCTGTGATTCAGATCCACTCGTTTCACAATCCACTCTGTGATTCAGATCCACTCTGTTCACAATCCACTCTGTGATTCAGATCCACTCTGTTCACAATCCACTCTGTGATTCAGATCCACTCTGTTCACAATCCACTCTGTGATTCAGATCCACTCTGTTCACAATCCACTCCGTGATTCAGATCCACTCTGTTCACAATCTGCTCTGTGATTCAGATCCGCTCTGTTCACAATCCGCTCCGTGATTCAGATCCGCTCTGTTCACAATCCGCTCCGTGATTCAGATCCACTCTGTTCACAATCCGCTCCGTGATTCAGATCCGCTCTGTTCACAATCCGCTCCGTGATTCAGATCCACTCTGTTCACAATCCGCTCCGTGATTCAGATCCACTCTGTTCACAATCCGCTCCGTGATTCAGATCCACTCTGTTCACAATCCACTCTGTGATTCAGATCCACTCTGTTCACAATCCGCTCCGTGATTCAGATCCACTCTGTTCACAATCCGCTCCGTGATTCAGATCCACTCTGTTCACAATCCGCTCCGTGATTCAGATCCACTCTGTTCACAATCCGCTCCGTGATTCAGATCCACTCTGTTCACAATCCGCTCCGTGATTCAGATCCACTCTGTTCACAATCCGCTCCGTGATTCAGATCCACTCTGTTCACAATCCGCTCCGTGATTCAGATCCACTCTGTTCACAATCCGCTCCGTGATTCAGATCCACTCTGTTCACAATCCGCTCCGTGATTCAGATCCACTCTGTTCACAATCCGCTCCGTGATTCAGATCCACTCTGTTCACAATCCGCTCCGTGATTCAGATCCGCTCTGTTCACAATCCGCTCCGTGATTCAGATCCGCTCTGTTCACAATCCGCTCCGTGATTCAGATCCACTCTGTTCACAATCCACTCTGTGATTCAGATCCACTCTGTTCACAATCCGCTCCGTGATTCAGATCCACTCTGTTCACAATCCGCTCCGTGATTCAGATCCACTCTGTTCACAATCCGCTCCGTGATTCAGATCCACTCTGTTCACAATCCGCTCCGTGATTCAGATCCACTCTGTTCACAATCCGCTCCGTGATTCAGATCCACTCTGTTCACAATCCGCTCCGTGATTCAGATCCACTCTGTTCACAATCCGCTCCGTGATTCAGATCCACTCTGTTCACAATCCGCTCCGTGATTCAGATCCACTCTGTTCACAATCCGCTCCGTGATTCAGATCCACTCTGTTCAGAATCCGCTCCGTGATTCAGATCCACTCTGTTCACAATCCGCTCCGTGATTCAGATCCACTCTGTTCACAATCCGCTCCGTGATTCAGACCCACTCTGTTCACAATCCGCTCCGTGATTCAGATCCACTCTGTTCACAATCCGCTCCGTGATTCAGATCCACTCTGTTCATATCCGCTCCGTGATTCAGATCCACTCTGTTCACAATCCACTCTGTGATTCAGATCCACTCTATTCACAATCCGCTCCGTGATTCAGATCCACTCTGTTCACAATCCGCTCCGTGACTCAGATCCACTCTGTTCACAATCCGCTCCGTGATTCAGATCCACTCTGTTCACAATCCGCTCTGTGATTCAGATCCACTCTGTTCACAATCCGCTCCGTGATTCAGATCCACACTGTTCACAATCCACTCTGTGATTCAGATCCACTCTGTTCACAATCCACTCTGTGATTCCGATCCACTCTGTTCACAATCCACTCTGTGATTCAGATCCACTCTGTTCACAATCCGCTCTGTGATTCAGATCCACTCTGTTCACAATCCGCTCCGTCATTCAGATCCACTCTGTTCACAATCCACTCTGTGATTCAGATCCACTCTGTTCACAATCCACTCTGTGATTCAGATCCACTCTGTTCACAATCCACTCTGTGATTCAGATCCACTCTGTTCACAATCCGATCCGTGATTCAGATCCACTCTGTTCACAATCCGCTCCGTGATTCAGATCCACTCTGTTCACAATCCGCTCCGTGATTCAGATCCACTCTGTTCACAATCCGCTCCGTGATTCAGATCCACTCTGTTCACAATCCGCTCTGTGATTCAGATCCACTCTGTTCACAATCCGCTCCGTGATTCAGACCCACTCTGTTCACAATCCGCTCCGTGATTCAGATCCACTCTGTTCACAATCCGCTCTGTGATTCAGATCCACTCTGTTCACAATCCGCTCCGTGATTCAGATCCACTCTGTTCACAATCCGCTCCGTAATTCAGATCCACTCTGTTCACAATCCGCTCCGTAATTCAGATCCACTCTGTTCACAATCCGCTCTGTGATTCAGATCCACTCGTTTCACAATCCACTCTGTGATTCAGATCCACTCTGTTCACAATCCACTCTGTGATTCAGATCCACTCTGTTCACAATCCACTCTGTGATTCAGATCCACTCTGTTCACAATCCACTCTGTGATTCAGATCCACTCTGTTCACAATCCACTCCGTGATTCAGATCCACTCTGTTCACAATCTGCTCTGTGATTCAGATCCGCTCTGTTCACAATCCGCTCCGTGATTCAGATCCGCTCTGTTCACAATCCGCTCCGTGATTCAGATCCACTCTGTTCACAATCCGCTCCGTGATTCAGATCCGCTCTGTTCACAATCCGCTCCGTGATTCAGATCCACTCTGTTCACAATCCGCTCCGTGATTCAGATCCACTCTGTTCACAATCCGCTCCGTGATTCAGATCCACTCTGTTCACAATCCGCTCCGTGATTCAGATCCACTCTGTTCACAATCCACTCTGTGATTCAGATCCACTCTGTTCACAATCCGCTCCGTGATTCAGATCCACTCTGTTCACAATCCGCTCCGTGATTCAGATCCACTCTGTTCACAATCCGCTCCGTGATTCAGATCCACTCTGTTCACAATCCGCTCCGTGATTCAGATCCACTCTGTTCACAATCCGCTCCGTGATTCAGATCCACTCTGTTCACAATCCGCTCCGTGATTCAGATCCACTCTGTTCACAATCCGCTCCGTGATTCAGATCCACTCTGTTCACAATCCGCTCCGTGATTCAGATCCACTCTGTTCACAATCCGCTCCGTGATTCAGATCCACTCTGTTCACAATCCGCTCCGTGATTCAGATCCACTCTGTTCACAATCCGCTCCGTGATTCAGATCCACTCTGTTCACAATCCGCTCCGTGATTCAGACCCACTCTGTTCACAATCCGCTCCGTGATTCAGATCCACTCTGTTCAAAATCCGCTCCGTGATTCAGATCCACTCTGTTCACAATCCGCTCCGTGATTCAGATCCACTCTGTTCACAATCCACTCTGTGATTCAGATCCACTCTATTCACAATCCGCTCCGTGATTCAGATCCACTCTGTTCACAATCCGCTCCGTGACTCAGATCCACTCTGTTCACAATCCGCTCCGTGATTCAGATCCACTCTGTTCACAATCCGATCCGTGATTCAGATCCACTCTGTTCACAATCCGTTCCGTGATTCAGATCCACTCTGTTCACAATCCGCTCCGTGATTCAGATCCACTCTGTTCACAATCCGCTCCGTGATTCAGATCCACTCTGTTCACAATCCGCTCTGTGATTCAGATCCACTCTGTTCACAATCCGCTCCGTGATTCAGACCCACTCTGTTCACAATCCGCTCCGTGATTCAGATCCACTCTGTTCACAATCCGCTCTGTGATTCAGATCCACTCTGTTCACAATCCGCTCCGTGATTCAGATCCACTCTGTTCACAATCCGCTCCGTAATTCAGATCCACTCTGTTCACAATCCGCTCCGTAATTCAGATCCACTCTGTTCACAATCCGCTCTGTGATTCAGATCCACTCGTTTCACAATCCACTCTGTGATTCAGATCCACTCTGTTCACAATCCACTCTGTGATTCAGATCCACTCTGTTCACAATCCACTCTGTGATTCAGATCCACTCTGTTCACAATCCACTCTGTGATTCAGATCCACTCTGTTCACAATCCACTCCGTGATTCAGATCCACTCTGTTCACAATCCGCTCTGTGATTCAGATCCACTCTGTTCACAATCCGCTCTGTGATTCAGATCCACTCTGTTCACAATCCGCTCCGTGATTCAGATCCACTCTGTACACAATCCGCTCTGTGATTCAGATCCACTCTGTTCACAATCCGCTCCGTGATTCAGATTCACTCTGTTCACAATCCGCTCCGTGATTCAGATCCACTCTGTTCACAATCCGCTCCGTGATTCAGATCCACTCTGTTCACAATCCGCTCCATGATTCAGATCCACTCTGTGATTCAGATCCACTCTGTTCACAATCCGCTCCGTGATTCAGATCCACTCTGTTCACAATCCGCTCTGTGATTCAGATCCACTCTGTTCACAATCCACTCTGTGATTCAGATCCACTCTGTTCACAATCCACTCCGTGATTCAGATCCACTCTGTTCACAATCCGCTCTGTGATTCAGATCCACTCTGTTCACAATCCGCTCCGTGATTCAGATCCACTCTGTTCACAATCCGCTCTGTGATTCAGATCCACTCTGTTCACAATCCGCTCCGTGATTCAGATCCACTCTGTTCACAATCCACTCTGTGATTCAGGTCCACTCTATTCACAATCCACTCCGTGATTCAGATCCACTCTGTTCACAATCCGCTCCGTGACTCAGATCCACTCTGTTCACAATCCGCTCCGTGATTCAGATCCACTCTGTTCACAATCCGCTCTGTGATTCAGATCCACTCTGTTCACAATCCGCTCCGTGATTCAGATCCACTCTGTTCACAATCCACTCTGTGATTCAGATCCACTCTGTTCACAATCCACTCTGTGATTCAGATCCACTCTGTTCACAATCCACTCTGTGATTCAGATCCACTCTGTTCACAATCCGATCCGTGATTCAGATCCACTCTGTTCACAATCCGCTCCGTGATTCAGATCCACTCTGTTCACAATCCGCTCCGTGATTCAGATCCACTCTGTTCACAATCCGCTCCGTGATTCAGATCCACTCTGTTCACAATCCGCTCTGTGATTCAGATCCACTCTGTTCACAATCCGCTCCGTGATTCAGACCCACTCTGTTCACAATCCGCTCCGTGATTCAGATCCACTCTGTTCACAATCCGCTCTGTGATTCAGATCCACTCTGTTCACAATCCGCTCCGTGATTCAGATCCACTCTGTTCACAATCCGCTCCGTAATTCAGATCCACTCTGTTCACAATCCGCTCCGTGATTCAGATCCACTCTGTTCACAATCCGCTCTGTGATTCAGATCCACTCGATTCACAATCCACTCTGTGATTCAGATCCACTCTGTTCACAATCCACTCTGTGATTCAGATCCACTCTGTTCACAATCCACTCTGTGATTCAGATCCACTCTGTTCACAATCCACTCTGTGATTCAGATCCACTCTGTTCACAATCCACTCCGTGATTCAGATCCACTCTGTTCACAATCCGCTCTGTGATTCAGATCCACTCTGTTCACAATCCGCTCTGTGATTCAGATCCACTCTGTTCACAATCCGCACCGTGATTCAGATCCACTCTGTACACAATCCGCTCTGTGATTCAGATCCACTCTGTTCACAATCCGCTCCGTGATTCAGATTCACTCTGTTCACAATCCGCTCCGTGATTCAGATCCACTCTGTTCACAATCCGCTCCGTGATTCAGATCCACTCTGTTCACAATCCGCTCCATGATTCAGATCCACTCTGTGATTCAGATCCACTCTGTTCACAATCCGCTCCGTGATTCAGATCCACTCTGTTCACAATCCGCTCTGTGATTCAGATCCACTCTGTTCACAATCCGCTCTGTGATTCAGATCCACTCTGTTCACAATCCGCTCCGTGATTCAGATCCACTCTGTTCACAATCCGCTCTGTGATTCAGATCCACTCTGTTCACAATTCGCTCCGTGATTCAGATCAACTCTGTTCACAATCCGCTCTGTGATTCAGATCCACTCTGTTCACAATCCTCTCTGTGATTCAGATCCACTCTGTTCACAATCCGCTCTGTGATTCAGATCCACTCTGTACACAATCCGCTCTGTGATTCAGATCCACTCTGTTCACAATCCGCTCCGTGATTCAGATTCACTCTGTTCACAATCCGCTCCGTGATTCAGATCCACTCTGTTCACAATCCGCTCCGTGATTCAGATCCACTCTGTTCACAATCCGCTCCGTGATTCAGATCCACTCTGTTCACAATCCGCTCCGTGATTCAGATCCACTCTGTTCACAATACGCTCCGTGATTCAGATCCACTCTGTTCACAATCCGCTCCGAGATTCAGATCCTCTCTGTTCACAATCCGCTCCGTGATTCAGATCCACTCTGTTCACAATTCGCTCCGTGATTCAGATCCACTCTGTTCACAATCCGCTCCGTGATTCAGATCCACTCTGTTCACAATCCGCTCCGTGATTCAGATCCACTCTGTTCACAATCCGCTCTGTGATTCAGATCCACTCTGTTCACAATCCGCTCCGTGATTCAGATCCACTCTGTTCACAATCCACTCAGTGATTCAGATCCACTCTGTTCACAATCCACTCCGTGATTCAGATCCACTCTGTTCACAATCCACTCCGTGATTCAGATCCACTCTGTTCACAATCCTCTCCGTGATTCAGATCCACTCTGTTCACAATCCGCTCCGTGATTCAGATCCACTCTGTTCACAATCCGCTCCGTGATTCAGATCCACTCTGTTCACAATCCGCTCCGTGATTCAGATCCACTCTGTTCACAATCCGCTCTGTGATTCAGATCCACTCTGTTCACAATCCACTCCGTGATTCAGATCCACTCTATTCACAATCCGCTCCGTGATTCAGATCCACTCTGTTCACAATCCACTCCGTGATTCAGATCCACTCTATTCACAATCCACTCCGTGATTCAGATCCACTCTGTTCACAATCCGCTCTGTGATTCAGATCCACTCTGTTCACAATCCGCTCCGTGATTCAGATCCACTCTGTTCACAATCCGCTCTGTGATTCTGATCCACTCTGTTCACAATCCGCTCCGTGATTCAGATCCACTCTGTTCACAATCCGCTCCGTGATTCAGATCCACTCTGTTCACAATCCGCTCCGTGATTCAGATCCACTCTGTTCACAATCCGCTCCGTGATTCAGATCCACTCTGTTCACAATCCGCTCCGTGATTCAGATCCACTCTGTTCACAATCCGCTCCGTGATTCAGATCCACTCTGTTCACAATCCGCTCCGTGATTCAGATCCACTCTGTTCACAATCCGCTCCGTGATTCAGATCCACTCTGTTCACAATCCGCTCCGTGATTCAGATCCACTCTGTTCACAATCCGCTCCGTGATTCAGATCCACTCTGTTCACAATCCGCTCCGTGATTCAGATCCACTCTGTTCACAATCCACTCTGTGATTCAGATCCACTCTGTTCACAATCCGCTCTGTGATTCAGATCCACTCTGTTCACAATCTGCTCCGTGATTCAGATCCACTCTGTTCACAATCCACTCTGTGATTCAGATCCACTCTGTTCACAATCCGCTCCGTGATTCAGATCCACTCTGTTCACAATCCGCTCCGTGATTCAGATCCGCTCTGTTCACAATCCACTCCGTGATTCAGATCCACTCTGTTCACAATCCGCTCCGTGATTCAGATCCACTCTGTTCACAATCCGCTCCGTGATTCAGATCCACTCTGTTCACAATCCGCTCTGTGATTCAGATCCACTCTGTTCACAATCCGCTCCGTGATTCAGATCCACTCTGTTCACAATCCGCTTCGTGATTCAGATCCACTCTGTTCACAATCCACTCTGTGATTCAGATCCACTCTGTTCACAATCCGCTCCGTGATTCAGATCCACTCTGTTCACAATCCACTCTGTGATTCAGATCCACTCTGTTCACAATCCACTCCGTGATTCAGATCCACTCTGTTCACAATCCACTCCGTGATTCAGATCCACTCTGTTCACAATCCGCTCTGTGATTCAGATCCACTCTGTTCACAATCCGCTCCGTGATTCAGATCCACTCTGTTCACAATCCGCTCTGTGATTCAGATCCACTCTGTTCACAATCCGCTCCGTGATTCAGATCCACTCTGTTCACAATCCGCTCCGTGATTCAGATCCACTCTGTTCACAATCCACTCCGTGATTCAGATCCACTCTGTTCATAATCCGCTCCGTGATTCAGATCCACTCTGTTCACAATCCGCTCCGTGATTCAGATCCACTCTGTTCACAATCCGCTCCGTGATTTAGATCCACTCTGTTCACAATCCGCTCTGTGATTCAGATCCACTCTGTTCACAATCCGCTCCGTGATTCAGATCCACTCTGTTCACAATCCTCTCCGTGATTCAGATCCACTCTGTTCACAATCCGCTCCGTGATTCAGATCCACTCTGTTCACAATCCGCTCCGTGATTCAGATCCACTCTATTCACAATCCGCTCCGTGATTCAGATCCACTCTGTTCACAATCCGCTCCGTGATTCAGATCCACTCTGTTCACAATCCGCTCCGTGATTCAGATCCACTCTGTTCACAATCCGCTCCGTGATTCAGATCCACTCTGTTCACAATCCGCTCCGTGATTTAGATCCACTCTGTTCACAATCCGCTCTGTGATTCAGATCCACTCTGTTCACAATCCGCTCCGTGATACAGATCCACTCTGTTCACAATCCTCTCCGTGATTCAGATCCACTCTGTTCACAATCCGCTCCGTGATTCAGATCCACTCTGTTCACAATCCGCTCCATGATTCAGATCCACTCTGTGATTCAGATCCACTCTGTTCACAATCCGCTCCGTGATTCAGATCCACTCTGTTCACAATCCGCTCTGTGATTCAGATCCACTCTGTTCACAATCCGCTCTGTGATTCAGATCCACACTGTTCACAATCCGCTCCGTGATTCAGATCCACTCTGTACACAATCCGCTCTGTGATTCAGATCCACTCTGTTCACAATCCGCTCCGTGATTCAGATTCACTCTGTTCACAATCCGCTCCGTGATTCAGATCCACTCTGTTCACAATCCTCTCCGTGATTCAGATCCACTCTGTTCACAATCCGCTCCGTGATTCAGATCCACTCTGTTCACAATCCGCTCCGTGATTCAGATCCACTCTGTTCACAATACACTCCGTGATTCAGATCCACTCTGTTCACAATCCGCTCCGAGATTCAGATCCTCTCTGTTCACAATCCGCTCCGTGATTCAGATCCACTCTGTTCACAATTCGCTCCGTGATTCAGATCCACTCTGTTCACAATCCGCTCCGTGATTCAGATCCACTCTGTTCACAATCCGCTCCGTGATTCAGATCCACTCTGTTCACAATCCACTCTGTGATTCAGATCCACTCTGTTCACAATCCGCTCCGTGATTCAGATCCACTCTGTTCACAATCCACTCTGTGATTCAGATCCACTCTGTTCACAATCCACTCCGTGATTCAGATCCACTCTGTTCACAATCCACTCCGTGATTCAGATCCACTCTGTTCACAATCCTCTCCGTGATTCAGATCCACTCTGTTCACAATCCGCTCCGTGATTCAGATCCACTCTGTTCACAATCCGCTCCGTGATTCAGATCCACTCTGTTCACAATCCGCTCCGTGATTCAGATCCACTCTGTTCACAATCCGCTCTGTGATTCAGATCCACTCTGTTCACAATCCACTCCGTGATTCAGATCCACTCTGTTCACAATCCGCTCCGTGATTCAGATCCACTCTGTTCACAATCCGCTCCGTGATTCAGATCCACTCTATTCACAATCCACTCCGTGATTCAGATCCACTCTGTTCACAATCCACTCCGTGATTCAGATCCACTCTGTTCACAATCCACTCCGTGATTCAGATCCACTCTGTTCACATTCCACTCCGTGATTCAGATCCACTCTGTTCACAATCCACTCCGTGATTCAGATCCACTCTGTTCACAATCCGCTCCGTGATTCAGATCCACTCTGTTCACAATCCGCTCCGTGATTCAGATCCACTCTGTTCACAATCCGCTCCGTGATTTAGATCCACTCTGTTCACAATCCGCTCTGTGATTCAGATCCACTCTGTTCACAATCCGCTCCGTGATTCAGATCCACTCTGTTCACAATCCTCTCCGTGATTCAGATCCACTCTGTTCACAATCCGCTCCGTGATTCAGATCCACTCTGTTCACAATCCGCTCCGTGATTCAGATCCACTCTGTTCACAATCCGCTCCGTGATTCAGATCCACTCTGTTCACAATCCGCTCCGTGATTCAGATCCACTCTGTTCACAATCCGCTCCGTGATTCAGATCCACTCTGTTCACAATCCGCTCCGTGATTCAGATCCACTCTGTTCACAATCCGCTCCGTGATTCAGATCCACTCTGTTCACAATCCGCTCCGTGATTTAGATCCACTCTGTTCACAATCCGCTCTGTGATTCAGATCCACTCTGTTCACAATCCGCTCCGTGATTCAGATCCACTCTGTTCACAATCCTCTCCGTGATTCAGATCCACTCTGTTCACAATCCGCTCCGTGATTCAGATCCACTCTGTTCACAATCCGCTCCGTGATTCAGATCCACTCTGTTCACAATCCGCTCCGTGATTCAGATCCACTCTGTTCACAATCCGCTCCGTGATTCAGATCCACTCTGTTCACAATCCGCTCCGTGATTCAGATCCACTCTGTTCACAATCCGCTCCGTGATTCAGATCCACTCTGTTCACAATCCGCTCTGTGATTCAGATCCACTCTGTTCACAATCCGCTCAGTGATTCAGATCCACTCTGTTCACAATCCGCTCCGTGATTCAGATCCACTCTGTTCACAATCCACTCTGTGATTCAGATCCACTCTGTTCACAATCCGCTCTGTGATTCAGATCCACTCTGTTCACAATCCACTCCGTGATTCAGATCCACTCTGTTCACAATCCACTCCGTGATTCAGATCAACTCTGTTCACAATCCGCTCCGTGATTCAGATCCACTCTGTTCACAATCCGCTCCGTGATTCAGATCCACTCTGTTCACAATCCGCTCCGTGATTCAGATCCACTCTGTTCACAATCCGCTCCGTGATTCAGATCCACTCTGTTCACAATCCGCTCCGTGATTCAGATCCACTCTGTTCACAATCCGCTCCGTGATTCAGATCCACTCTGTTCACAATCCGCTCCGTGATTCAGATCCACTCTGTTCACAATCCGCTCCGTGATTCAGATCCACTCTGTTCACAATCCGCTCCGTGATTCAGATCCACTCTGTTCACAATCCGCTCCGTGATTCAGATCCACTCTGTTCACAATCCGCTCCGTGATTCAGATCCACTCTGTTCAGAATCCGCTCCGTGATTCAGATCCACTCTGTTCACAATCCGCTCCGTGATTCAGATCCACTCTGTTCACAATCCGCTCCGTGATTCAGATCCACTCTGTACACAATCCGCTCTGTGATTCAGATCCACTCTGTTCACAATCCGCTCCGTGATTCAGATTCACTCTGTTCACAATCCGCTCCGTGATTCAGATCCACTCTGTTCACAATCCGCTCCGTGATTCAGATCCACTCTGTTCACAATCCGCTCCGTGATTCAGACCCACTCTGTTCACAATCCGCTCTGTGATTCAGATCCACTCTGTTCACAATCCGCTCCGTGATTCAGATCCACTCTGTTCACAATCCACTCTGTGATTCAGATCCACTCTGTTCACAATCCGCTCTGTGATTCAGATCCACTCTGTTCACAATCCACTCCGTGATTCAGATCCACTCTGTTCACAATCCACTCCGTGATTCAGATCAACTCTGTTCACAATCCGCTCCGTGATTCAGATCCACTCTGTTCACAATCCGCTCCGTGATTCAGATCCACTCTGTTCACAATCCGCTCCGTGATTCAGATCCACTCTGTTCACAATCCGCTCCGTGATTCAGATCCACTCTGTTCACAATCCGCTCCGTGATTCAGATCCACTCTGTTCACAATCCGCTCCGTGATTCAGATCCACTCTGTTCACAATCCGCTCCGTGATTCAGATCCACTCTGTTCACAATCCGCTCCGTGATTCAGATCCACTCTGTTCACAATCCGCTCCGTGATTCAGATCCACTCTGTTCACAATCCGCTCCGTGATTCAGATCCACTCTGTTCACAATCCGCTCCGTGATTCAGATCCACTCTGTTCACAATCCGCTCCGTGATTCAGATCCACTCTGTTCACAATCCGCTCCGTGATTCAGATCCACTCTGTTCACAATCCGCTCCGTGATTCAGACCCACTCTGTTCACAATCCGCTCCGTGATTCAGATCCACTCTGTTCACAATCCGCTCCGTGATTCAGATCCACTCTGTTCATATCCGCTCCGTGATTCAGATCCACTCTGTTCACAATCCACTCTGTGATTCAGATCCACTCTATTCACAATCCGCTCCGTGATTCAGATCCACTCTGTTCACAATCCGCTCCGTGACTCAGATCCACTCTGTTCACAATCCGCTCCGTGATTCAGATCCACTCTGTTCACAATCCGCTCTGTGATTCAGATCCACTCTGTTCACAATCCGCTCCGTGATTCAGATCCACTCTGTTCACAATCCACTCTGTGATTCAGATCCACTCTGTTCACAATCCACTCTGTGATTCAGATCCACTCTGTTCACAATCCACTCTGTGATTCAGATCCACTCTGTTCACAATCCGCTCTGTGATTCAGATCCACTCTGTTCACAATCCGCTCCGTCATTCAGATCCACTCTGTTCACAATCCACTCTGTGATTCAGATCCACTCTGTTCACAATCCACTCTGTGATTCAGATCCACTCTGTTCACAATCCACTCTGTGATTCAGATCCACTCTGTTCACAATCCGATCCGTGATTCAGATCCACTCTGTTCACAATCCGCTCCGTGATTCAGATCCACTCTGTTCACAATCCGCTCCGTGATTCAGATCCACTCTGTTCACAATCCGCTCCGTGATTCAGATCCACTCTGTTCACAATCCGCTCTGTGATTCAGATCCACTCTGTTCACAATCCGCTCCGTGATTCAGACCCACTCTGTTCACAATCCGCTCCGTGATTCAGATCCACTCTGTTCACAATCCGCTCTGTGATTCAGATCCACTCTGTTCACAATCCGCTCCGTGATTCAGATCCACTCTGTTCACAATCCGCTCCGTAATTCAGATCCACTCTGTTCACAATCCGCTCCGTAATTCAGATCCACTCTGTTCACAATCCGCTCTGTGATTCAGATCCACTCGTTTCACAATCCACTCTGTGATTCAGATCCACTCTGTTCACAATCCACTCTGTGATTCAGATCCACTCTGTTCACAATCCACTCTGTGATTCAGATCCACTCTGTTCACAATCCACTCCGTGATTCAGATCCACTCTGTTCACAATCCGCTCTGTGATTCAGATCCGCTCTGTTCACAATCCGCTCCGTGATTCAGATCCACTCTGTTCACAATCCGCTCCGTGATTCAGATCCACTCTGTTCACAATCCGCTCCGTGATTCAGATCCACTCTGTTCACAATCCGCTCCGTGATTCAGATCCACTCTGTTCACAATCCGCTCCGTGATTCAGATCCACTCTGTTCACAATCCGCTCCGTGATTCAGATCCACTCTGTTCACAATCCGCTCCGTGATTCAGATCCACTCTGTTCACAATCCGCTCCGTGATTCAGATCCACTCTGTTCACAATCCGCTCCGTGATTCAGATCCACTCTGTTCACAATCCGCTCCGTGATTCAGATCCACTCTGTTCACAATCCGCTCCGTGATTCAGATCCACTCTGTTCACAATCCGCTCCGTGATTCAGACCCACTCTGTTCACAATCCGCTCCGTGATTCAGATCCACTCTGTTCACAATCCGCTCCGTGATTCAGATCCACTCTGTTCATATCCGCTCCGTGATTCAGATCCACTCTGTTCACAATCCACTCTGTGATTCAGATCCACTCTATTCACAATCCGCTCCGTGATTCAGATCCACTCTGTTCACAATCCGCTCCGTGACTCAGATCCACTCTGTTCACAATCCGCTCCGTGATTCAGATCCACTCTGTTCACAATCCGCTCTGTGATTCAGATCCACTCTGTTCACAATCCGCTCCGTGATTCAGATCCACTCTGTTCACAATCCACTCTGTGATTCAGATCCACTCTGTTCACAATCCACTCTGTGATTCAGATCCACTCTGTTCACAATCCACTCTGTGATTCAGATCCACTCTGTTCACAATCCGCTCTGTGATTCAGATCCACTCTGTTCACAATCCGCTCCGTCATTCAGATCCACTCTGTTCACAATCCACTCTGTGATTCAGATCCACTCTGTTCACAATCCACTCTGTGATTCAGATCCACTCTGTTCACAATCCACTCTGTGATTCAGATCCACTCTGTTCACAATCCGATCCGTGATTCAGATCCACTCTGTTCACAATCCGCTCCGTGATTCAGATCCACTCTGTTCACAATCCGCTCCGTGATTCAGATCCACTCTGTTCACAATCCGCTCCGTGATTCAGATCCACTCTGTTCACAATCCGCTCTGTGATTCAGATCCACTCTGTTCACAATCCGCTCCGTGATTCAGACCCACTCTGTTCACAATCCGCTCCGTGATTCAGATCCACTCTGTTCACAATCCGCTCTGTGATTCAGATCCACTCTGTTCACAATCCGCTCCGTGATTCAGATCCACTCTGTTCACAATCCGCTCCGTAATTCAGATCCACTCTGTTCACAATCCGCTCCGTAATTCAGATCCACTCTGTTCACAATCCGCTCTGTGATTCAGATCCACTCGTTTCACAATCCACTCTGTGATTCAGATCCACTCTGTTCACAATCCACTCTGTGATTCAGATCCACTCTGTTCACAATCCACTCTGTGATTCAGATCCACTCTGTTCACAATCCACTCCGTGATTCAGATCCACTCTGTTCACAATCCGCTCTGTGATTCAGATCCGCTCTGTTCACAATCCGCTCCGTGATTCAGATCCGCTCTGTTCACAATCCGCTCCGTGATTCAGATCCACTCTGTTCACAATCCGCTCCGTGATTCAGATCCGCTCTGTTCACAATCCGCTCCGTGATTCAGATCCACTCTGTTCACAATCCGCTCCGTGATTCAGATCCACTCTGTTCACAATCCGCTCCGTGATTCAGATCCACTCTGTTCACAATCCGCTCCGTGATTCAGATCCACTCTGTTCACAATCCGCTCCGTGATTCAGATCCACTCTGTTCACAATCCGCTCCGTGATTCAGATCCACTCTGTTCACAATCCGCTCCGTGATTCAGATCCACTCTGTTCACAATCCGCTCCGTGATTCAGATCCACTCTGTTCACAATCCGCTCCGTGATTCAGATCCACTCTGTTCACAATCCGCTCCGTGATTCAGATCCACTCTGTTCACAATCCGCTCCGTGATTCAGATCCACTCTGTTCACAATCCGCTCCGTGATTCAGATCCACTCTGTTCACAATCCGCTCCGTGATTCAGATCCACTCTGTTCACAATCCGCTCCGTGATTCAGATCCACTCTGTTCACAATCCGCTCCGTGATTCAGACCCACTCTGTTCACAATCCGCTCCGTGATTCAGATCCACTCTGTTCAAAATCCGCTCCGTGATTCAGATCCACTCTGTTCACAATCCGCTCCGTGATTCAGATCCACTCTGTTCACAATCCACTCTGTGATTCAGATCCACTCTATTCACAATCCGCTCCGTGATTCAGATCCACTCTGTTCACAATCCGCTCCGTGACTCAGATCCACTCTGTTCACAATCCGCTCCGTGATTCAGATCCACTCTGTTCACAATCCGATCCGTGATTCAGATCCACTCTGTTCACAATCCGTTCCGTGATTCAGATCCACTCTGTTCACAATCCGCTCCGTGATTCAGATCCACTCTGTTCACAATCCGCTCCGTGATTCAGATCCACTCTGTTCACAATCCGCTCTGTGATTCAGATCCACTCTGTTCACAATCCGCTCCGTGATTCAGACCCACTCTGTTCACAATCCGCTCCGTGATTCAGATCCACTCTGTTCACAATCCGCTCTGTGATTCAGATCCACTCTGTTCACAATCCGCTCCGTGATTCAGATCCACTCTGTTCACAATCCGCTCCGTAATTCAGATCCACTCTGTTCACAATCCGCTCCGTAATTCAGATCCACTCTGTTCACAATCCGCTCTGTGATTCAGATCCACTCGTTTCACAATCCACTCTGTGATTCAGATCCACTCTGTTCACAATCCACTCTGTGATTCAGATCCACTCTGTTCACAATCCACTCTGTGATTCAGATCCACTCTGTTCACAATCCACTCTGTGATTCAGATCCACTCTGTTCACAATCCACTCCGTGATTCAGATCCACTCTGTTCACAATCCGCTCTGTGATTCAGATCCACTCTGTTCACAATCCGCTCTGTGATTCAGATCCACTCTGTTCACAATCCGCTCCGTGATTCAGATCCACTCTGTACACAATCCGCTCTGTGATTCAGATCCACTCTGTTCACAATCCGCTCCGTGATTCAGATTCACTCTGTTCACAATCCGCTCCGTGATTCAGATCCACTCTGTTCACAATCCGCTCCGTGATTCAGATCCACTCTGTTCACAATCCGCTCCATGATTCAGATCCACTCTGTGATTCAGATCCACTCTGTTCACAATCCGCTCCGTGATTCAGATCCACTCTGTTCACAATCCGCTCTGTGATTCAGATCCACTCTGTTCACAATCCACTCTGTGATTCAGATCCACTCTGTTCACAATCCACTCCGTGATTCAGATCCACTCTGTTCACAATCCGCTCTGTGATTCAGATCCACTCTGTTCACAATCCGCTCCGTGATTCAGATCCACTCTGTTCACAATCCGCTCTGTGATTCAGATCCACTCTGTTCACAATCCGCTCCGTGATTCAGATCCACTCTGTTCACAATCCACTCTGTGATTCAGGTCCACTCTATTCACAATCCACTCCGTGATTCAGATCCACTCTGTTCACAATCCGCTCCGTGACTCAGATCCACTCTGTTCACAATCCGCTCCGTGATTCAGATCCACTCTGTTCACAATCCGCTCTGTGATTCAGATCCACTCTGTTCACAATCCGCTCCGTGATTCAGATCCACTCTGTTCACAATCCACTCTGTGATTCAGATCCACTCTGTTCACAATCCACTCTGTGATTCAGATCCACTCTGTTCACAATCCACTCTGTGATTCAGATCCACTCTGTTCACAATCCGATCCGTGATTCAGATCCACTCTGTTCACAATCCGCTCCGTGATTCAGATCCACTCTGTTCACAATCCGCTCCGTGATTCAGATCCACTCTGTTCAGAATCCGCTCCGTGATTCAGATCCACTCTGTTCACAATCCGCTCTGTGATTCAGATCCACTCTGTTCACAATCCGCTCCGTGATTCAGACCCACTCTGTTCACAATCCGCTCTGTGATTCAGATCCACTCTGTTCACAATCCGCTCCGTGATTCAGATCCACTCTGTTCACAATCCGCTCCGTGATTCAGATCCACTCTGTTCACAATCCGCTCTGTGATTCAGATCCACTCTGTTCACAATCCGCTCCGTGATTCAGATCCACTCTGTTCACAATCCGCTCCGTAATTCAGATCCACTCTGTTCACAATCCGCTCCGTGATTCAGATCCACTCTGTTCACAATCCGCTCTGTGATTCAGATCCACTCGATTCACAATCCACTCTGTGATTCAGATCCACTCTGTTCACAATCCACTCTGTGATTCAGATCCACTCTGTTCACAATCCACTCTGTGATTCAGATCCACTCTGTTCACAATCCACTCTGTGATTCAGATCCACTCTGTTCACAATCCACTCCGTGATTCAGATCCACTCTGTTCACAATCCGCTCTGTGATTCAGATCCACTCTGTTCACAATCCGCTCTGTGATTCAGATCCACTCTGTTCACAATCCGCACCGTGATTCAGATCCACTCTGTACACAATCCGCTCTGTGATTCAGATCCACTCTGTTCACAATCCGCTCCGTGATTCAGATTCACTCTGTTCACAATCCGCTCCGTGATTCAGATCCACTCTGTTCACAATCCGCTCCGTGATTCAGATCCACTCTGTTCACAATCCGCTCCATGATTCAGATCCACTCTGTGATTCAGATCCACTCTGTTCACAATCCGCTCCGTGATTCAGATCCACTCTGTTCACAATCCGCTCTGTGATTCAGATCCACTCTGTTCACAATCCGCTCTGTGATTCAGATCCACTCTGTTCACAATCCGCTCCGTGATTCAGATCCACTCTGTACACAATCCGCTCTGTGATTCAGATCCACTCTGTTCACAATCCGCTCCGTGATTCAGATTCACTCTGTTCACAATCCGCTCCGTGATTCAGATCCACTCTGTTCACAATCCGCTCCGTGATTCAGATCCACTCTGTTCACAATCCGCTCCGTGATTCAGATCCACTCTGTTCACAATCCGCTCCGTGATTCAGATCCACTCTGTTCACAATACGCTCCGTGATTCAGATCCACTCTGTTCACAATCCGCTCCGAGATTCAGATCCTCTCTGTTCACAATCCGCTCCGTGATTCAGATCCACTCTGTTCACAATTCGCTCCGTGATTCAGATCCACTCTGTTCACAATCCGCTCCGTGATTCAGATCCACTCTGTTCACAATCCGCTCCGTGATTCAGATCCACTCTGTTCACAATCCGCTCTGTGATTCAGATCCACTCTGTTCACAATCCGCTCCGTGATTCAGATCCACTCTGTTCACAATCCACTCAGTGATTCAGATCCACTCTGTTCACAATCCACTCCGTGATTCAGATCCACTCTGTTCACAATCCGCTCTGTGATTCAGATCCACTCTGTTCACAATCCGCTCCGTGATTCAGATCCACTCTGTTCACAATCCACTCAGTGATTCAGATCCACTCTGTTCACAATCCACTCCGTGATTCAGATCCACTCTGTTCACAATCCACTCCGTGATTCAGATCCACTCTGTTCACAATCCTCTCCGTGATTCAGATCCACTCTGTTCACAATCCGCTCCGTGATTCAGATCCACTCTGTTCACAATCCGCTCCGTGATTCAGATCCACTCTGTTCACAATCCGCTCCGTGATTCAGATCCACTCTGTTCACAATCCGCTCTGTGATTCAGATCCACTCTGTTCACAATCCACTCCGTGATTCAGATCCACTCTATTCACAATCCACTCCGTGATTCAGATCCACTCTGTTCACAATCCGCTCCGTGATTCAGATCCACTCTGTTCACAATCCGCTCCGTGATTCAGACCCACTCTGTTCACAATCCGCTCCGTGATTCAGATCCACTCTGTTCAAAATCCGCTCCGTGATTCAGATCCACTCTGTTCACATTCCGCTCCGTGATTCAGATCCACTCTGTTCACAATCCACTCTGTGATTCAGATCCACTCTATTCACAATCCGCTCCGTGATTCAGATCCACTCTGTTCACAATCCGCTCCGTGATTCAGATCCACTCTGTTCACAATCCACTCTGTGATTCAGATCCACTCTATTCACAATCCGCTCCGTGATTCAGATCCACTCTGTTCACAATCCGCTCTGTGATTCAGATCCACTCTATTCACAATCCGCTCCGTGATTCAGATCCACTCTGTTCACAATCCGCTCCGTGATTCAGATCCACTCTGTTCACAATCCGCTCTGTGATTCAGATCCACTCTGTTCACAATCCGCTCCGTGATTCAGATCCACTCTGTTCACAATCCGATCCGTGATTCAGATCCACTCTGTTCACAATCCGTTCCGTGATTCAGATCCACTCTGTTCACAATCCGCTCCGTGATTCAGATCCACTCTGTTCACAATCCGCTCCGTGATTCAGATCCACTCTGTTCACAATCCGCTCTGTGATTCAGATCCACTCTGTTCACAATCCGCTCCGTGATTCAGACCCACTCTGTTCACAATCCGCTCCGTGATTCAGATCCACTCTGTTCACAATCCGCTCTGTGATTCAGATCCACTCTGTTCACAATCCGCTCCGTGATTCAGATCCACTCTGTTCACAATCCGCTCCGTAATTCAGATCCACTCTGTTCACAATCCGCTCCGTAATTCAGATCCACTCTGTTCACAATCCGCTCTGTGATTCAGATCCACTCGTTTCACAATCCACTCTGTGATTCAGATCCACTCTGTTCACAATCCACTCTGTGATTCAGATCCACTCTGTTCACAATCCACTCTGTGATTCAGATCCACTCTGTTCACAATCCACTCTGTGATTCAGATCCACTCTGTTCACAATCCACTCCGTGATTCAGATCCACTCTGTTCACAATCCGCTCTGTGATTCAGATCCACTCTGTTCACAATCCGCTCTGTGATTCAGATCCACTCTGTTCACAATCCGCTCCGTGATTCAGATCCACTCTGTACACAATCCGCTCCGTGATTCAGATCCACTCTGTTCACAATCCGCTCCGTGATTCAGATTCACTCTGTTCACAATCCGCTCCGTGATTCAGATCCACTCTGTTCACAATCCGCTCCGTGATTCAGATCCACTCTGTTCACAATCCGCTCCATGATTCAGATCCACTCTGTGATTCAGATCCACTCTGTTCACAATCCGCTCCGTGATTCAGATCCACTCTGTTCACAATCCGCTCTGTGATTCAGATCCACTCTGTTCACAATCCACTCTGTGATTCAGATCCACTCTGTTCACAATCCACTCCGTGATTCAGATCCACTCTGTTCACAATCCGCTCTGTGATTCAGATCCACTCTGTTCACAATCCGCTCCGTGATTCAGATCCACTCTGTTCACAATCCGCTCTGTGATTCAGATCCACTCTATTCACAATCCGCTCCGTGATTCAGATCCACTCTGTTCACAATCCGCTCCGTGATTCAGATCCACTCTGTTCACAATCCACTCTGTGATTCAGATCCACTCTATTCACAATCCGCTCCGTGATTCAGATCCACTCTGTTCACAATCCGCTCTGTGATTCAGATCCACTCTATTCACAATCCGCTCCGTGATTCAGATCCACTCTGTTCACAATCCGCTCCGTGATTCAGATCCACTCTGTTCACAATCCGCTCTGTGATTCAGATCCACTCTGTTCACAATCCGCTCCGTGATTCAGATCCACTCTGTTCACAATCCGATCCGTGATTCAGATCCACTCTGTTCACAATCCGTTCCGTGATTCAGATCCACTCTGTTCACAATCCGCTCCGTGATTCAGATCCACTCTGTTCACAATCCGCTCCGTGATTCAGATCCACTCTGTTCACAATCCGCTCTGTGATTCAGATCCACTCTGTTCACAATCCGCTCCGTGATTCAGACCCACTCTGTTCACAATCCGCTCCGTGATTCAGATCCACTCTGTTCACAATCCGCTCTGTGATTCAGATCCACTCTGTTCACAATCCGCTCCGTGATTCAGATCCACTCTGTTCACAATCCGCTCCGTAATTCAGATCCACTCTGTTCACAATCCGCTCCGTAATTCAGATCCACTCTGTTCACAATCCGCTCTGTGATTCAGATCCACTCGTTTCACAATCCACTCTGTGATTCAGATCCACTCTGTTCACAATCCACTCTGTGATTCAGATCCACTCTGTTCACAATCCACTCTGTGATTCAGATCCACTCTGTTCACAATCCACTCTGTGATTCAGATCCACTCTGTTCACAATCCACTCCGTGATTCAGATCCACTCTGTTCACAATCCGCTCTGTGATTCAGATCCACTCTGTTCACAATCCGCTCTGTGATTCAGATCCACTCTGTTCACAATCCGCTCCGTGATTCAGATCCACTCTGTACACAATCCGCTCCGTGATTCAGATCCACTCTGTTCACAATCCGCTCCGTGATTCAGATTCACTCTGTTCACAATCCGCTCCGTGATTCAGATCCACTCTGTTCACAATCCGCTCCGTGATTCAGATCCACTCTGTTCACAATCCGCTCCATGATTCAGATCCACTCTGTGATTCAGATCCACTCTGTTCACAATCCGCTCCGTGATTCAGATCCACTCTGTTCACAATCCGCTCTGTGATTCAGATCCACTCTGTTCACAATCCACTCTGTGATTCAGATCCACTCTGTTCACAATCCACTCCGTGATTCAGATCCACTCTGTTCACAATCCGCTCTGTGATTCAGATCCACTCTGTTCACAATCCGCTCCGTGATTCAGATCCACTCTGTTCACAATCCGCTCTGTGATTCAGATCCACTCTGTTCACAATCCGCTCCGTGATTCAGATCCACTCTGTTCACAATCCACTCTGTGATTCAGGTCCACTCTATTCACAATCCACTCCGTGATTCAGATCCACTCTGTTCACAATCCGCTCCGTGACTCAGATCCACTCTGTTCACAATCCGCTCCGTGATTCAGATCCACTCTGTTCACAATCCGCTCTGTGATTCAGATCCACTCTGTTCACAATCCGCTCCGTGATTCAGATCCACTCTGTTCACAATCCACTCTGTGATTCAGATCCACTCTGTTCACAATCCACTCTGTGATTCAGATCCACTCTGTTCACAATCCACTCTGTGATTCAGATCCACTCTGTTCACAATCCGATCCGTGATTCAGATCCACTCTGTTCACAATCCGCTCCGTGATTCAGATCCACTCTGTTCACAATCCGCTCCGTGATTCAGATCCACTCTGTTCACAATCCGCTCCGTGATTCAGATCCACTCTGTTCACAATCCGCTCTGTGATTCAGATCCACTCTGTTCACAATCCGCTCCGTGATTCAGACCCACTCTGTTCACAATCCGCTCTGTGATTCAGATCCACTCTGTTCACAATCCGCTCCGTGATTCAGATCCACTCTGTTCACAATCCGCTCCGTGATTCAGATCCACTCTGTTCACAATCCGCTCTGTGATTCAGATCCACTCTGTTCACAATCCGCTCCGTGATTCAGATCCACTCTGTTCACAATCCGCTCCGTAATTCAGATCCACTCTGTTCACAATCCGCTCCGTGATTCAGATCCACTCTGTTCACAATCCGCTCTGTGATTCAGATCCACTCGATTCACAATCCACTCTGTGATTCAGATCCACTCTGTTCACAATCCACTCTGTGATTCAGATCCACTCTGTTCACAATCCACTCTGTGGTTCAGATCCACTCTGTTCACAATCCACTCTGTGATTCAGATCCACTCTGTTCACAATCCACTCCGTGATTCAGATCCACTCTGTTCACAATCCGCTCTGTGATTCAGATCCACTCTGTTCACAATCCGCTCTGTGATTCAGATCCACTCTGTTCACAATCCGCACCGTGATTCAGATCCACTCTGTACACAATCCGCTCTGTGATTCAGATCCACTCTGTTCACAATCCGCTCCGTGATTCAGATTCACTCTGTTCACAATCCGCTCCGTGATTCAGATCCACTCTGTTCACAATCCGCTCCGTGATTCAGATCCACTCTGTTCACAATCCGCTCCATGATTCAGATCCACTCTGTGATTCAGATCCACTCTGTTCACAATCCGCTCCGTGATTCAGATCCACTCTGTTCACAATCCGCTCTGTGATTCAGATCCACTCTGTTCACAATCCGCTCTGTGATTCAGATCCACTCTGTTCACAATCCGCTCCGTGATTCAGATCCACTCTGTACACAATCCGCTCTGTGATTCAGATCCACTCTGTTCACAATCCGCTCCGTGATTCAGATTCACTCTGTTCACAATCCGCTCCGTGATTCAGATCCACTCTGTTCACAATCCGCTCCGTGATTCAGATCCACTCTGTTCACAATCCGCTCCGTGATTCAGATCCACTCTGTTCACAATCCGCTCCGTGATTCAGATCCACTCTGTTCACAATACGCTCCGTGATTCAGATCCACTCTGTTCACAATCCGCTCCGAGATTCAGATCCTCTC
Source organism: Heptranchias perlo (assembly GCF_035084215.1). NCBI lineage: Eukaryota > Metazoa > Chordata > Chondrichthyes > Hexanchiformes > Hexanchidae > Heptranchias > Heptranchias perlo. Next base: position 19,841,715 of record NC_090370.1, read on the forward strand.
TGTTCACAATCCGCTCCGTGATTCAGATCCACTCTGTTCACAATTCGCTCCGTGATTCAGATCCACTCTGTTCACAATCCGCTCCGTGATTCAGATCCACTCTGTTCACAATCCGCTCCGTGATTCAGATCCACTCTGTTCACAATCCGCTCTGTGATTCAGATCCACTCTGTTCACAATCCGCTCCGTGATTCAGATCCACTCTGTTCACAATCCACTCAGTGATTCAGATCCACTCTGTTCACAATCCACTCCGTGATTCAGATCCACTCTGTTCACAATCCACTCCGTGATTCAGATCCACTCTGTTCACAATCCTCTCCGTGATTCAGATCCACTCTGTTCACAATCCGCTCCGTGATTCAGATCCACTCTGTTCACAATCCGCTCCGTGATTCAGATCCACTCTGTTCACAATCCGCTCCGTGATTCAGATCCACTCTGTTCACAATCCGCTCTGTGATTCAGATCCACTCTGTTCACAATCCACTCCGTGATTCAGATCCACTCTATTCACAATCCGCTCCGTGATTCAGATCCACTCTGTTCACAATCCACTCCGTGATTCAGATCCACTCTATTCACAATCCACTCCGTGATTCAGATCCACTCTGTTCACAATCCGCTCTGTGATTCAGATCCACTCTGTTCACAATCCGCTCCGTGATTCAGATCCACTCTGTTCACAATCCGCTCTGTGATTCTGATCCACTCTGTTCACAATCCGCTCCGTGATTCAGATCCACTCTGTTCACAATCCGCTCCGTGATTCAGATCCACTCTGTTCACAATCCGCTCCGTGATTCAGATCCACTCTGTTCACAATCCGCTCCGTGATTCAGATCCACTCTGTTCACAATCCGCTCCGTGATTCAGATCCACTCTGTTCACAATCCGCTCCGTGATTCAGATCCACTCTGTTCACAATCCGCTCTGTGATTCAGATCCACTCGATTCACAATCCACTCTGTGATTCAGATCCACTCTGTTCACAATCCACTCTGTGATTCAGATCCACACTGTTCACAATCCACTCTGTGATTCAGATCCACTCTGTTCACAATCCACTCTGTGATTCAGATCCACTCTGTTCACAATCCGCTCCGTGATTCAGATCCGCTCTGTTCACAATCCACTCCGTGATTCAGATCCACTCTGTTCACAATCCGCTCCGTGATTCAGATCCGCTCTGTTCACAATCCGCTCCGTGATTCAGATCCGCTCTGTTCACAATCCGCTCCGTGATTCAGATCCGCTCTGTTCACAATCCGCTCCGTGATTCAGATCCACTCTGTTCACAATCCACTCCGTGATTCAGATCCGCTCTGTTCACAATCCGCTCCGTGATTCAGATCCACTCTGTTCACAATCCGCTCCGTGATTCAGATCCACTCTGTTCACAATCCGCTCCGTGATTCAGATCCACTCTGTTCACAATCCGCTCCGTGATTCAGATCCACTCTGTTCACAATCCGCTCCGTGATTCAGATCCACTCTGTTCACAATCCGCTCCGTGATTCAGATCCACTCTGTTCACAATCCGCTCCGTGATTCAGATCCACTCTGTTCACAATCCGCTCCGTGATTCAGATCCACTCTGTTCACAATCCGCTCCGTGATTCAGATCCACTCTGTTCAGAATCCGCTCCGTGATTCAGATCCACTCTGTTCACAATCCGCTCCGTGATTCAGATCCACTCTGTTCACAATCCGCTCCGTGATTCAGACCCACTCTGTTCACAATCCGCTCCGTGATTCAGATCCACTCTGTTCACAATCCGCTCCGTGATTCAGATCCACTCTGTTCATATCCGCTCCGTGATTCAGATCCACTCTGTTCACAATCCACTCTGTGATTCAGATCCACTCTATTCACAATCCGCTCCGTGATTCAGATCCACTCTGTTCACAATCCGCTCCGTGACTCAGATCCACTCTGTTCACAATCCGCTCCGTGACTCAGATCCACTCTGTTCACAATCCGCTCCGTGATTCAGATCCGCTCTGTTCACAATCCGCTCCGTGATTCAGATCCGCTCTGTTCACAATCCGCTCCGTGATTCAGATCCACTCTGTTCACAATCCACTCTGTGATTCAGATCCACTCTGTTCACAATCCGCTCCGTGATTCAGATCCACTCTGTTCACAATCCGCTCCGTGATTCAGATCCACTCTGTTCACAATCCGCTCCGTGATTCAGATCCACTCTGTTCACAATCCGCTCCGTGATTCAGATCCACTCTGTTCACAATCCGCTCCGTGATTCAGATCCACTCTGTTCACAATCCGCTCCGTGATTCAGATCCACTCTGTTCACAATCCGCTCCGTGATTCAGATCCACTCTGTTCACAATCCGCTCCGTGATTCAGATCCACTCTGTTCACAATCCGCTCCGTGATTCAGATCCACTCTGTTCACAATCCGCTCCGTGATTCAGATCCACTCTGTTCACAATCCGCTCCGTGATTCAGATCCACTCTGTTCACAATCCGCTCCGTGATTCAGACCCACTCTGTTCACAATCCGCTCCGTGATTCAGATCCACTCTGTTCACAATCCGCTCCGTGATTCAGATCCAGTCTGTTCATATCCGCTCCGTGATTCAGATCCACTCTGTTCACAATCCACTCTGTGATTCAGATCCACTCTATTCACAATCCGCTCCGTGATTCAGATCCACTCTGTTCACAATCCGCTCCGTGACTCAGATCCACTCTGTTCACAATCCGCTCCGTGATTCAGATCCACTCTGTTCACAATCCGCTCTGTGATTCAGATCCACTCTGTTCACAATCCGCTCCGTGATTCAGATCCACTCTGTTCACAATCCACTCTGTGATTCAGATCCACTCTGTTCACAATCCACTCTGTGATTCAGATCCACTCTGTTCACAATCCACTCTGTGATTCAGATCCACTCTGTTCACAATCCGCTCTGTGATTCAGATCCACTCTGTTCACAATCCGCTCCGTCATTCAGATCCACTCTGTTCACAATCCACTCTGTGATTCAGATCCACTCTGTTCACAATCCACTCTGTGATTCAGATCCACTCTGTTCACAATCCACTCTGTGATTCAGATCCACTCTGTTCACAATCCGATCCGTGATTCAGATCCACTCTGTTCACAATCCGCTCCGTGATTCAGATCCACTCTGTTCACAATCCGCTCCGTGATTCAGACCCACTCTGTTCACAATCCGCTCCGTGATTCAGATCCACTCTGTTCACAATCCGCTCTGTGATTCAGATCCACTCTGTTCACAATCCGCTCCGTGATTCAGATCCACTCTGTTCACAATCCGCTCCGTAATTCAGATCCACTCTGTTCACAATCCGCTCCGTAATTCAGATCCACTCTGTTCACAATCCGCTCTGTGATTCAGATCCACTCGTTTCACAATCCACTCTGTGATTCAGATCCACTCTGTTCACAATCCACTCTGTGATTCAGATCCACTCTGTTCACAATCCACTCTGTGATTCAGATCCACTCTGTTCACAATCCACTCTGTGATTCAGATCCACTCTGTTCACAATCCACTCCGTGATTCAGATCCACTCTGTTCACAATCCGCTCTGTGATTCAGATCCGCTCTGTTCACAATCCGCTCCGTGATTCAGATCCGCTCTGTTCACAATCCGCTCCGTGATTCAGATCCACTCTGTTCACAATCCGCTCCGTGATTCAGATCCACTCTGTTCACAATCCACTCCGTGATTCAGATCCACTCTGTTCACAATCCGCTCTGTGATTCAGATCCACTCTGTTCACAATCCACTCTGTGATTCAGATCAACTCTGTTCACAATCCGCTCCGTAATTCAGATCCACTGTGTTCACAATCCGCTCTGTGATTCAGATCCACTCTGTTCACAATCCGCTCTGTGATTTAGATCCACTCTGTTCACAATCCGCTCCGTGATTCAGATCCGCTCTGTTCACAATCCGCTCCGTGATTCAGATCCACTCTGTTCACAATCCGCTCCGTGATTCAGATCCACTCTGTTCACAATCCGCTCCGTGATTCAGATCCACTCTGTTCACAATCCACTCTGTGATTCAGATCCACTCTGTTCACAATCCGCTCCGTGATTCAGATCCACTCTGTTCACAATCCGCTCCGTGATTCAGATCCACTCTGTTCACAATCCGCTCCGTGATTCAGATCCACTCTGTTCACAATCCGCTCCGTGATTCAGATCCACTCTGTTCACAATCCGCTCCGTGATTCAGATCCACTCTGTTCACAATCCGCTCCGTGATTCAGATCCACTCTGTTCACAATCCGCTCCGTGATTCAGATCCACTCTGTTCACAATCCGCTCCGTGATTCCGATCCACTCTGTTCACAATCCGCTCCGTGATTCAGATCCACTCTGTTCACAATCCGCTCCGTGATTCAGATCCACTCTGTTCACAATCCGCTCCGTGATTCAGATCCACTCTGTTCACAATCCGCTCCGTGATTCAGACCCACTCTGTTCACAATCCGCTCCGTGATTTAGATCCACTCTGTTCACAATCCACTCTGTGATTCAGATCCACTCTGTTCACAATCCGCTCGGTGATTCAGATCCACTCTGTTCACAATCCGCTCCGTGATTCAGATCCACTCTGTTCACAATCCACTCTGTGATTCAGATCCACTCTGTTCACAATCCACTCTGTGATTCAGATCCACTCTGTTCACAATCCGCTCCGTGATTCAGATCCACTCTGTTCACAATCCGCTCCGTGATTCAGATCCACTCTGTTCACAATCCGCTCCGTGATTCAGATCCACTCTGTTCAAAATCCGCTCCGTGATTCAGATCCACTCTGTTCACAATCCGCTCCGTGATTCAGATCCACTCTGTTCACAATCCACTCTGTGATTCAGATCCACTCTATTCACAATCCGCTCCGTGATTCAGATCCACTCTGTTCACAATCCGCTCCGTGACTCAGATCCACTCTGTTCACAATCCGCTCCGTGATTCAGATCCACTCTGTTCACAATCCGATCCGTGATTCAGATCCACTCTGTTCACAATCCGTTCCGTGATTCAGATCCACTCTGTTCACAATCCGCTCCGTGATTCAGATCCACTCTGTTCACAATCCGCTCCGTGATTCAGATCCACTCTGTTCACAATCCGCTCTGTGATTCAGATCCACTCTGTTCACAATCCGCTCCGTGATTCAGACCCACTCTGTTCACAATCCGCTCCGTGATTCAGATCCACTCTGTTCACAATCCGCTCTGTGATTCAGATCCACTCTGTTCACAATCCGCTCCGTGATTCAGATCCACTCTGTTCACAATCCGCTCCGTAATTCAGATCCACTCTGTTCACAATCCGCTCCGTAATTCAGATCCACTCTGTTCACAATCCGCTCTGTGATTCAGATCCACTCGTTTCACAATCCACTCTGTGATTCAGATCCACTCTGTTCACAATCCACTCTGTGATTCAGATCCACTCTGTTCACAATCCACTCTGTGATTCAGATCCACTCTGTTCACAATCCACTCTGTGATTCAGATCCACTCTGTTCACAATCCACTCCGTGATTCAGATCCACTCTGTTCACAATCCGCTCTGTGATTCAGATCCACTCTGTTCACAATCCGCTCTGTGATTCAGATCCACTCTGTTCACAATCCGCTCCGTGATTCAGATCCACTCTGTACACAATCCGCTCTGTGATTCAGATCCACTCTGTTCACAATCCGCTCCGTGATTCAGATTCACTCTGTTCACAATCCGCTCCGTGATTCAGATCCACTCTGTTCACAATCCGCTCCGTGATTCAGATCCACTCTGTTCACAATCCGCTCCATGATTCAGATCCACTCTGTGATTCAGATCCACTCTGTTCACAATCCGCTCCGTGATTCAGATCCACTCTGTTCACAATCCGCTCTGTGATTCAGATCCACTCTGTTCACAATCCACTCTGTGATTCAGATCCACTCTGTTCACAATCCACTCCGTGATTCAGATCCACTCTGTTCACAATCCGCTCTGTGATTCAGATCCACTCTGTTCACAATCCGCTCCGTGATTCAGATCCACTCTGTTCACAATCCGCTCTGTGATTCAGATCCACTCTGTTCACAATCCGCTCCGTGATTCAGATCCACTCTGTTCACAATCCACTCTGTGATTCAGGTCCACTCTATTCACAATCCACTCCGTGATTCAGATCCACTCTGTTCACAATCCGCTCCGTGACTCAGATCCACTCTGTTCACAATCCGCTCCGTGATTCAGATCCACTCTGTTCACAATCCGCTCTGTGATTCAGATCCACTCTGTTCACAATCCGCTCCGTGATTCAGATCCACTCTGTTCACAATCCACTCTGTGATTCAGATCCACTCTGTTCACAATCCACTCTGTGATTCAGATCCACTCTGTTCACAATCCACTCTGTGATTCAGATCCACTCTGTTCACAATCCGATCCGTGATTCAGATCCACTCTGTTCACAATCCGCTCCGTGATTCAGATCCACTCTGTTCACAATCCGCTCCGTGATTCAGATCCACTCTGTTCACAATCCGCTCCGTGATTCAGATCCACTCTGTTCACAATCCGCTCTGTGATTCAGATCCACTCTGTTCACAATCCGCTCCGTGATTCAGACCCACTCTGTTCACAATCCGCTCTGTGATTCAGATCCACTCTGTTCACAATCCGCTCCGTGATTCAGATCCACTCTGTTCACAATCCGCTCCGTGATTCAGATCCACTCTGTTCACAATCCGCTCTGTGATTCAGATCCACTCTGTTCACAATCCGCTCCGTGATTCAGATCCACTCTGTTCACAATCCGCTCCGTAATTCAGATCCACTCTGTTCACAATCCGCTCCGTGATTCAGATCCACTCTGTTCACAATCCGCTCTGTGATTCAGATCCACTCGATTCACAATCCACTCTGTGATTCAGATCCACTCTGTTCACAATCCACTTTGTGATTCAGATCCACTCTGTTCACAATCCACTCTGTGATTCAGATCCACTCTGTTCACAATCCACTCTGTGATTCAGATCCACTCTGTTCACAATCCACTCCGTGATTCAGATCCACTCTGTTCACAATCCGCTCTGTGATTCAGATCCACTCTGTTCACAATCCGCTCTGTGATTCAGATCCACTCTGTTCACAATCCGCACCGTGATTCAGATCCACTCTGTACACAATCCGCTCTGTGATTCAGATCCACTCTGTTCACAATCCGCTCCGTGATTCAGATTCACTCTGTTCACAATCCGCTCCGTGATTCAGATCCACTCTGTTCACAATCCGCTCCGTGATTCAGATCCACTCTGTTCACAATCCGCTCCATGATTCAGATCCACTCTGTGATTCAGATCCACTCTGTTCACAATCCGCTCCGTGATTCAGATCCACTCTGTTCACAATCCGCTCTGTGATTCAGATCCACTCTGTTCACAATCCGCTCTGTGATTCAGATCCACTCTGTTCACAATCCGCTCCGTGATTCAGATCCACTCTGTACACAATCCGCTCTGTGATTCAGATCCACTCTGTTCACAATCCGCTCCGTGATTCAGATTCACTCTGTTCACAATCCGCTCCGTGATTCAGATCCACTCTGTTCACAATCCGCTCCGTGATTCAGATCCACTCTGTTCACAATCCGCTCCGTGATTCAGATCCACTCTGTTCACAATCCGCTCCGTGATTCAGATCCACTCTGTTCACAATACGCTCCGTGATTCAGATCCACTCTGTTCACAATCCGCTCCGAGATTCAGATCCTCTCTGTTCACAATCCGCTCCGTGATTCAGATCCACTCTGTTCACAATTCGCTCCGTGATTCAGATCCACTCTGTTCACAATCCGCTCCGTGATTCAGATCCACTCTGTTCACAATCCGCTCTGTGATTCAGATCCACTCTGTTCACAATCCGCTCCGTGATTCAGATCCACTCTGTTCACAATCCACTCAGTGATTCAGATCCACTCTGTTCACAATCCACTCCGTGATTCAGATCCACTCTGTTCACAATCCACTCCGTGATTCAGATCCACTCTGTTCACAATCCTCTCCGTGATTCAGATCCACTCTGTTCACAATCCGCTCCGTGATTCAGATCCACTCTGTTCACAATCCGCTCCGTGATTCAGATCCACTCTGTTCACAATCCGCTCCGTGATTCAGATCCACTCTGTTCACAATCCGCTCTGTGATTCAGATCCACTCTGTTCACAATCCACTCCGTGATTCAGATCCACTCTATTCACAATCCGCTCCGTGATTCAGATCCACTCTGTTCACAATCCACTCCGTGATTCAGATCCACTCTATTCACAATCCACTCCGTGATTCAGATCCACTCTGTTCACAATCCGCTCTGTGATTCAGATCCACTCTGTTCACAATCCGCTCCGTGATTCAGATCCACTCTGTTCACAATCCGCTCCGTGATTCTGATCCACTCTGTTCACAATCCGCTCCGTGATTCAGATCCACTCTGTTCACAATCCGCTCCGTGATTCAGATCCACTCTGTTCACAATCCGCTCCGTGATTCAGATCCACTCTGTTCACAATCCGCTCCGTGATTCAGATCCACTCTGTTCACAATCCGCTCCGTGATTCAGATCCACTCTGTTCACAATCCGCTCCGTGATTCAGATCCACTCTGTTCACAATCCGCTCCGTGATTCAGATCCACTCTGTTCACAATCCGCTCCGTGATTCAGATCCACTCTGTTCACAATCCGCTCCGTGATTCAGATCCACTCTGTTCACAATCCGCTCCGTGATTCAGATCCACTCTGTTCACAATCCGCTCCGTGATTCAGATCCACTCTGTTCACAATCCACTCTGTGATTCAGATCCACTCTGTTCACAATCCGCTCTGTGATTCAGATCCACTCTGTTCACAATCTGCTCCGTGATTCAGATCCACTCTGTTCACAATCCACTCTGTGATTCAGATCCACTCTGTTCACAATCCGCTCCGTGATTCAGATCCACTCTGTTCACAATCCGCTCCGTGATTCAGATCCGCTCTGTTCACAATCCACTCCGTGATTCAGATCCACTCTGTTCACAATCCGCTCCGTGATTCAGATCCACTCTGTTCACAATCCGCTCCGTGATTCAGATCCACTCTGTTCACAATCCGCTCTGTGATTCAGATCCACTCTGTTCACAATCCGCTCCGTGATTCAGATCCACTCTGTTCACAATCCGCTTCGTGATTCAGATCCACTCTGTTCACAATCCACTCTGTGATTCAGATCCACTCTGTTCACAATCCGCTCCGTGATTCAGATCCACTCTGTTCACAATCCACTCTGTGATTCAGATCCACTCTGTTCACAATCCACTCCGTGATTCAGATCCACTCTGTTCACAATCCACTCCGTGATTCAGATCCACTCTGTTCACAATCCGCTCTGTGATTCAGATCCACTCTGTTCACAATCCGCTCCGTGATTCAGATCCACTCTGTTCACAATCCGCTCTGTGATTCAGATCCACTCTGTTCACAATCCGCTCCGTGATTCAGATCCACTCTGTTCACAATCCGCTCCGTGATTCAGATCCACTCTGTTCACAATCCACTCCGTGATTCAGATCCACTCTGTTCATAATCCGCTCCGTGATTCAGATCCACTCTGTTCACAATCCGCTCCGTGATTCAGATCCACTCTGTTCACAATCCGCTCCGTGATTTAGATCCACTCTGTTCACAATCCGCTCTGTGATTCAGATCCACTCTGTTCACAATCCGCTCCGTGATTCAGATCCACTCTGTTCACAATCCTCTCCGTGATTCAGATCCACTCTGTTCACAATCCGCTCCGTGATTCAGATCCACTCTGTTCACAATCCGCTCCGTGATTCAGATCCACTCTATTCACAATCCGCTCCGTGATTCAGATCCACTCTGTTCACAATCCGCTCCGTGATTCAGATCCACTCTGTTCACAATCCGCTCCGTGATTCAGATCCACTCTGTTCACAATCCGCTCCGTGATTCAGATCCACTCTGTTCACAATCCGCTCCGTGATTTAGATCCACTCTGTTCACAATCCGCTCTGTGATTCAGATCCACTCTGTTCACAATCCGCTCCGTGATACAGATCCACTCTGTTCACAATCCTCTCCGTGATTCAGATCCACTCTGTTCACAATCCGCTCCGTGATTCAGATCCACTCTGTTCACAATCCGCTCCATGATTCAGATCCACTCTGTGATTCAGATCCACTCTGTTCACAATCCGCTCCGTGATTCAGATCCACTCTGTTCACAATCCGCTCTGTGATTCAGATCCACTCTGTTCACAATCCGCTCTGTGATTCAGATCCACTCTGTTCACAATCCGCTCCGTGATTCAGATCCACTCTGTACACAATCCGCTCTGTGATTCAGATCCACTCTGTTCACAATCCGCTCCGTGATTCAGATTCACTCTGTTCACAATCCGCTCCGTGATTCAGATCCACTCTGTTCACAATCCGCTCCGTGATTCAGATCCACTCTGTTCACAATCCGCTCCGTGATTCAGATCCACTCTGTTCACAATCCGCTCCGTGATTCAGATCCACTCTGTTCACAATACACTCCGTGATTCAGATCCACTCTGTTCACAATCCGCTCCGAGATTCAGATCCTCTCTGTTCACAATCCGCTCCGTGATTCAGATCCACTCTGTTCACAATTCGCTCCGTGATTCAGATCCACTCTGTTCACAATCCGCTCCGTGATTCAGATCCACTCTGTTCACAATCCGCTCCGTGATTCAGATCCACTCTGTTCACAATCCACTCTGTGATTCAGATCCACTCTGTTCACAATCCGCTCCGTGATTCAGATCCACTCTGTTCACAATCCACTCTGTGATTCAGATCCACTCTGTTCACAATCCACTCCGTGATTCAGATCCACTCTGTTCACAATCCACTCCGTGATTCAGATCCACTCTGTTCACAATCCTCTCCGTGATTCAGATCCACTCTGTTCACAATCCGCTCCGTGATTCAGATCCACTCTGTTCACAATCCGCTCCGTTAATCAGATCCACTCTGTTCACAATCCGCTCCGTGATTCAGATCCACTCTGTTCACAATCCGCTCCGTGATTCAGATCCACTCTGTTCACAATCCACTCCGTGATTCAGATCCACTCTGTTCACAATCCGCTCCGTGATTCAGATCCACTCTGTTCACAATCCGCTCCGTGATTCAGATCCACTCTATTCACAATCCACTCCGTGATTCAGATCCACTCTGTTCACAATCCACTCCGTGATTCAGATCCACTCTGTTCACAATCCACTCCGTGATTCAGATCCACTCTGTTCACATTCCACTCCGTGATTCAGATCCACTCTGTTCACAATCCACTCCGTGATTCAGATCCACTCTGTTCACAATCCGCTCCGTGATTCAGATCCACTCTGTTCACAATCCGCTCCGTGATTCAGATCCACTCTGTTCACAATCCGCTCCGTGATTTAGATCCACTCTGTTCACAATCCGCTATGTGATTCAGATCCACTCTGTTCACAATCCGCTCCGTGATTCAGATCCACTCTGTTCACAATCCTCTCCGTGATTCAGATCCACTCTGTTCACAATCCGCTCCGTGATTCAGATCCACTCTGTTCACAATCCGCTCCGTGATTCAGATCCACTCTATTCACAATCCGCTCCGTGATTCAGATCCACTCTGTTCACAATCCGCTCCGTGATTCAGATCCACTCTGTTCACAATCCGCTCCGTGATTCAGATCCACTCTGTTCACAATCCGCTCCGTGATTCAGATCCACTCTGTTCACAATCCGCTCCGTGATTCAGATCCACTCTGTTCACAATCCGCTCCGTGATTTAGATCCACTCTGTTCACAATCCGCTCTGTGATTCAGATCCACTCTGTTCACAATCCGCTCCGTGATTCAGATCCACTCTGTTCACAATCCTCTCCGTGATTCAGATCCACTCTGTTCACAATCCGCTCCGTGATTCAGATCCACTCTGTTCACAATCCGCTCCGTGATTCAGATCCACTCTGTTCACAATCCGCTCCGTGATTCAGATCCACTCTGTTCACAATCCGCTCCGTGATTCAGATCCACTCTGTTCACAATCCGCTCCGTGATTCAGATCCACTCTGTTCACAATCCGCTCCGTGATTCAGATCCACTCTGTTCACAATCCGCTCTGTGATTCAGATCCACTCTGTTCACAATCCGCTCAGTGATTCAGATCCACTCTGTTCACAATCCGCTCCGTGATTCAGATCCACTCTGTTCACAATCCACTCTGTGATTCAGATCCACTCTGTTCACAATCCGCTCTGTGATTCAGATCCACTCTGTTCACAATCCACTCCGTGATTCAGATCCACTCTGTTCACAATCCACTCCGTGATTCAGATCAACTCTGTTCACAATCCGCTCCGTGATTCAGATCCACTCTGTTCACAATCCGCTCCGTGATTCAGATCCACTCTGTTCACAATCCGCTCCGTGATTCAGATCCACTCTGTTCACAATCCGCTCCGTGATTCAGATCCACTCTGTTCACAATCCGCTCCGTGATTCAGATCCACTCTGTTCACAATCCGCTCCGTGATTCAGACCCACTTTGTTCACAATCCGCTCCGTGATTCAGATCCACTCTGTTCACAATCCGCTCTGTGATTCAGATCCACACTGTTCACAATCCGCTCCGTGATTCAGATCCACTCTGTTCACAATCCGCTCCGTGATTCAGATCCACTCTGTTCACAATCCGCTCTGTGATTCAGATCCACTCTATTCACAATCCGCTCCGTGATTCAGATCCACTCTGTTCACAATCCGCTCCGTGATTCAGATCCACTCTGTTCACAATCCGCTCCGTGATTCAGATCCACTCTGTTCACAATCCGCTCCGTGATTCAGATCCACTCTGTTCACAATCCGCTCCGTGATTCAGATCCACTCTGTTCACAATCCGCTCCGTGATTTAGATCCACTCTGTTCACAATCCGCTCTGTGATTCAGATCCACTCTGTTCACAATCCGCTCCGTGATTCAGATCCACTCTGTTCACAATCCTCTCCGTGATTCAGATCCACTCTGTTCACAATCCGCTCCGTGATTCAGATCCACTCTGTTCACAATCCGCTCCGTGATTCAGATCCACTCTGTTCACAATCCGCTCCGTGATTCAGATCCACTCTGTTCACAATCCGCTCCGTGATTCAGATCCACTCTGTTCACAATCCGCTCCGTGATTCAGATCCACTCTGTTCACAATCCGCTCCGTGATTCAGATCCACTCTGTTCACAATCCGCTCTGTGATTCAGATCCACTCTGTTCACAATCCGCTCAGTGATTCAGATCCACTCTGTTCACAATCCGCTCCGTGATTCAGATCCACTCTGTTCACAATCCACTCTGTGATTCAGATCCACTCTGTTCACAATCCGCTCTGTGATTCAGATCCACTCTGTTCACAATCCACTCCGTGATTCAGATCCACTCTGTTCACAATCCACTCCGTGATTCAGATCAACTCTGTTCACAATCCGCTCCGTGATTCAGATCCACTCTGTTCACAATCCGCTCCGTGATTCAGATCCACTCTGTTCACAATCCGCTCCGTGATTCAGATCCACTCTGTTCACAATCCGCTCCGTGATTCAGATCCACTCTGTTCACAATCCGCTCCGTGATTCAGATCCACTCTGTTCACAATCCGCTCCGTGATTCAGACCCACTTTGTTCACAATCCGCTCCGTGATTCAGATCCACTCTGTTCACAATCCGCTCTGTGATTCAGATCCACACTGTTCACAATCCGCTCCGTGATTCAGATCCACTCTGTTCACAATCCGCTCCGTGATTCAGATCCACTCTGTTCACAATCCGCTCCGTGATTCAGATCCACTCTGTTCACAATCCGCTCTGTGATTCAGATCCACTCGTTTCACAATCCACTCTGTGATTCAGATCCACTCTGTTCACAATCCACTCTGTGATTCAGATCCACACTGTTCACAATCCACTCTGTGATTCAGATCCACTCTGTTCACAATCCACTCTGTGATTCAGATCCACTCTGTTCACAATCCACTCCGTGATTCAGATCCACTCTGTTCACAATCCGCTCTGTGATTCAGATCCACTCTGTTCACAATCCCCCCTGTGATTCAGATCCACTCTGTTCACAATCCGCTCTGTGATTCAGATCCACTCTGTTCACAATCCGCTCCGTGATTCAGATCCACTCTGTTCACAATCCACTCTGTGATTCAGATCCACTCTGTTCACAATCCACTCTGTGATTCAGATTCACTCTGTTCACAATCCACTCTGTGATTCAGATCCACTCTGTTCACAATCCGCTCCGTGATTCAGATCCACTCTGTTCACAATCCACTCCGTGATTCAGATCCACTCTGTTCACAATCCGCTCTGTGATTCAGATCCACTCTGTTCACAATCCGCTCTGTGATTCAGATCCACTCTGTTCACAATCCGCTCCGTGATTCAGATCCACTCTGTACACAATCCGCTCCGTGATTCAGATCCACTCTGTTCACAATCCGCTCCGTGATTCAGATTCACTCTGTTCACAATCCGCTCCGTGATTCAGATCCACTCTGTTCACAATCCGCTCCGTGATTCAGATCCACTCTGTTCACAATCCGCTCCGTGATTCAGATCCACTCTGTTCACAATCCGCTCCGTGATTCAGATCCACTCTGTTCACAATCCGCTCCGTGATTCAGATCCACTCTGTTCACAATCCGCTCCGAGATTCAGATCCTCTCTGTTCACAATCCGCTCCGTGATTCAGATCCACTCTGTTCACAATCCGCTCCGTGATTCAGATCCACTCTGTTCACAATCCGCTCCGTGATTCAGATCCACTCTGTTCACAATCCGCTCCGTGATTTAGATCCACTCTGTTCACAATCCGCTCTGTGATTCAGATCCACTCTGTTCACAATCCGCTCCGTGATTCAGATCCACTCTGTTCACAATCCTCTCCGTGATTCAGATCCACTCTGTTCACAATCCGCTCCGTGATTCAGATCCACTCTGTTCACAATCCGCTCCGTGATTCAGATCCACTCTGTTCACAATCCGCTCCGTGATTCAGATCCACTCTGTTCACAATCCGCTCCGTGATTCAGATCCACTCTGTTCACAATCCGCTCCGTGATTCAGATCCACTCTGTTCACAATCCGCTCCGTGATTCAGATCCACTCTGTTCACAATCCGCTCTGTGATTCAGATCCACTCTGTTCACAATCCGCTCTGTGATTGAGATCCACTCTGTTCACAATCCGCTCCGTGATTCAGATCCACTCTGTTCACAATCCACTCTGTGATTCAGATCGACTCTGTTCACAATCTGCTCTGTGATTCAGATCCACTCTGTTCACAATCCACTCTGTGATTCAGATCCACTCTGTTCACAATCCACTCCGTGATTGAGATCCACTCTGTTCACAATCCGCTCCGTGATTCAGATCCACTCTGTTCACAATCCGCTCCGTGATTCAGATCCACTCTGTTCACAATCCGCTCCGTGATTCAGATCCACTCTGTTCACAATCCGCTCCGTGATTCAGATCCACTCTGTTCACAATCCGCTCTGTGATTCAGATCCACTCTGTTCACAATCCGCTCCGTGATTCAGACCCACTTTGTTCACAATCCGCTCCGTGATTCAGATCCACTCTGTTCACAATCCGCTCTGTGATTCAGATCCACTCTGTTCACAATCCGCTCCGTGATTCAGATCCACTCTGTTCACAATCCGCTCCGTGATTCAGATCCACTCTGTTCACAATCCGCTCCGTGATTCAGATCCACTCTGTTCACAATCCGCTCTGTGATTCAGATCCACTCGATTCACAATCCACTCTATGATTCAGATCCACTCTGTTCACAATCCACTCTGTGATTCAGATCCACTCTGTTCACAATCCACTCTGTGATTCAGATCCACTCTGTTCACAATCCACTCTGTGATTCAGATCCACTCTGTTCACAATCCACTCCGTGATTCAGATCCACTCTGTTCACAATCCGCTCTGTGATTCAGATCCACTCTGTTCACAATCCGCTCCGTGATTCAGATCCACTCTGTTCACAATCCGCTCTGTGATTCAGATCCACTCTGTTCACAATCCGCTCCGTGATTCAGATCCACTCTGTTCACAATCCACTCCGTGATTCAGATCCACTCTATTCACAATCCACTCCGTGATTCAGATCCACTCTGTTCACAATCCGCTCCGTGACTCAGATCCACTCTGTTCACAATCCGCTCCGTGATTCAGATCCACTCTGTTCACAATCCGCTCTGTGATTCAGATCCACTCTGTTCACAATCCGCTCCGTGATTCAGATCCACTCTGTTCACAATCCACTCTGTGATTCAGATCCACTCTGTTCACAATCCACTCCGTGATTCAGATCCACTCTGTTCACAATCCGCTCCGTGATTCAGATCCACTCTGTTCACAATCCGCTCCGTGATTCAGATCCACTCTGTTCACAATCCGCTCTGTGATTCAGATCCACTCTGTTCACAATCCGCTCCGTGATTCAGACCCACTCTGTTCACAATCCGCTCCGTGATTCAGATCCACTCTGTTCACAATCCGCTCTGTGATTCAGATCCACTCTGTTCACAATCCGCTCCGTGATTCAGATCCACTCTGTTCACAATCCGCTCCGTGATTCAGATCCACTCTGTTCACAATCCGCTCCGTGATTCAGATCCACTCTGTTCACAATCCGCTCTGTGATTCAGATCCACTCGATTCACAATCCACTCTGTGATTCAGATCCACTCTGTTCACAATCCACTCTGTGATTCAGATCCACTCTGTTCACAATCCACTCTGTGATTCAGATCCACTCTGTTCACAATCCACTCTGTGATTCAGATCCACTCTGTTCACAATCCACTCCGTGATTCAGATCCACTCTGTTCACAATCCGCTCCGTGATTCAGATCCACTCTGTTCACAATCCGCTCTGTGATTCAGATCCACTCTGTTCACAATCCGCTCCGTGATTCAGATCCACTCTGTACACAATCCGCTCTGTGATTCAGATCCACTCTGTTCACAATCCGCTCCGTGATTCAGATCCACTCTGTTCACAATCCACTCCGTGATTCAGATCCACTCTGTTCACAATCCGCTCCGAGATTCAGATCCTCTCTGTTCACAATCCGCTCCGTGATTCAGATCCACTCTGTTCACAATCCGCTCCGTGATTCAGATCCACTCTGTTCACAATTCGCTCCGTGATTCAGATCCACTCTGTTCACAATCCGCTCCGTGATTCAGATCCACTCTGTTCACAATCCGCTCCGTGATTCAGATCCACTCTGTTCACAATCCGCTCCGAGATTCAGATCCTCTCTGTTCACAATCCGCTCCGTGATTCAGATCCACTCTGTTCACAATTCGCTCCGTGATTCAGATCCACTCTGTTCACAATCCGCTCCGTGATTCAGATCCACTCTGTTCACAATCCGCTCCGTGATTCAGATCCACTCTGTTCACAATCCGCTCCGTGATTCAGATCCACTCTGTTCACAATCCGCTCCGTGATTCAGATCCACTCTGTTCACAATCCGCTCCGTGATTCAGATCCACTCTGTTCACAATCCGCTCCGAGATTCAGATCCTCTCTGTTCACAATCCGCTCCGTGATTCAGATCCACTCTGTTCACAATCCGCTCCGTGATTCAGATCCACTCTGTTCACAATCCGCTCCGTGATTCAGATCCACTCTGTTCACAATCCGCTCCGTGATTTAGATCCACTCTGTTCACAATCCGCTCTGTGATTCAGATCCACTCTGTTCACAATCCGCTCCGTGATTCAGATCCACTCTGTTCACAATCCTCTCCGTGATTCAGATCCACTCTGTTCACAATCCGCTCCGTGATTCAGATCCACTCTGTTCACAATCCGCTCCGTGATTCAGATCCACTCTGTTCACAATCCGCTCCGTGATTCAGATCCACTCTGTTCACAATCCGCTCCGTGATTCAGATCCACTCTGTTCACAATCCGCTCCGTGATTCAGATCCACTCTGTTCACAATCCGCTCCGTGATTCAGATCCACTCTGTTCACAATCCGCTCTGTGATTCAGATCCACTCTGTTCACAATCCGCTCTGTGATTGAGATCCACTCTGTTCACAATCCGCTCCGTGATTCAGATCCACTCTGTTCACAATCCACTCTGTGATTCAGATCGACTCTGTTCACAATCTGCTCTGTGATTCAGATCCACTCTGTTCACAATCCACTCTGTGATTCAGATCCACTCTGTTCACAATCCACTCCGTGATTGAGATCCACTCTGTTCACAATCCGCTCCGTGATTCAGATCCACTCTGTTCACAATCCGCTCCGTGATTCAGATCCACTCTGTTCACAATCCGCTCCGTGATTCAGATCCACTCTGTTCACAATCCGCTCCGTGATTCAGATCCACTCTGTTCACAATCCGCTCTGTGATTCAGATCCACTCTGTTCACAATCCGCTCCGTGATTCAGACCCACTTTGTTCACAATCCGCTCCGTGATTCAGATCCACTCTGTTCACAATCCGCTCTGTGATTCAGATCCACTCTGTTCACAATCCGCTCCGTGATTCAGATCCACTCTGTTCACAATCCGCTCCGTGATTCAGATCCACTCTGTTCACAATCCGCTCCGTGATTCAGATCCACTCTGTTCACAATCCGCTCTGTGATTCAGATCCACTCGATTCACAATCCACTCTATGATTCAGATCCACTCTGTTCACAATCCACTCTGTGATTCAGATCCACTCTGTTCACAATCCACTCTGTGATTCAGATCCACTCTGTTCACAATCCACTCTGTGATTCAGATCCACTCTGTTCACAATCCACTCCGTGATTCAGATCCACTCTGTTCACAATCCGCTCTGTGATTCAGATCCACTCTGTTCACAATCCGCTCCGTGATTCAGATCCACTCTGTTCACAATCCGCTCTGTGATTCAGATCCACTCTGTTCACAATCCGCTCCGTGATTCAGATCCACTCTGTTCACAATCCACTCCGTGATTCAGATCCACTCTATTCACAATCCACTCCGTGATTCAGATCCACTCTGTTCACAATCCGCTCCGTGACTCAGATCCACTCTGTTCACAATCCGCTCCGTGATTCAGATCCACTCTGTTCACAATCCGCTCTGTGATTCAGATCCACTCTGTTCACAATCCGCTCCGTGATTCAGATCCACTCTGTTCACAATCCACTCTGTGATTCAGATCCACTCTGTTCACAATCCACTCCGTGATTCAGATCCACTCTGTTCACAATCCGCTCCGTGATTCAGATCCACTCTGTTCACAATCCGCTCCGTGATTCAGATCCACTCTGTTCACAATCCGCTCTGTGATTCAGATCCACTCTGTTCACAATCCGCTCCGTGATTCAGACCCACTCTGTTCACAATCCGCTCCGTGATTCAGATCCACTCTGTTCACAATCCGCTCTGTGATTCAGATCCACTCTGTTCACAATCCGCTCCGTGATTCAGATCCACTCTGTTCACAATCCGCTCCGTGATTCAGATCCACTCTGTTCACAATCCGCTCCGTGATTCAGATCCACTCTGTTCACAATCCGCTCTGTGATTCAGATCCACTCGATTCACAATCCACTCTGTGATTCAGATCCACTCTGTTCACAATCCACTCTGTGATTCAGATCCACTCTGTTCACAATCCACTCTGTGATTCAGATCCACTCTGTTCACAATCCACTCTGTGATTCAGATCCACTCTGTTCACAATCCACTCCGTGATTCAGATCCACTCTGTTCACAATCCGCTCCGTGATTCAGATCCACTCTGTTCACAATCCGCTCTGTGATTCAGATCCACTCTGTTCACAATCCGCTCCGTGATTCAGATCCACTCTGTACACAATCCGCTCTGTGATTCAGATCCACTCTGTTCACAATCCGCTCCGTGATTCAGATCCACTCTGTTCACAATCCACTCCGTGATTCAGATCCACTCTGTTCACAATCCGCTCCGAGATTCAGATCCTCTCTGTTCACAATCCGCTCCGTGATTCAGATCCACTCTGTTCACAATCCGCTCCGTGATTCAGATCCACTCTGTTCACAATTCGCTCCGTGATTCAGATCCACTCTGTTCACAATCCGCTCCGTGATTCAGATCCACTCTGTTCACAATCCGCTCCGTGATTCAGATCCACTCTGTTCACAATCCGCTCCGAGATTCAGATCCTCTCTGTTCACAATCCGCTCCGTGATTCAGATCCACTCTGTTCACAATTCGCTCCGTGATTCAGATCCACTCTGTTCACAATCCGCTCCGTGATTCAGATCCACTCTGTTCACAATCCGCTCCGTGATTCAGATCCACTCTGTTCACAATCCGCTCTGTGATTCAGATCCACTCTGTTCACAATCCACTCCGTGATTCAGATCCACTCTGTTCACAATCCGCTCCGTGATTCAGATCCACTCTGTTCACAATCCACTCTGTGATTCAGATCCACTCTGTTCACAATCCGCTCTGGGATTCAGATCCACTCTGTTCACAATCCGCTCCGTGATTCAGATCCACTCTGTTCACAATCCGCTCTGTGATTCAGATCCACTCTGTTCACAATCCACTCCGTGATTCAGATCCACTCTGTTCACAATCCGCTCCGTGATTCAGACCCACTTTGTTCACAATCCGCTCCGTGATTCAGATCCACTCTGTTCACAATCCACTCCGTGATTCAGATCCACTCTGTTCACAATCCGCTCTGTGATTCAGATCGACTCTGTTCACAATCCACTCTGTGATCCAGATCCACTCTGTTCACAATCTGCTCCGTGATTCAGATCCACTCTGTTCACAATCCGCTCCGTGATTCAGATCCACTCTGTTCACAATCCGCTCTGTGATCCAGATCCACTCTGTTCACAATCCGCTCCGTGATTCAGATCCACTCTGTTCACAATCCACTCCGTGATTCAGATCCACTCTGTTCACAATCCGCTCCGTGATTCAGATCCACTCTGTTCACAATCCACTCTGTGATCCAGATCCACTCTGTTCACAATCCGCTCCGTGATTCAGATCCACTCTGTTCACAATCCGCTCTGTGATTCAGATCCACTCTGTTCACAATCCGCTCCGTGATTCAGATCCACTCTGTTCACAATCCGCTCCGTGATTCAGATCCACTCTGTTCACAATCCGCTCCGTGATTCAGATCCACTCTGTTCACAATCCACTCTGTGATTCAGATCCACTCTGTTCACAATCCACTCCGTGATTCAGATCCACTCTGTTCACAATCCGCTCCGTGACTCAGATCCACTCTGTTCACAATCCGCTCCGTGATTCAGATCCACTCTGTTCACAATCCGCTCTGTGATTCAGATCCACTCTTTTGCAATCCACTCCGTGATTCAGATCCACTCTGTTCACAATCCACTCCGTGATTCAGATCCACACTGTTCACAATCCACTCTGTGATTCAGATCCACTCTGTTCACAATCCGCTCTGTGATTCAGATCCACTCTGTTCACAATCCGCTCCGTGATTCAGATCCACTCTGTTCACAATCCGCTCTGTGATTCAGATCCACTCGATTCACAATCCACTCTGTGATTCAGATCCACTCTGTTCACAATCCACTCTGTGATTCAGATCCACTCTGTTCACAATCCACTCTGTGATTCAGACCCACTCTGTTCACAATCCATTCCGTGATTCAGATCCACTCTGTTCACAATCCACTCCGTGATTCAGATCCACTCTGTTCACAATCCGCTCCGTGATTCAGATCCACTCTGTTCACAATCCGCTCCGTGATTCAGATCCACTCTGTTCACAATCCGCTCTGTGATTCAGATCCACTCTGTTCACAATCCGCTCCGTGATTCAGATCCACTCTGTTCACAATCCACTCTGTGATTCTGATCCACTTTGTTCACAATCCGCTCCGTGATTCAGATCCACTGTGTTCACAATCCGCTCTGTGATTCAGATCCACTCTGTTCACAATCCACTCCGTGATTCAGATCCACTCTGTTCACAATCCGCTCCGTGATTCAGATCCACTCTGTTCACAATCCGCTCCGTGATTCAGATCCACTCTGTTCACAATCCACTCTGTGATTCAGATCCACTCTGTTCACAATCCGCTCCGTGATTCAGATCCACTCTGTTCACAATCCGCTCTGTGATTCAGATCCACTCTGTTCACAATCCGCTCTGTGATTCAGATCCACTCTGTTCACAATCCGCTCCGTGATTCAGATCCACTCTGTTCACAATCCGCTCCGTGATTCAGATCCACTCTGTTCACAATCCACTCTGTGATTCAGATCCACTCTGTTCACAATCCGCTCCGTGATTCAGATTCACTCTGTTCACAATCCGCTCCGTGATTCCGATCCACTCTGTTCACAATCCGCTCCGTGATTCAGATCCACTCTGTTCACAATCCGCTCCGTGATCCAGATCCACTCTGTTCACAATCCGCTCCGTGATTCAGATCCACTCTGTTCACAATCCTCTCCGTGATTCAGATCCACTCTGTTCACAATCCGCTCCGAGAGTCAGATCCTCTCTGTTCACAATCCGCTCCGTGATTCAGATCCACTCTGTTCACAATTCGCTCCGTGATTCTGATCCACTCTGTTCACAATCCACTCTGTGATTCAGATCCACTCTGTTCACAATCCGCTCTGTGATTCAGATCCACTCTGTTCACAATCCGCTCTGTGATTCAGATCCACTCTGTTCACAATCCACTCCGTGATTCAGATCCACTCTGTTCACAATCCGCTCTGTGATTCAGATCCACTCTGTTCACAATCCGTTCCGTGATTCAGATCCACTCTGTTCACAATCCGCTCCGTGATTCAGATCCACTCTGTTCACAATCCACTCCGTGATTCAGATCCACTCTGTTCACAATCCGCTCCGTGATTCAGATCCACTCTGTTCACAATCCACTCTGTGACTCAGATCCGCTCTGTTCACAATCCGCTCCGTGATTCAGATCCACTCTGTTCACAATCCGCTCCGTGATTCAGATCCACTCTGTTCACAATCCACTCTGTGACTCAGATCCGCTCTGTTCACAATCCGCTCCGTGATTCAGATCCACTCTGTTCACAATCCGCTCTGTGATTCAGATCCACTCTGTTCACAATCCACTCTGTGATTCAGATCCACTCTGTTCACAATCCGCTCCGTGATTCAGATCCACTCTGTTCACAATCCGCTCCGTGATTCAGATCCACTCTATTCACAATCCACTCCGTGATTCAGATCCACTCTGTTCACAATCCACTCCGTGATTCAGATCCACTCTGTTCACAATCCACTCCGTGATTCAGATCCACTCTGTTCACAATCCACTCCGTGATTCAGATCCACTCTGTTCACAATCCGCTCCGTGATTCAGATCCACTCTGTTCACAATCCGCTCCGTGATTCAGATCCACTCTGTTCACAATCCGCTCCGTGATTCAGATCCACTCTGTTCAAAATCCGCTCTGTGATTCAGATCCACTCTGTTCACAATCCGCTCCGTGATTCAGATCCACTCTGTTCACAATCCGCTCCGTGATTCAGATCCACTCTGTTCACAATCCGCTCCGTGATTCAGATCCACTCTGTTCACAATCCGCTCCGTGATTCAGATCCACTCTGTTCACAATCCACTCTGTGATTCAGATCCACTCTGTTCACAATCCACTCCGTGATTCAGATCCACTCTGTTCACAATCCGCTCCGTGATTCAGATCCACTCTGTTCACAATCCGCTCCGTGATTCAGATCCACTCTGTTCACAATCCGCTCCGTGATTCAGATCCACTCTGTTCACAATCCGCTCCGTGATTCAGATCCACTCTGTTCACAATCCTCTCCGTGATTCAGATCCACTCTGTTCACAATCCGCTCCGTGATTCAGATCCACTCTGTTCACAATCCGCTCCGTGATTCAGATCCACTCTGTTCACAATCCGCTCCGTGATTCAGCTCCACTCTGTTCACAATCCGCTCCGTGATTCAGATCCACTCTGTTCACAATCCGCTCCGTGATTCAGATCCACTCTGTTCACAATCCGCTCCGTGATTCAGATCCACTCTATTCACAATCCGCTCCGTGATTCAGATCCACTCTGTTCACAATTCGCTCCGTGATTCAGATCCACACTGTTCACAATCCGCTCCGTGATTCAGATCCACTCTATTCACAATCCGCTCCGTGATTCAGATCCACTCTGTTCACAATCCGCTCCGTGATTCAGATCCACTCTGTTCACAATCTGCTCCGTGATTCAGATCCACTCTGTTCACAATCCGCTCCGTGATTCAGATCCACTCTGTTCACAATCCGCTCCGTGATTTAGATCCACTCTGTTCAAAATCCGCTCTGTGATTCAGATCCACTCTGTTCACAATCCGCTCCGTGATTCAGATCCACTCTGTTCACAATCCGCTCCGTGATTCAGATCCACTCTGTTCACAATCCACTCTGTGATTCAGATCCACTCTGTTCACAATCCACTCCGTGATTCAGATCCACTCTGTTCACAATCCACTCCGTGATTCAGATCCACTCTGTTCACAATCCGCTCCGTGATTCAGATCCACTCTGTTCACAATCCGCTCCGTGATTCAGATCCACTCTGTTCACAATCCTCTCCGTGATTCAGATCCACTCTGTTCACAATCCGCTCCGTGATTCAGATCCACTCTGTTCACAATCCGCTCCGTGATTCAGATCCACTCTGTTCACAATCCGCTCCGTGATTCAGCTCCACTCTGTTCACAATCCGCTCCGTGATTCAGATCCACTCTGTTCACAATCCGCTCCGTGATTCAGATCCACTCTGTTCACAATCCGCTCCGTGATTCAGATCCACTCTGTTCACAATCCGCTCCGTGATTCAGATCCACTCTGTTCACAATCCGCTCCGTGATTCAGATCCACTCTGTTCACAATCCACTCAGTGATTCAGATCCACTCTGTTCACAATCCGCTCCGTGATTCAGATCCACTCTGTTCACAATCCGCTCCGTGATTCAGATCCACTCTGTTCACAATCCACTCTGTGATTCAGATCCACTCTGTTCACAATCCGCTCCGTGATTCAGATCCACTCTGTTCACAATCCGCTCCGTGATTCAGATCCGCTCTGTTCACAATCCACTCCGTGTTTCAGATCCACTCTGTTCACAATCCGCTCCGTGATTCAGATCCACTCTGTTCACAATCCGCTCCGTGATTCAGATCCACTCTGTTCACAATCCGCTCCGTGATTCAGATCCACTCTGTTCACAATCCGCTCCGTGATTCAGATCCACTCTGTTCACAATCCGCTCCGTGATTCAGATCCACTCTGTTCACAATCCGCTCCGTGATTCAGATCCACTCTGTTCACAATCCACTCTGTGATTCAGATCCACTCTGTTCACAATCCGCTCCGTGATTCAGATCCACTCTGTTCACAATCCGCTCCGTGATTCAGATCCATTCTGTTCACAATCCACTCCGTGATTCAGATCCACTCTGTTCACAATCCACTCCGTGATTCAGATCCACTCTGTTCACAATACGCTCCGTGATTCAGATCCACTCTGTTCACAATCCGCTCCGTGATTCAGATCCGCTCTGTTCACAATCCACTCCGTGATTCAGATCCACTCTGTTCACAATCCGCTCCGAGATTCAGATCCTCTCTGTTCACAATCCGCTCCGTGATTCAGATCCACTCTGTTCACAATCCGCTCCGTGATTCAGATCCACTCTGTTCACAATCCGCTCCGTGATTCAGATCCACTCTGTTCACAATCCGCTCCGTGATTCAGATCCACTCTGTTCACAATCCGCTCTGGGATTCAGATCCACTCTGTTCACAATCCGCTCCGTGATTCAGATCCGCTCTGTTCACAATCCGCTCCGTGATTCAGATCCACTCTGTTCACAATCCGCTCTGTGATTCAGATCCACTCTGTTCACAATCCACTCTGTGATTCAGATCCACTCTGTTCACAATCCGCTCTGTGATTCAGATCCACTCTGTTCACAATCCGCTCTGTGATTCAGATCCACTCTGTTCACAATCCACTCTGTGATTCAGATCCGCTCTGTTCACAATCCGCTCCGTGATTCAGATCCACTCTGTTCACAATCCGCTCTGTGATTCAGATCCACTCTGTTCACAATCCACTCTGTGATTCAGATCCACTCTGTTCACAATCCGCTCTGTGATTCAGATCCACTCTGTTCACAATCCGCTCTGTGATTCAGATCCACTCTGTTCACAATCCGCTCTGTGATTCAGATCCACTCTGTTCACAATCCACTCTGTGATTCAGATCCACTCTGTTCACAATCCGCTCTGTGAGTCAGATCCACTCTGTTCACAATCCGCTCCGTGATTCAGATCCACTCTGTTCACAATCCGCTCTGTGATTCAGATCCACTCTGTTCACAATCCGCTCTGTGATTCAGATCCACTCTGTTCACAATCCGCTCCGTGATTCAGATCCACTCTGTTCACAATCCGCTCCGTGATTCAGACCCACTTTGTTCACAATCCGCTCCGTGATTCAGATCCACTCTGTTCACAATCCGCTCCGTGATTCAGATCCACTCTGTTCACAATCCGCTCCGTGATTCAGATCCACTCTGTTCACAATCCGCTCCGTGATTCAGATCCACTCTGTTCACAATCCGCTCCGTGATTCAGATCCACTCTGTTCACAATCCACTCTGTGATTCAGATCCACTCTGTTCACAATCCACTCCGTGATTCAGATCCACTCTGTTCACAATCCGCTCCGTGACTCAGATCCACTCAGTTCACAATCCGCTCCGTGATTCAGATCCACTCTGTTCACAATCCGCTCTGTGATTCAGATCCACTCTTTTACAATCCACTCCGTGATTCAGATCCACTCTGTTCACAATCCACTCCGTGATTCAGATCCACACTGTTCACAATCCACTCTGTGATTCAGATCCACTCTGTTCACAATCCGCTCTGTGATTCAGATCCACTCTGTTCACAATCCGCTCCGTGATTCAGATCCACTCTGTTCACAATCCGCTCTGTGATTCAGATCCACTCGATTCACAATCCACTCTGTGATTCAGATCCACTCTGTTCACAATCCACTCTGTGATTCAGACCCACTCTGTTCACAATCAATTCGGTGATTCAGATCCACTCTGTTCACAATCCACTCCGTGATTCAGATCCACTCTGTTCACAATCCGCTCCGTGATTCAGATCCACTCTGTTCACAATCCGCTCCGTGATTCAGATCCACTCTGTTCACAATCCGCTCTGTGATTCAGATCCACTCTGTTCACAATCCGCTCCGTGATTCAGATCCACTCTGTTCACAATCCACTCTGTGATTCTGATCCACTCTGTTCACAATCCGCTCCGTGATTCAGATCCACTGTGTTCACAATCCGCTCTGTGATTCAGATCCACTCTGTTCACAATCCACTCCGTGATTCAGATCCACTCTGTTCACAATCCGCTCCGTGATTCAGATCCACTCTGTTCACAATCCGCTCCGTGATTCAGATCCACTCTGTTCACAATCCACTCTGTGATTCAGATCCACTCTGTTCACAATCCGCTCCGTGATTCAGATCCACTCTGTTCACAATCCGCTCTGTGATTCAGATCCACTCTGTTCACAATCCGCTCTGTGATTCAGATCCACTCTGTTCACAATCCGCTCCGTGATTCAGATCCACTCTGTACACAATCCGCTCAGTGATTCAGATCCACTCTGTTCACAATCCGCTCCGTGATTCAGATCCACTCTGTTCACAATCCGCTCCGTGATTCAGATCCACTCTGTTCACAATCCGCTCCGTGATTCAGATCCACTCTGTTCACAATCCTCTCCGTGATTCAGATCCACTCTGTTCACAATCCGCTCCGAGATTCAGATCCTCTCTGTTCACAATCCGCTCCGTGATTCAGATCCACTCTGTTCACAATCCACTCTGTGATTCAGATCCACTCTGTTCACAATCCACTCCGTGATTCAGATCCACTCTGTTCACAATCCGCTCCGTGATTCTGATCCACTCTGTTCACAATCCGCTCCGTGATTCAGATCCACTCTGTTCACAATCCTCTCCGTGATTCAGATCCACTCTGTTCACAATCCGCTCCGTGATTCAGATCCACTCTGTTCACAATCCGCTCCGTGATTCAGATCCACTCTGTTCACAATCCGCTCCGTGATTCAGATCCACTCTGTTCACAATCCGCTCCGTGATTCAGATCCACTCTGTTCACAATCCGCTCCGTGATTCAGATCCACTCTGTTCACAATCCGCTCCGTGATTCAGATCCACTCTGTTCACAATCCGCTCCGTGATTCAGATCCACTCTGTTCACAATCCGCTCTGTGATTCAGATCCACTCTGTTCACAATCCGCTCCGTGATTCAGATCCACTCTGTTCACAATCCGCTCCGTGATTCAGATCCACTCTGTTCACAATCCTCTCTGTGATTCAGATCCACTCTGTTCACAATCCGCTCCGTGATTCAGATCCACTCTGTTCACAATCCGCTCCGTGATTCAGATCCGCTCTGTTCACAATCCACTCCGTGTTTCAGATCCTCTCTGTTCACAATCCGCTCCGTGATTCAGATCCACTCTGTTCACAATCCGCTCCGTGATTCAGATCCACTCTGTTCACAATCCGCTCCGTGATTCAGATCCACTCTGTTCACAATCCGCTCCGTGATTCAGATCCACTCTGTTCACAATCCGCTCTGTGATTCAGATCCACTCTGTTCACAATCCGCTCCGTGATTCAGATCCACTCTGTTCACAATCCAGTCCGTGATTCAGATCCACTCTGTTCACAATCCACTCCGTGATTCAGATCCACTCTGTTCACAATCCACTCCGTGATTCAGATCCGCTCTGTTCACAATCCACTCCGTGATTCAGATCCACTCTGTTCACAATCCGCTCCGAGATTCAGATCCTCTCTGTTCACAATCCGCTCCGTGATTCAGATCCACTCTGTTCACAATTCGCTCCGTGATTCAGATCCACTCTGTTCACAATCCGCTCCGTGATTCAGATCCACTCTGTTCACAATCCGCTCCGTGATTCAGATCCACTCTGTTCACAATCCGCTCAGGGATTCAGATCCACTCTGTTCACAATCCGCTCCGTGATTCAGACCCACTTTGTTCACAATCCGCTCCGTGATTCAGATCCACTCTGTTCACAATCCGCTCTGTGATTCAGATCCACTCTGTTCACAATCCGCTCCGTGATTCAGATCCACTCTGTTCACAATCCGCTCCGTGATTCAGATCCACTCTGTTCACAATCCGCTCCGTGATTCAGATCCACTCTGTTCACAATCCACTCTGTGATTCAGATCCACTCTGTTCACAATCCTCTCCGTGATTCAGATCCACTCTGTTCACAATCCGCTCCGTGACTCAGATCCACTCTGTTCACAATCCGCTCCGTGATTCAGATCCACTCTGTTCACAATCCGCTCTGTGATTCAGATCCACTCTTTTACAATCCACTCCGTGATTCAGATCCACTCTGTTCACAATCCACTCCGTGATTCAGATCCACACTGTTCACAATCCACTCTGTGATTCAGATCCACTCTGTTCACAATCCGCTCTGTGATTCAGATCCACTCTGTTCACAATCCGCTCCGTGATTCAGATCCACTCGATTCACAATCCACTCTGTGATTCAGATCCACTCTGTTCACAATCCACTCTGTGATTCAGACCCACTCTGTTCACAATCCATTCGGTGATTCAGATCCACTCTGTTCACAATCCACTCCGTGATTCAGAGCCACTCTGTTCACAATCCGCTCCGTGATTCAGATCCACTCTGTTCACAATCCGCTCCGTGATTCAGATCCACTCTGTTCACAATCCGCTCCGTGATTCAGATCCACTCTGTTCACAATCCGGTCCGTGATTCAGATCCACTCTGTTCACAATCCGCTCCGTGATTCAGATCCACTCTGTTCACAATCCACTCTGTGATTCAGATCCACTCTGTTCACAATCCACTCTGTGATTCTGATCCACTCTGTTCACAATCCGCTCCGTGATTCAGATCCACTGTGTTCACAATCCGCTCTGTGATTCAGATCCACTCTGTTCACAATCCACTCCGTGATTCAGATCCACTCTGTTCACAATCCGCTCCGTGATTCAGATCCACTCTGTTCACAATCCGCTCCGTGATTCAGATCCACTCTGTTCACAATCCACTCTGTGATTCAGATCCACTCTGTTCACAATCCGCTCCGTGATTCAGATCCACTCTGTTCACAATCCGCTCTGTGATTCAGATCCACTCTGTTCACAATCCGCTCTGTGATTCAGATCCACTCTGTTCACAATCCGCTCCGTGATTCAGATCCACTCTGTACAAAATCCGCTCAGTGATTCAGATCCACTCTGTTCACAATCCGCTCCGTGATTCAGATTCACTCTGTTCACAATCCGCTCCGTGATTCCGATCCACTCTGTTCACAATCCGCTCCGTGATTCAGATCCACTCTGTTCACAATCCGCTCCGTGATTCAGATCCACTCTGTTCACAATCCGCTCCGTGATTCAGATCCACTCTGTTCACAATCCGCTCCGTGATTCAGATCCACTCTGTTCACAATCCGCTCCGTGATTCAGATCCACTCTGTTCACAATCCGCTCCGTGATTCAGATCCACTCTGTTCACAATCCGCTCTGTGATTCAGATCCACTCTGTTCACAATCCGCTCCGTGATTCAGATCCACTCTGTTCACAATCCGCTCCGTGATTCAGATCCACTCTGTTCACAATCCACTCTGTGATTCAGATCCACTCTGTTCACAATCCGCTCCGTGATTCAGATCCACTCTGTTCACAATCCGCTCCGTGATTCAGATCCGCTCTGTTCACAATCCACTCCGTGTTTCAGATCCTCTCTGTTCACAATCCGCTCCGTGATTCAGATCCACTCTGTTCACAATCCGCTCCGTGATTCAGATCCGCTCTGTTCACAATCCACTCCGTGTTTCAGATCCTCTCTGTTCACAATCCGCTCCGTGATTCAGATCCACTCTGTTCACAATCCGCTCCGTGATTCAGATCCACTCTGTTCACAATCCGCTCCGTGATTCAGATCCACTCTGTTCACAATCCGCTCCGTGATTCAGATCCACTCTGTTCACAATCCGCTCCGTGATTCAGATCCACTCTGTTCACAATCCGCTCTGTGATTCAGATCCACTCTGTTCACAATCCGCTCCGTGATTCAGATCCACTCTGTTCACAATCCAGTCCGTGATTCAGATCCACTCTGTTCACAATCCACTCCGTGATTCAGATCCACTCTGTTCACAATCCACTCCGTGATTCAGATCCGCTCTGTTCACAATCCGCTCTGTGATTCAGATCCACTCTGTTCACAATCCGCTCCGTGATTCAGATCCACTCTATTCACAATCCGCTCTGTGATTCAGATCCACTCTATTCACAATCCGCTCTGTGATTCAGATCCACTCTATTCACAATCCACTCCGTGATTCAGATCCACTCTGTTCACAATCCGCTCCGAGATTCAGATCCTCTCTGTTCACAATCCGCTCCGTGATTCAGATCCACTCTGTTCACAATTCGCTCCGTGATTCAGATCCACTCTGTTCACAATCCGCTCCGTGATTCAGATCCACTCTGTTCACAATCCGCTCCGTGATTCAGATCCACTCTGTTCACAATCCGCTCAGGGATTCAGATCCACTCTGTTCACAATCCGCTCCGTGATTCAGACCCACTTTGTTCACAATCCGCTCCGTGATTCAGATCCACTCTGTTCACAATCCGCTCTGTGATTCAGATCCACTCTGTTCACAATCCGCTCCGTGATTCAGATCCACTCTGTTCACAATCCGCTCCGTGATTCAGATCCACTCTGTTCACAATCCGCTCCGTGATTCAGATCCACTCTGTTCACAATCCGCTCCGTGATTCAGATCCACTCTGTTCACAATCCACTCCGTGATTCAGATCCACTCTGTTCACAATCCGCTCCGTGACTCAGATCCACTCTGTTCACAATCCGCTCCGTGATTCAGATCCACTCTGTTCACAATCCGCTCTGTGATTCAGATCCACTCTTTTACAATCCACTCCGTGATTCAGATCCACTCTGTTCACAATCCACTCCGTGATTCAGATCCACACTGTTCACAATCCACTCTGTGATTCAGATCCACTCTGTTCACAATCCGCTCTGTGATTCAGATCCACTCTGTTCACAATCCGCTCCGTGATTCAGATCCACTCGATTCACAATCCACTCTGTGATTCAGATCCACTCTGTTCACAATCCACTCTGTGATTCAGATCCACTCTGTTCACAATCCACTCTGTGATTCAGACCCACTCTGTTCACAATCCATTCGGTGATTCAGATCCACTCTGTTCACAATCCACTCCGTGATTCAGAGCCACTCTGTTCACAATCCGCTCCGTGATTCAGATCCACTCTGTTCACAATCCGCTCCGTGATTCAGATCCACTCTGTTCACAATCCGCTCTGTGATTCAGATCCACTCTGTTCACAATCCGCTCCGTGATTCAGATCCACTCTGTTCACAATCCACTCTGTGATTCTGATCCACTCTGTTCACAATCCGCTCCGTGATTCAGATCCACTGTGTTCACAATCCGCTCTGTGATTCAGATCCACTCTGTTCACAATCCACTCCGTGATTCAGATCCACTCTGTTCACAATCCGCTCCGTGATTCAGATCCACTCTGTTCACAATCCGCTCCGTGATTCAGATCCACTCTGTTCACAATCCACTCTGTGATTCAGATCCACTCTGTTCACAATCCGCTCCGTGATTCAGATCCACTCTGTTCACAATCCGCTCTGTGATTCAGATCCACTCTGTTCACAATCCGCTCTGTGATTCAGATCCACTCTGTTCACAATCCGCTCCGTGATTCAGATCCACTCTGTACAAAATCCGCTCAGTGATTCAGATCCACTCTGTTCATAATCCGCTCCGTGATTCAGATTCACTCTGTTCACAATCCGCTCTGTGATTCAGATCCACTCTGTTCACAATCCGCTCTGTGATTCAGATCCACTCTGTTCACAATCCGCTCTGTGATTCAGATCCACTCTGTTCACAATCCGCTCCGTGATTCAGATCCACTCTGTACAAAATCCGCTCAGTGATTCAGATCCACTCTGTTCACAATCCGCTCCGTGATTCAGATTCACTCTGTTCACAATCCGCTCCGTGATTCAGATCCACTCTGTTCACAATCCTCTCCGTGATTCAGATCCACTCTGTTCACAATCCGCTCCGAGATTCAGATCCTCTCTGTTCACAATCCGCTCCGTGATTCAGATCCACTCTGTTCACAATCCGCTCCGTGATTCAGATCCACTCTGTTCACAATCTGCTCCGTGATTCAGATCCACTCTGTTCACAATCCGCTCCGTGATTCAGATCCACTCTGTTCACAATCCGCTCCGTGATTTAGATCCACTCTGTTCAAAATCCGCTCTGTGATTCAGATCCACTCTGTTCACAATCCGCTCCGTGATTCAGATCCACTCTGTTCACAATCCACTCCGTGATTCAGATCCACTCTGTTCACAATCCACTCCGTGATTCAGATCCACTCTGTTCACAATCCGCTCCGTGATTCAGATCCACTCTGTTCACAATCCGCTCCGTGATTCAGATCCGCTCTGTTCACAATCCGCTCCGTGATTCAGATCCGCTCTGTTCACAATCCGCTCCGTGATTCAGATCCGCTCTGTTCACAATCCGCTCCGTGATTCAGATCCACTCTGTTCACAATCCGCTCTGTGATTCAGATCCACTCTGTTCACAATCCGCTCTGTGATTCAGATCCACTCTGTTCACAATCCACTCTGTGATTCAGATCCACTCTGTTCACAATCCACTCCGTGATTCAGATCCACTCTGTTCACAATCCGCTCCGTGATTCAGATCCACTCTGTTCACAATCCGCTCCGTGATTCAGATCCACTCTGTTCACAATCCGCTCCGTGATTCAGATCCACTCTGTTCACAATCCGCTCTGTGATTCAGATCCACTCTGTTCACAATCCGCTCCGTGATTCAGATCCACTCTGTTCACAATCCGCTCTGTGATTCAGATCCACTCTGTTCACAATCCGCTCCGTGATTCAGATCCACTCTGTTCACAATCCGCTCCGTGATTCAGATCCACTCTGTTCAAAATCCGCTCCGTGATTCAGATCCACTCTGTTCACAATCCGCTCTGTGATTCAGATCCACTCGCTTCACAATCCGCTCTGTGATTCAGATCCACTCTGTTCACAATCCACTCTGTGATTCAGATCCACTCTGTTCACAATCCACTCTGTGATTCAGATCCACTCTGTTCACAATCCACTCCGTGATTCAGATCCACTCTGTTCACAATCCACTCCGTGATTCAGATCCACTCTGTTCACAATCCGCTCCGTGATTCAGATCCACTCTGTTCACAATCCGCTCCGTGATTCAGATCCACTCTGTTCACAATCCGCTCTGTGATTCAGATCCACTCTGTTCACAATCCGCTCCGTGATTCAGATCCACTCTGTTCACAATCCACTCTGTCATTCTGATCCACTCTGTTCACAATCCGCTCCGTGATTCAGATCCACTGTGTTCACAATCCGCTCTGTGATTCAGATCCACTCTGTTCACAATCCACTCCGTGATTCAGATCCACTCTGTTCACAATCCGCTCCGTGATTCAGATCCACTCTGTTCACAATCCGCTCCGTGATTCAGATCCACTCTGTTCACATTCCACTCTGTGATTCAGATCCACTCTGTTCACAATCCGCTCCGTGATTCAGATCCACTCTGTTCACAATCCGCTCCGTGATTCAGATCCACTCTGTTCACAATCCGCTCTGTGATTCAGATCCACTCTGTTCACAATCCGCTCCGTGATTCAGATCCACTCTGCACACAATCCGCTCTGTGATTCAGATCCACTCTGTTCACAATCCGCTCCGTGATTCAGATTCATTCTGTTCACAATCCGCTCCGTGATTCAGATCCACTCTGTTCACAATCCGCTCCGTGATTCAGATCCACTCTGTTCACAATCCGTTCCGTGATTCAGATCCACTCTGTTCACAATCCGCTCCGTGATTCAGATCCACTCTGTTCACAATCCTCTCCGTGATTCAGATCCACTCTGTTCACAATCCGCTCCGAGATTCAGATCCTCTCTGTTCACAATCCGCTCCGTGATTCAGATCCACTCTGTTCACAATACGCTCCGTGATTCAGATCCACTCTGTTCACAATCCGCTCCGTGATTCAGATCCACTCTGTTCACAATCCGCTCCGTGATTCAGATCCACTCTGTTCACAATCCGCTCCGTGATTCAGATCCACTCTGTTCACAATCCGCTCCGTGATTCAGATCCACTCTGTTCACAATCCGCTCTGTGATTCAGATCCACTCTGTTCACAATCCGCTCCGTGATTCAGATCCACTCTATTCACAATCCGCTCCGTGATTCAGATCCACTCTGTTCACAATCCGCTCCGTGATTCAGATCCACTCTGTTCACAATCTGCTCCGTGATTCAGATCCACTCTGTTCACAATCCGCTCTGTGATTCAGATCCACTCTGTTCACAATCCGCTCTGTGATTCAGATCCACTCTGTTCACAATCCACTCTGTGATTCAGATCCACTCTGTTCACAATCCACTCTGTGATTCAGATCCACTCTTCACAATCCGCTCCGTGATTCAGATCCACTCTGTTCACAATCCGCTCCGTGATTCAGATCCACTCTGTTCACAATCCGCTCTGTGATTCAGATCCACTCTGTTCACAATCCGCTCCGTGATTCAGATCCACTCTGTTCACAATCCACTCTGTGATTCAGATCCACTCTGTTCATAATCCGCTCCGTGATTCAGATCCACTCTGTTCACAATCCGCTCCGTGATTCAGATCCACTCTGTTCACAATCCGCTCCGTGATTCAGATCCAATCTGTTCACAATCCGCTCCGTGATTCAGATCCACTCTGTTCACAATCCGCTCTGTGATTCAGATCCACTCTGTTCACAATCCGCTCCGTGATTCAGACCCACTCTGTTCACAATCCGCTCCGTGATTCAGATCCACTCTGTTCACAATCCGCTCCGTGATTCAGATCCACTCTGTTCACAATCCGCTCCGTGATTCAGATCCACTCTGTTCACAATCCGCTCCGTGATTCAGATCCACTCTGTTCACAATCCGCTCCGTGATTCAGATCCACTCTGTTCACAATCCGCTCTGTGATTCAGATCCACTCGGTTCACAATCCACTCTGTGATTCAGATCCACTCTGTTCACAATCCGCACTGTGATTCAGATCCACTCTGTTCACAATCCGCTCCGTGATTCAGATCCACTCTGTTCACAATCCGCTCTGTGATTCAGATCCACTCTGTTCACAATCCGCTCTGTGATTCAGATCCACTCTGTTCACAATCCACTCTGTGATTCAGATCCACTCTGTTCACAATCCACTCCGTGATTCAGATCCACTCTGTTCACAATCCGCTCCGTGATTCAGATCCACTCTGTTCACAATCCGCTCCGTGATTCAGATCCACTCTGTTCACAATCCGCTCCGTGATTCAGATCCACTCTGTTCACAATCCGCTCTGTGATTCAGATCCACTCTGTTCACAATCCGCTCCGTGATTCAGATCCACTCTGTTCACAATCCGCTCTGTGATTCAGATCCACTCTGTTCACAATCCGCTCCGTGATTCAGATCCACTCTGTTCACAATCCGCTCCGTGATTCAGATCCACTCTGTTCAAAATCCGCTCCGTGATTCAGATCCACTCTGTTCACAATCCGCTCTGTGATTCAGATCCACTCGCTTCACAATCCGCTCTGTGATTCAGATCCACTCTGTTCACAATCCACTCTGTGATTCAGATCCACTCTGTTCACAATCCGCTCTGTGATTCAGATCCACTCTGTTCACAATCCGCTCCGTGATTCAGATCCACTCTGTTCACAATCCGCTCCGTGATTCAGATCCACTCTGTTCACAATCCGCTCCGTGATTCAGACCCACTCTGTTCACAATCCGCTCCGTGATTCAGATCCACTCTGTTCACAATCCGCTCCGTGATTCAGATCCACTCTGTTCACAATCCGCTCCGTGATTCAGATCCACTCTGTTCACAATCCGCTCCGTGATTCAGATCCACTCTGTTCACAATCCGCTCCGTGATTCAGATCCACTCTGTTCACAATCCGCTCTGTGATTCAGATCCACTCGGTTCACAATCCACTCTGTGATTCAGATCCACTCTGTTCACAATCCGCACTGTGATTCAGATCCACTCTGTTCACAATCCGCTCCGTGATTCAGATCCACTCTGTTCACAATCCGCTCTGTGATTCAGATCCACTCTGTTCACAATCCGCTCTGTGATTCAGATCCACTCTGTTCACAATCCACTCTGTGATTCAGATCCACTCTGTTCACAATCCACTCCGTGATTCAGATCCACTCTGTTCACAATCCGCTCCGTGATTCAGATCCACTCTGTTCACAATCCGCTCCGTGATTCAGATCCACTCTGTTCACAATCCGCTCCGTGATTCAGATCCACTCTGTTCACAATCCGCTCTGTGATTCAGATCCACTCTGTTCACAATCCGCTCCGTGATTCAGATCCACTCTGTTCACAATCCGCTCTGTGATTCAGATCCACTCTGTTCACAATCCGCTCCGTGATTCAGATCCACTCTGTTCACAATCCGCTCCGTGATTCAGATCCACTCTGTTCAAAATCCGCTCCGTGATTCAGATCCACTCTGTTCACAATCCGCTCTGTGATTCAGATCCACTCGCTTCACAATCCGCTCTGTGATTCAGATCCACTCTGTTCACAATCCACTCTGTGATTCAGATCCACTCTGTTCACAATCCGCTCTGTGATTCAGATCCACTCTGTTCACAATCCGCTCCGTGATTCAGATCCACTCTGTTCACAATCCGCTCCGTGATTCAGATCCACTCTGTTC
Source organism: Heptranchias perlo (assembly GCF_035084215.1). Taxonomy (NCBI): domain Eukaryota; kingdom Metazoa; phylum Chordata; class Chondrichthyes; order Hexanchiformes; family Hexanchidae; genus Heptranchias; species Heptranchias perlo. Next base: position 19,879,914 of record NC_090370.1, read on the forward strand.
AAAATCCGCTCCGTGATTCAGATCCACTCTGTTCACAATCCGCTCTGTGATTCAGATCCACTCGCTTCACAATCCGCTCTGTGATTCAGATCCACTCTGTTCACAATCCGCTCTGTGATTCAGATCCACTCTGTTCACAATCCACTCTGTGATTCAGATCCACTCTGTTCACAATCCACTCCGTGATTCAGATCCACTCTGTTCACAATCCACTCCGTGATTCAGATCCACTCTGTTCACAATCCGCTCCGTGATTCAGATCCACTCTGTTCACAATCCGCTCCGTGATTCAGATCCACTCTGTTCACAATCCGCTCTGTGATTCAGATCCACTCTGTTCACAATCCGCTCCGTGATTCAGATCCACTCTGTTCACAATCCACTCTGTCATTCTGATCCACTCTGTTCACAATCCGCTCCGTGATTCAGATCCACTGTGTTCACAATCCGCTCTGTGATTCAGATCCACTCTGTTCACAATCCACTCCGTGATTCAGATCCACTCTGTTCACAATCCGCTCCGTGATTCAGATCCACTCTGTTCACAATCCGCTCCGTGATTCAGATCCACTCTGTTCACAATCCACTCTGTGATTCAGATCCACTCTGTTCACAATCCGCTCCGTGATTCAGATCCACTCTGTTCACAATCCGCTCCGTGATTCAGATCCACTCTGTTCACAATCCGCTCTGTGATTCAGATCCACTCTGTTCACAATCCGCTCCGTGATTCAGATCCACTCTGTACACAATCCGCTCTGTGATTCAGATCCACTCTGTTCACAATCCGCTCCGTGATTCAGATTCATTCTGTTCACAATCCGCTCCGTGATTCAGATCCACTCTGTTCACAATCCGCTCCGTGATTCAGATCCACTCTGTTCACAATCCGTTCCGTGATTCAGATCCACTCTGTTCACAATCCGCTCCGTGATTCAGATCCACTCTGTTCACAATCCTCTCCGTGATTCAGATCCACTCTGTTCACAATCCGCTCCGAGATTCAGATCCTCTCTGTTCACAATCCGCTCCGTGATTCAGATCCACTCTGTTCACAATACGCTCCGTGATTCAGATCCACTCTGTTCACAATCCGCTCCGTGATTCAGATCCACTCTGTTCACAATCCGCTCCGTGATTCAGATCCACTCTGTTCACAATCCGCTCCGTGATTCAGATCCACTCTGTTCACAATCCGCTCCGTGATTCAGATCCACTCTGTTCACAATCCGCTCTGTGATTCAGATCCACTCTGTTCACAATCCGCTCCGTGATTCAGATCCACTCTATTCACAATCCGCTCCGTGATTCAGATCCACTCTGTTCACAATCCGCTCCGTGATTCAGATCCACTCTGTTCACAATCTGCTCCGTGATTCAGATCCACTCTGTTCACAATCCGCTCCGTGATTCAGATCCACTCTGTTCACAATCCGCTCCGTGATTCAGATCAAATCTGTTCACAATCCGCTCCGTGATTCAGATCCACTCTGTTCACAATCCGCTCTGTGATTCAGATCCACTCTGTTCACAATCCGCTCCGTGATTCAGACCCACTCTGTTCACAATCCGCTCCGTGATTCAGATCCACTCTGTTCACAATCCGCTCCGTGATTCAGATCCACTCTGTTCACAATCCGCTCCGTGATTCAGATCCACTCTGTTCACAATCCGCTCCGTGATTCAGATCCACTCTGTTCACAATCCGCTCCGTGATTCAGATCCACTCTGTTCACAATCCGCTCTGTGATTCAGATCCACTCGGTTCACAATCCACTCTGTGATTCAGATCCACTCTGTTCACAATCCGCACTGTGATTCAGATCCACTCTGTTCACAATCCACTCTGTGATTCAGATCCACTCTGTTCACAATCCACTCCGTGATTCAGATCCACTCTGTTCACAATCCACTCCGTGATTCAGATCCACTCTGTTCACAATCCGCTCTGTGATTCAGATCCACTCTGTTCACAATCCGCTCCGTGATTCAGATCCACTCTGTTCACAATCCGCTCCGTGATTCAGATCCACTCTGTTCAAAATCCGCTCCGTGATTCAGATCCACTCTGTTCACAATCCTCTCTGTGATTCTGATCCACTCTTTTCACAATCCGCTCCGTGATTCAGATCCACTGTGTTCACAATCCGCTCAGTGATTCAGATCCACTGTGTTCACAATCCACTCCGTGATTCAGATCCACTCTGTTCACAATCCGCTCCGTGATTCAGATCCACTCTGTTCACAATCCACTCTGTGATTCAGATCCACTCTGTTCACAATCCGCTCTGTGATTCAGATCCACTCTGTTCACAATCCGCTCTGTGATTCAGATCCACTCTGTTCACAATCCGCTCTGTGATTCAGATCCACTCTGTTCACAATCTGCTCCGTGATTCAGATCCACTCTATTCACAATCCACTCTGTGATTCAGATCCACTCTGTTCACAATCCGCTCTGTGATTCAGATCCACTCTGTTCACAATCCGCTCTGTGATTCAGATCCACTCTGTTCACAATCCGCTCAGTGATTCAGATCCACTCTGTTCACAATCCGCTCCGTGATTCAGATCCACTCTGTTCACAATCCGCTCCGTGATTCAGATCCACTCTGTTCACAATCCGCTCCGTGATTCAGATCCACTCTGTTCACAATCCGCTCTGTGATTCAGATCAACTCTGTTCACAATCCGCTCTGTGATTCAGATCCACTCTGTTCACAATCCGCTCTGTGAATCAGATCCACTCTGTTCATAATCCGCTCCGTGATTCAGACCCACTCTGTTCACAATCCGCTCTGTGATTCAGATCCACTCTGTTCACAATCCGCTCTGTGAATCAGATCCACTCTGTTCACAATCCACTCCGTGATTCAGACCCACTCTGTTCACAATCCGCTCCGTGATTCAGATCCACTCTGTTCACAATCCACTCTGTGATTCAGATCCACTCTATTCACAATCCACTCCGTGATTCAGATCCACTCTGTTCACAATCCGCTCTGTGATTCAGATCCACTCTGTTCACAAACCGCTCTGTGATTCAGATCCACTCTGTTCACAATCCGCTCTGTGATTCAGATCAACTCTGTTCACAATCCGCTCTGTGATTCAGATCCACTCTGTTCACAATCCACTCTGTGATTCAGATCCACTCTGTTCACAATCCACTCTGTGATTCAGATCCACTCTGTTCACAATCCGCTCAGTGATTCAGATCCACTCTGTTCACAATCCGCTCCGTGATTCAGATCCACTCTATTCACAATCCACTCCGTGATTCAGATCCACTCTGTTCACAATCCGCTCCGTGATTCAGATCCACTCTGTTCACAATCCGCTCTGTGATTCAGATCCACTCTGTTCACAATCCGCTCCGTGATTCAGATCCACTCTATTCACAATCCACTCCGTGATTCAGATCCACTCTGTTCACAATCCGCTCTGTGATTCAGATCAACTCTATTCACAATCCACTCCGTGATTCAGATCCACTCTGTTCACAATCCGCTCCGTGATTCAGATCCACTCTGTTCACAATCCGCTCTGTGATTCAGATCCACTCTGTTCACAATCCACTCCGTGATTCAGATCCACTCTGGTCACAATCCACTCCGTTATTCAGATCCACTCTGTTCACAATCCGCTCCGTGATTCAGATCCACTCTGTTCACAATCCACTCCGTGATTCAGATCCACTCTGTTCACAATCCACTCTGTGATTCAGATCCACTCTGTTCACAATCCGCTCCGTGATTCAGATCCACTCTGTTCACAATCCTCTCTGTGATTCAGATCCACACTGTTCACAATCCGCTACGTGATTCAGATCCACTCTGTTCACAATCCGCTCCGTGATTCAGATCCACTCTGTTCACAATCCGCTCCGTGATTCAGATCCACTCTGTTCACAATCCACTCTGTGATTCAGATCCACTCTGTTCACAATCCGCTCTGTGATTCAGATCCACTCTGTTCACAATCCGCTCCGTGATTCAGATCCACTCTGTTCACAATCCACTCCGTGATTCAGATCCACTCTGTTCACAATCCGCTCCGTGATTCAGATCCACTCTGTTCACAATCCACTCCGTGATTCAGATCCACTCTGTTCACAATCCGCTCTGTGATTCAGATCCACTCTGTTCACAATCCGCTCCGTGATTCAGATCCACTCTGTTTATAATCCGCTCCGTGATTCAGATCCACTCTGTTCACAATCCGCTCCGTGATTCAGATCCACTCTGTTCACAATCCGCTCTGTGATTCAGATCCACTCTGTTCACAATCCACTCCGTGATTCAGATCCACTCTGTTCACAATCCACTCTGTGATTCAGATCAACTCTGTTCACAATCCGCTCCGTGATTCAGATCCACTCTGTTCACAATCCGCTCCGTGATTCAGATCCACTCTGTTCACAATCCGCTCCGTGATTCAGATCCACTCTGTTCACAATCCACTCTGTGATTCAGATCCACTCTGTTCACAATCCGCTCCGTGATTCAGATCCACTCTGTTCACAATCCGCTCTGTGATTCAGATCCACTCTGTTCACAATCCACTCTGTGATTCAGATCCACTCTGTTCACAATCCACTCTGTGATTTAGATCCACTCTGTTCACAATCCGCTCTGTGATTCAGATCCACTCTGTTCACAATCCGCTCCGTGATTCAGATCCACTCTGTTCACAATCCGCTCCGTGATTCAGATCCACTCTGTTCACAATCCACTCCGTGATTCAGATCCACTCTGTTCACAATCCACTCCGTGATTCAGATCCACTCTGTTCACAATCCGCTCCGTGATTCAGATCCACTCTGTTCACAATCCACTATGTGATTCAGATCCACTCTGTTCACAATCCGCTCCGTGATTCAGATCCACTCTGTTCACAATCCGCTCTGTGATTCAGATCCACTCTGTTCACAATCCGCTCCGTGATTCAGATCCACTCTGTTCACAATCCACTCTGTGATTCTGATCCACTCTGTTCACAATCCGCTCCGTGATTCAGATCCACTGTGTTCACAATGGGCTCTGTGATTCAGATCCACTCTGTTCACAATCCACTCCGTGATTCAGATCCACTCTGTTCACAATCCGCTCCGTGATTCAGATCCACTCTGTTCACAATCCGCTATGTGATTCAGATCCACTCTGTTCACAATCCGCTCTGTGATTCAGATCCACTCTGTTCACAATCCGCTCTGTGATTCAGATCCACTCTGTTCACAATCCGCTCTGTGATTCAGATCCACTCTGTTCACAATCCGCTCCGTGATTCAGATCCACTCTATTCACAATCCAATCTGTGATTCAGATCCACTCTGTTCACAATCCGCTCCGTGATTCAGATCCACTCTGTTCACAATCCGCTCCGTGATTCAGATCCACTCTGTTCACAATCCACTCTGTGATTCAGATCCACTCTGTTCACAATACGCTCTGTGATTCAGATCCACTCTGTTCACAATCCGCTCCGTGATTCAGATCCACTCTGTTCACAATCCGCTCCGTGATTCAGATCCACTCTGTTCACAATCCGCTCCGTGATTCAGATCCACTCTGTTCACAATCCACTCCGTGATTGAGATCCACTCTGTTCACAATCCGCTCTGTGATTCAGATCCACTCTGTTCACAATCCGCTCCGTGATTCAGATCCACTCTGTTTATAATCCGCTCCGTGATTCAGATCCACTCTGTTCACAATCCGCTCCGTGATTCAGATCCACTCTGTTCACAATCCGCTCTGTGATTCAGATCCACTCTGTTCACAATCCACTCCGTGATTCAGATCCACTCTGTTCACAATCCACTCTGTGATTCAGATCAACTCTGTTCACAATCCGCTCCGTGATTCAGATCCACTCTGTTCACAATCCGCTCCGTGATTCAGATCCACTCTGTTCACAATCCGCTCCGTGATTCAGATCCACTCTGTTCACAATCCACTCCGTGATTCAGATCCACTCTGTTCACAATCCGCTCCGTGATTCAGATCCACTCTGTTCACAATCCACTATGTGATTCAGATCCACTCTGTTCACAATCCGCTCCGTGATTCAGATCCACTCTGTTCACAATCCGCTCCGTGATTCAGATCCACTCTGTTCACAATCCACTCTGTGATTCTGATCCACTCTGTTCACAATCCGCTCCGTGATTCAGATCCACTGTGTTCACAATCCGCTCTGTGATTCAGATCCACTCTGTTCACAATCCACTCTGTGATTCTGATCCACTCTGTTCACAATCCGCTCCGTGATTCAGATCCACTGTGTTCACAATCCGCTCTGTGATTCAGATCCACTCTGTTCACAATCCACTCCGTGATTCAGATCCACTCTGTTCACAATCCGCTCCGTGATTCAGATCCACTCTGTTCACAATCCACTCCGTGATTCAGATCCACTCTGTTCACAATCCGCTCCGTGATTCAGATCCACTCTGTTCACAATCCACTCCGTGATTCAGATCCACTCTGTTCACAATCCGCTCTGTGATTCAGATCCACTCTGTTCACAATCCGCTCCGTGATTCAGATCCACTCTGTTTATAATCCGCTCCGTGATTCAGATCCACTCTGTTCACAATCCGCTCCGTGATTCAGATCCACTCTGTTCACAATCCGCTCTGTGATTCAGATCCACTCTGTTCACAATCCACTCCGTGATTCAGATCCACTCTGTTCACAATCCACTCTGTGATTCAGATCAACTCTGTTCACAATCCGCTCCGTGATTCAGATCCACTCTGTTCACAATCCGCTCCGTGATTCAGATCCACTCTGTTCACAATCCGCTCCGTGATTCAGATCCACTCTGTTCACAATCCACTCTGTGATTCAGATCCACTCTGTTCACAATCCGCTCCGTGATTCAGATCCACTCTGTTCACAATCCGCTCTGTGATTCAGATCCACTCTGTTCACAATCCACTCTGTGATTCAGATCCACTCTGTTCACAATCCACTCTGTGATTTAGATCCACTCTGTTCACAATCCGCTCTGTGATTCAGATCCACTCTGTTCACAATCCGCTCCGTGATTCAGATCCACTCTGTTCACAATCCGCTCCGTGATTCAGATCCACTCTGTTTACAATCCACTCCGTGATTCAGATCCACTCTGTTCACAATCCACTCCGTGATTCAGATCCACTCTGTTCACAATCCGCTCCGTGATTCAGATCCACTCTGTTCACAATCCACTATGTGATTCAGATCCACTCTGTTCACAATCCGCTCCGTGATTCAGATCCACTCTGTTCACAATCCGCTCTGTGATTCAGATCCACTCTGTTCACAATCCGCTCCGTGATTCAGATCCACTCTGTTCACAATCCACTCTGTGATTCTGATCCACTCTGTTCACAATCCGCTCCGTGATTCAGATCCACTGTGTTCACAATGGGCTCTGTGATTCAGATCCACTCTGTTCACAATCCACTCCGTGATTCAGATCCACTCTGTTCACAATCCGCTCCGTGATTCAGATCCACTCTGTTCACAATCCGCTCTGTGATTCAGATCCACTCTGTTCACAATCCGCTCTGTGATTCAGATCCACTCTGTTCACAATCCGCTCTGTGATTCAGATCCACTCTGTTCACAATCCGCTCTGTGATTCAGATCCACTCTGTTCACAATCCGCTCCGTGATTCAGATCCACTCTATTCACAATCCAATCTGTGATTCAGATCCACTCTGTTCACAATCCGCTCCGTGATTCAGATCCACTCTGTTCACAATCCGCTCCGTGATTCAGATCCACTCTGTTCACAATCCACTCTGTGATTCAGATCCACTCTGTTCACAATACGCTCTGTGATTCAGATCCACTCTGTTCACAATCCGCTCCGTGATTCAGATCCACTCTGTTCACAATCCGCTCCGTGATTCAGATCCACTCTGTTCACAATCCGCTCCGTGATTCAGATCCACTCTGTTCACAATCCACTCCGTGATTGAGATCCACTCTGTTCACAATCCGCTCTGTGATTCAGATCCACTCTGTTCACAATCCGCTCCGTGATTCAGATCCACTCTGTTTATAATCCGCTCCGTGATTCAGATCCACTCTGTTCACAATCCGCTCCGTGATTCAGATCCACTCTGTTCACAATCCGCTCTGTGATTCAGATCCACTCTGTTCACAATCCACTCCGTGATTCAGATCCACTCTGTTCACAATCCACTCTGTGATTCAGATCAACTCTGTTCACAATCCGCTCCGTGATTCAGATCCACTCTGTTCACAATCCGCTCCGTGATTCAGATCCACTCTGTTCACAATCCGCTCCGTGATTCAGATCCACTCTGTTCACAATCCACTCCGTGATTCAGATCCACTCTGTTCACAATCCGCTCCGTGATTCAGATCCACTCTGTTCACAATCCACTATGTGATTCAGATCCACTCTGTTCACAATCCGCTCCGTGATTCAGATCCACTCTGTTCACAATCCGCTCCGTGATTCAGATCCACTCTGTTCACAATCCACTCTGTGATTCTGATCCACTCTGTTCACAATCCGCTCCGTGATTCAGATCCACTGTGTTCACAATCCGCTCTGTGATTCAGATCCACTCTGTTCACAATCCACTCCGTGATTCAGATCCACTCTGTTCACAATCCGCTCCGTGATTCAGATCCACTCTGTTCACAATCCACTCTGTGATTCAGATCCACTCTGTTCACAATCCGCTCCGTGATTCAGATCCACTCTGTTCAAAATCCGCTCTGTGATTCAGATCCACTCTGTTCACAATCCGCTCTGTGATTCAGATCCACTCTGTTCACAATCCGCTCCGTGATTCAGATCCACTCTATTCACAATCCAATCTGTGATTCAGATCCACTCTGTTCACAATCCGCTCCGTGATTCAGATCCACTCTGTTCACAATCCGATCCGTGATTCAGATCCACTCTGTTCACAATCCGCTCCGTGATTCAGATCCACTCTGTTCACAATCCGCTCTGTGATTGAGATCAACTCTGTTCACAATCCACTCCGTGATTCAGATCCACTCTGTTCACAATCCGCTCCGTGATTCAGATCCACTCTGTTCACAATCCGCTCCGTGATTCAGATCCACTCTGTTCACAATCCACTCTGTGATTCAGATCCACTCTGTTCACAATCCGCTCCGTGATTCAGATCCACTCTGTTCACAATCCGCTCCGTGATTCAGATCCACTCTGTTCACAATCCGCTCTGTGATTCAGATCCACTCTGTTCACAATCCGCTCCGTGATTCAGATCCACTCTGTACACAATCCGCTCTGTGATTCAGATCCACTCTGTTCACAATCCGCTCCGTGATTCAGATTCATTCTGTTCACAATCCGCTCCGTGATTCAGATCCACTCTGTTCACAATCCGCTCCGTGATTCAGATCCACTCTGTTCACAATCCGTTCCGTGATTCAGATCCACTCTGTTCACAATCCGCTCCGTGATTCAGATCCACTCTGTTCACAATCCTCTCTGTGATTCAGATCCACTCTGTTCACAATCCGCTCCGAGATTCAGATCCTCTCTGTTCACAATCCGCTCCGTGATTCAGATCCACTCTGTTCACAATTCGCTCCGTGATTCAGATCCACTCTGTTCACAATCCGCTCCGTGATTCAGATCCACTCTGTTCACAATCCGCTCCGTGATTCAGATCCACTCTGTTCACAATCCGCTCCGTGATTCAGATCCACTCTGTTCACAATCCGCTCCGTGATTCAGATCCACTCTGTTCACAATCCGCTCTGTGATTCAGATCCACTCTGTTCACAATCCGCTCCGTGATTCAGATCCACTCTATTCACAATCCGCTCCGTGATTCAGATCCACTCTGTTCACAATCCGCTCCGTGATTCAGATCCACTCTGTTCACAATCTGCTCCGTGATTCAGATCCACTCTGTTCACAATCCGCTCTGTGATTCAGATCCACTCTGTTCACAATCCGCTCTGTGATTCAGATCCACTCTGTTCACAATCCACTCTGTGATTCAGATCCACTCTGTTCACAATCCACTCTGTGATTCAGATCCACTCTTCACAATCCGCTCCGTGATTCAGATCCACTCTGTTCACAATCCGCTCCGTGATTCAGATCCACTCTGTTCACAATCCGCTCCGTGATTCAGATCCAATCTGTTCACAATCCGCTCCGTGATTCAGATCCACTCTGTTCACAATCCGCTCCGTGATTCAGACCCACTCTGTTCACAATCCGCTCCGTGATTCAGATCCACTCTGTTCACAATCCGCTCCGTGATTCAGATCCACTCTGTTCACAATCCGCTCCGTGATTCAGATCCACTCTGTTCACAATCCGCTCCGTGATTCAGATCCACTCTGTTCACAATCCGCTCCGTGATTCAGATCCACTCTGTTCACAATCCGCTCTGTGATTCAGATCCACTCGGTTCACAATCCACTCTGTGATTCAGATCCACTCTGTTCACAATCCGCTCTGTGATTCAGATCCACTCTGTTCACAATCCACTCTGTGATTCAGATCCACTCTGTTCACAATCCGCTCTGTGATTCAGATCCACTCTGTTCACAATCCACTCTGTGATTCAGATCCACTCTGTTCACAATCCACTCCGTGATTCAGATCCACTCTGTTCACAATCCACTCCGTGATTCAGATCCACTCTGTTCACAATCCGCTCTGTGATTCAGATCCACTCTGTTCACAATCCGCTCCGTGATTCAGATCCACTCTGTTCACAATCCGCTCCGTGATTCAGATCCACTCTGTTCACAATCCGCTCCGTGATTCAGATCCACTCTGTTCACAATCCTCTCTGTGATTCTGATCCACTCTTTTCACAATCCGCTCCGTGATTCAGATCCACTGTGTTCACAATCCGCTCTGTGATTCAGATCCACTGTGTTCACAATCCACTCCGTGATTCAGATCCACTCTGTTCACAATCCGCTCCGTGATTCAGATCCACTCTGTTCACAATCCACTCTGTGATTCAGATCCACTCTGTTCACAATCCGCTCTGTGATTCAGATCCACTCTGTTCACAATCCGCTCTGTGATTCAGATCCACTCTGTTCACAATCCGCTCTGTGATTCAGATCCACTCTGTTCACAATCTGCTCCGTGATTCAGATCCACTCTATTCACAATCCACTCTGTGATTCAGATCCACTCTGTTCACAATCCGCTCTGTGATTCAGATCCACTCTGTTCACAATCCGCTCTGTGATTCAGATCCACTCTGTTCACAATCCGCTCAGTGATTCAGATCCACTCTGTTCACAATCCGCTCCGTGATTCAGATCCACTCTGTTCACAATCCGCTCCGTGATTCAGATCCACTCTGTTCACAATCCGCTCCGTGATTCAGATCCACTCTGTTCACAATCCGCTCTGTGATTCAGATCAACTCTGTTCACAATCCGCTCTGTGATTCAGATCCACTCTGTTCACAATCCGCTCTGTGATTCAGATCCACTCTGTTCACAAACCGCTCTGTGATTCAGATCCACTCTGTTCACAATCCGCTCTGTGATTCAGATCAACTCTGTTCACAATCCGCTCTGTGATTCAGATCCACTCTGTTCACAATCCACTCTGTGATTCAGATCCACTCTGTTCACAATCCACTCTGTGATTCAGATCCACTCTGCTCACAATCCACTCTGTGATTCAGATCCACTCTTCACAATCCGCTCCGTGATTCAGATCCACTCTGTTCACAATCCGCTCCGTGATTCAGATCCACGCTGTTCACAATCCGCTCCGTGATTCAGATCCAATCTGTTCACAATCCGCTCCGTGATTCAGATCCACTCTGTTCACAATCCGCTCTGTGATTCAGAACCACTCTGTTCACAATCCGCTCCGTGATTCAGACCCACTCTGTTCACAATCCGCTCCGTGATTCAGATCCACTCTGTTCACAATCCGCTCCGTGATTCAGATCCACTCTGTTCACAATCCGCTCCGTGATTCAGATCCACTCTGTTCACAATCCGCTCCGTGATTCAGATCCACTCTGTTCACAATCCGCTCCGTGATTCAGATCCACTCTGTTCACAATCCGCTCTGTGATTCAGATCCACTCGGTTCACAATCCACTCTGTGATTCAGATCCACTCTGTTCACAATCCGCTCTGTGATTCAGATCCACTCTGTTCACAATCCACTCTGTGATTCAGATCCACTCTGTTCACAATCCACTCCGTGATTCAGATCCACTCTGTTCACAATCCACTCCGTGATTCAGATCCACTCTGTTCACAATCCGCTCTGTGATTCAGATCCACTCTGTTCACAATCCGCTCCGTGATTCAGATCCACTCTGTTCACAATCCGCTCCGTGATTCAGATCCACTCTGTTCACAATCCGCTCCGTGATTCAGATCCACTCTGTTCACAATCCTCTCTGTGATTCTGATCCACTCTTTTCACAATCCGCTCCGTGATTCAGATCCACTGTGTTCACAATCCGCTCTGTGATTCAGATCCACTGTGTTCACAATCCACTCCGTGATTCAGATCCACTCTGTTCACAATCCGCTCCGTGATTCAGATCCACTCTGTTCACAATCCACTCTGTGATTCAGATCCACTCTGTTCACAATCCGCTCTGTGATTCAGATCCACTCTGTTCACAATCCGCTCTGTGATTCAGATCCACTCTGTTCACAATCCGCTCTGTGATTCAGATCCACTCTGTTCACAATCCACTCTGTGATTCAGATCCACTCTGTTCACAATCCGCTCTGTGATTCAGATCCACTCTGTTCACAATCCGCTCTGTGATTCAGATCCACTCTGTTCACAATCCGCTCCGTGATTCAGATCCACTCTGTTCACAATCCGCTCTGTGATTCAGATCCACTCTGTTCACAATCCGCTCCGTGATTCAGATCCACTCTGTTCACAATCCGCTCCGTGATTCAGATCCACTCTGTTCAAAATCCGCTCCGTGATTCAGATCCACTCTGTTCACAATCCGCTCTGTGATTCAGATCCACTCGCTTCACAATCCGCTCTGTGATTCAGATCCACTCTGTTCACAATCCACTCTGTGATTCAGATCCACTCTGTTCACAATCCGCTCTGTGATTCAGATCCACTCTGTTCACAATCCGCTCCGTGAATCAGATCCACTCTGTTCACAATCCGCTCCGTGATTCAGATCCACTCTGTTCACAATCCGCTCCGTGATTCAGACCCACTCTGTTCACAATCCGCTCCGTGATTCAGATCCACTCTGTTCACAATCCGCTCCGTGATTCAGATCCACTCTGTTCACAATCCGCTCCGTGATTCAGATCCACTCTGTTCACAATCCGCTCCGTGATTCAGATCCACTCTGTTCACAATCCGCTCCGTGATTCAGATCCACTCTGTTCACAATCCGCTCTGTGATTCAGATCCACTCGGTTCACAATCCACTCTGTGATTCAGATCCACTCTGTTCACAATCCGCACTGTGATTCAGATCCACTCTGTTCACAATCCGCTCCGTGATTCAGATCCACTCTGTTCACAATCCGCTCTGTGATTCAGATCCACTCTGTTCACAATCCGCTCTGTGATTCAGATCCACTCTGTTCACAATCCACTCTGTGATTCAGATCCACTCTGTTCACAATCCACTCCGTGATTCAGATCCACTCTGTTCACAATCCGCTCCGTGATTCAGATCCACTCTGTTCACAATCCGCTCCGTGATTCAGATCCACTCTGTTCACAATCCGCTCCGTGATTCAGATCCACTCTGTTCACAATCCGCTCTGTGATTCAGATCCACTCTGTTCACAATCCGCTCCGTGATTCAGATCCACTCTGTTCACAATCCGCTCTGTGATTCAGATCCACTCTGTTCACAATCCGCTCCGTGATTCAGATCCACTCTGTTCACAATCCGCTCCGTGATTCAGATCCACTCTGTTCAAAATCCGCTCCGTGATTCAGATCCACTCTGTTCACAATCCGCTCTGTGATTCAGATCCACTCGCTTCACAATCCGCTCTGTGATTCAGATCCACTCTGTTCACAATCCACTCTGTGATTCAGATCCACTCTGTTCACAATCCGCTCTGTGATTCAGATCCACTCTGTTCACAATCCGCTCCGTGATTCAGATCCACTCTGTTCACAATCCGCTCCGTGATTCAGATCCACTCTGTTCAAAATCCGCTCCGTGATTCAGATCCACTCTGTTCACAATCCGCTCTGTGATTCAGATCCACTCGCTTCACAATCCGCTCTGTGATTCAGATCCACTCTGTTCACAATCCACTCTGTGATTCAGATCCACTCTGTTCACAATCCACTCTGTGATTCAGATCCACTCTGTTCACAATCCACTCCGTGATTCAGATCCACTCTGTTCACAATCCACTCCGTGATTCAGATCCACTCTGTTCACAATCCGCTCCGTGATTCAGATCCACTCTGTTCACAATCCGCTCCGTGATTCAGATCCACTCTGTTCACAATCCGCTCTGTGATTCAGATCCACTCTGTTCACAATCCGCTCCGTGATTCAGATCCACTCTGTTCACAATCCACTCTGTCATTCTGATCCACTCTGTTCACAATCCGCTCCGTGATTCAGATCCACTGTGTTCACAATCCGCTCTGTGATTCAGATCCACTCTGTTCACAATCCACTCCGTGATTCAGATCCACTCTGTTCACAATCCGCTCCGTGATTCAGATCCACTCTGTTCACAATCCGCTCCGTGATTCAGATCCACTCTGTTCACAATCCACTCTGTGATTCAGATCCACTCTGTTCACAATCCGCTCCGTGATTCAGATCCACTCTGTTCACAATCCGCTCCGTGATTCAGATCCACTCTGTTCACAATCCGCTCTGTGATTCAGATCCACTCTGTTCACAATCCGCTCCGTGATTCAGATCCACTCTGTACACAATCCGCTCTGTGATTCAGATCCACTCTGTTCACAATCCGCTCCGTGATTCAGATTCATTCTGTTCACAATCCGCTCCGTGATTCAGATCCACTCTGTTCACAATCCGCTCCGTGATTCAGATCCACTCTGTTCACAATCCGTTCCGTGATTCAGATCCACTCTGTTCACAATCCGCTCCGTGATTCAGATCCACTCTGTTCACAATCCTCTCCGTGATTCAGATCCACTCTGTTCACAATCCGCTCCGAGATTCAGATCCTCTCTGTTCACAATCCGCTCCGTGATTCAGATCCACTCTGTTCACAATACGCTCCGTGATTCAGATCCACTCTGTTCACAATCCGCTCCGTGATTCAGATCCACTCTGTTCACAATCCGCTCCGTGATTCAGATCCACTCTGTTCACAATCCGCTCCGTGATTCAGATCCACTCTGTTCACAATCCGCTCCGTGATTCAGATCCACTCTGTTCACAATCCGCTCCGTGATTCAGATCCACTCTGTTCACAATCCGCTCCGTGATTCAGATCCACTCTATTCACAATCCGCTCCGTGATTCAGATCCACTCTGTTCACAATCCGCTCCGTGATTCAGATCCACTCTGTTCACAATCTGCTCCGTGATTCAGATCCACTCTGTTCACAATCCGCTCTGTGATTCAGATCCACTCTGTTCACAATCCGCTCCGTGATTCAGATCCACTCTGTTCACAATCCGTTCCGTGATTCAGATCCACTCTGTTCACAATCCGCTCCGTGATTCAGATCCACTCTGTTCACAATCCTCTCCGTGATTCAGATCCACTCTGTTCACAATCCGCTCCGAGATTCAGATCCTCTCTGTTCACAATCCGCTCCGTGATTCAGATCCACTCTGTTCACAATACGCTCCGTGATTCAGATCCACTCTGTTCACAATCCGCTCCGTGATTCAGATCCACTCTGTTCACAATCCGCTCCGTGATTCAGATCCACTCTGTTCACAATCCGCTCCGTGATTCAGATCCACTCTGTTCACAATCCGCTCCGTGATTCAGATCCACTCTGTTCACAATCCGCTCTGTGATTCAGATCCACTCTGTTCACAATCCGCTCCGTGATTCAGATCCACTCTATTCACAATCCGCTCCGTGATTCAGATCCACTCTGTTCACAATCCGCTCCGTGATTCAGATCCACTCTGTTCACAATCTGCTCCGTGATTCAGATCCACTCTGTTCACAATCCGCTCTGTGATTCAGATCCACTCTGTTCACAATCCGCTCTGTGATTCAGATCCACTCTGTTCACAATCCACTCTGTGATTCAGATCCACTCTGTTCACAATCCACTCTGTGATTCAGATCCACTCTTCACAATCCGCTCCGTGATTCAGATCCACTCTGTTCACAATCCGCTCCGTGATTCAGATCCACTCTGTTCACAATCCGCTCCGTGATTCAGATCCAATCTGTTCACAATCCGCTCCGTGATTCAGATCCACTCTGTTCACAATCCGCTCTGTGATTCAGATCCACTCTGTTCACAATCCGCTCCGTGATTCAGACCCACTCTGTTCACAATCCGCTCCGTGATTCAGATCCACTCTGTTCACAATCCGCTCCGTGATTCAGATCCACTCTGTTCACAATCCGCTCCGTGATTCAGATCCACTCTGTTCACAATCCGCTCCGTGATTCAGATCCACTCTGTTCACAATCCGCTCCGTGATTCAGATCCACTCTGTTCACAATCCGCTCTGTGATTCAGATCCACTCGGTTCACAATCCACTCTGTGATTCAGATCCACTCTGTTCACAATCCGCACTGTGATTCAGATCCACTCTGTTCACAATCCACTCTGTGATTCAGATCCACTCTGTTCACAATCCACTCCGTGATTCAGATCCACTCTGTTCACAATCCACTCCGTGATTCAGATCCACTCTGTTCACAATCCGCTCTGTGATTCAGATCCACTCTGTTCACAATCCGCTCCGTGATTCAGATCCACTCTGTTCACAATCCGCTCCGTGATTCAGATCCACTCTGTTCAAAATCCGCTCCGTGATTCAGATCCACTCTGTTCACAATCCTCTCTGTGATTCTGATCCACTCTTTTCACAATCCGCTCCGTGATTCAGATCCACTGTGTTCACAATCCGCTCAGTGATTCAGATCCACTGTGTTCACAATCCACTCCGTGATTCAGATCCACTCTGTTCACAATCCGCTCCGTGATTCAGATCCACTCTGTTCACAATCCACTCTGTGATTCAGATCCACTCTGTTCACAATCCGCTCTGTGATTCAGATCCACTCTGTTCACAATCCGCTCTGTGATTCAGATCCACTCTGTTCACAATCCGCTCTGTGATTCAGATCCACTCTGTTCACAATCTGCTCCGTGATTCAGATCCACTCTATTCACAATCCACTCTGTGATTCAGATCCACTCTGTTCACAATCCGCTCTGTGATTCAGATCCACTCTGTTCACAATCCGCTCTGTGATTCAGATCCACTCTGTTCACAATCCGCTCAGTGATTCAGATCCACTCTGTTCACAATCCGCTCCGTGATTCAGATCCACTCTGTTCACAATCCGCTCCGTGATTCAGATCCACTCTGTTCACAATCCGCTCCGTGATTCAGATCCACTCTGTTCACAATCCGCTCTGTGATTCAGATCAACTCTGTTCACAATCCGCTCTGTGATTCAGATCCACTCTGTTCACAATCCGCTCTGTGAATCAGATCCACTCTGTTCACAATCCGCTCCGTGATTCAGACCCACTCTGTTCACAATCCGCTCTGTGATTCAGATCCACTCTGTTCACAATCCGCTCTGTGAATCAGATCCACTCTGTTCACAATCCACTCCGTGATTCAGACCCACTCTGTTCACAATCCGCTCCGTGATTCAGATCCACTCTGTTCACAATCCACTCTGTGATTCAGATCCACTCTATTCACAATCCACTCCGTGATTCAGATCCACTCTGTTCACAATCCGCTCAGTGATTCAGATCAACTCTGTTCACAATCCGCTCCGTGATTCAGATCCACTCTGTTCACAAACCGCTCTGTGATTCAGATCCACTCTGTTCACAATCCGCTCTGTGATTCAGATCAACTCTGTTCACAATCCGCTCTGTGATTCAGATCCACTCTGTTCACAATCCACTCTGTGATTCAGATCCACTCTGTTCACAATCCACTCTGTGATTCAGATCCACTCTGTTCACAATCCGCTCAGTGATTCAGATCCACTCTGTTCACAATCCGCTCCGTGATTCAGATCCACTCTATTCACAATCCACTCCGTGATTCAGATCCACTCTGTTCACAATCCGCTCCGTGATTCAGATCCACTCTGTTCACAATCCGCTCTGTGATTCAGATCCACTCTGTTCACAATCCGCTCCGTGATTCAGATCCACTCTATTCACAATCCACTCCGTGATTCAGATCCACTCTGTTCACAATCCGCTCTGTGATTCAGATCAACTCTATTCACAATCCACTCCGTGATTCAGATCCACTCTGTTCACAATCCGCTCCGTGATTCAGATCCACTCTGTTCACAATCCGCTCTGTGATTCAGATCCACTCTGTTCACAATCCACTCCGTGATTCAGATCCACTCTGGTCACAATCCACTCCGTTATTCAGATCCACTCTGTTCACAATCCGCTCCGTGATTCAGATCCACTCTGTTCACAATCCACTCCGTGATTCAGATCCACTCTGTTCACAATCCACTCTGTGATTCAGATCCACTCTGTTCACAATCCGCTCCGTGATTCAGATCCACTCTGTTCACAATCCTCTCTGTGATTCAGATCCACACTGTTCACAATCCGCTACGTGATTCAGATCCACTCTGTTCACAATCCGCTCCGTGATTCAGATCCACTCTGTTCACAATCCGCTCCGTGATTCAGATCCACTCTGTTCACAATCCACTCTGTGATTCAGATCCACTCTGTTCACAATCCGCTCTGTGATTCAGATCCACTCTGTTCACAATCCGCTCCGTGATTCAGATCCACTCTGTTCACAATCCACTCCGTGATTCAGATCCACTCTGTTCACAATCCGCTCCGTGATTCAGATCCACTCTGTTCACAATCCACTCCGTGATTCAGATCCACTCTGTTCACAATCCGCTCTGTGATTCAGATCCACTCTGTTCACAATCCGCTCCGTGATTCAGATCCACTCTGTTTATAATCCGCTCCGTGATTCAGATCCACTCTGTTCACAATCCGCTCCGTGATTCAGATCCACTCTGTTCACAATCCGCTCTGTGATTCAGATCCACTCTGTTCACAATCCACTCCGTGATTCAGATCCACTCTGTTCACAATCCACTCTGTGATTCAGATCAACTCTGTTCACAATCCGCTCCGTGATTCAGATCCACTCTGTTCACAATCCGCTCCGTGATTCAGATCCACTCTGTTCACAATCCGCTCCGTGATTCAGATCCACTCTGTTCACAATCCACTCTGTGATTCAGATCCACTCTGTTCACAATCCGCTCCGTGATTCAGATCCACTCTGTTCACAATCCGCTCTGTGATTCAGATCCACTCTGTTCACAATCCACTCTGTGATTCAGATCCACTCTGTTCACAATCCACTCTGTGATTTAGATCCACTCTGTTCACAATCCGCTCTGTGATTCAGATCCACTCTGTTCACAATCCGCTCCGTGATTCAGATCCACTCTGTTCACAATCCGCTCCGTGATTCAGATCCACTCTGTTCACAATCCACTCCGTGATTCAGATCCACTCTGTTCACAATCCACTCCGTGATTCAGATCCACTCTGTTCACAATCCGCTCCGTGATTCAGATCCACTCTGTTCACAATCCACTATGTGATTCAGATCCACTCTGTTCACAATCCGCTCCGTGATTCAGATCCACTCTGTTCACAATCCGCTCTGTGATTCAGATCCACTCTGTTCACAATCCGCTCCGTGATTCAGATCCACTCTGTTCACAATCCACTCTGTGATTCTGATCCACTCTGTTCACAATCCGCTCCGTGATTCAGATCCACTGTGTTCACAATGGGCTCTGTGATTCAGATCCACTCTGTTCACAATCCACTCCGTGATTCAGATCCACTCTGTTCACAATCCGCTCCGTGATTCAGATCCACTCTGTTCACAATCCGCTCTGTGATTCAGATCCACTCTGTTCACAATCCGCTCTGTGATTCAGATCCACTCTGTTCACAATCCGCTCTGTGATTCAGATCCACTCTGTTCACAATCCGCTCTGTGATTCAGATCCACTCTGTTCACAATCCGCTCCGTGATTCAGATCCACTCTATTCACAATCCAATCTGTGATTCAGATCCACTCTGTTCACAATCCGCTCCGTGATTCAGATCCACTCTGTTCACAATCCGCTCCGTGATTCAGATCCACTCTGTTCACAATCCACTCTGTGATTCAGATCCACTCTGTTCACAATACGCTCTGTGATTCAGATCCACTCTGTTCACAATCCGCTCCGTGATTCAGATCCACTCTGTTCACAATCCGCTCCGTGATTCAGATCCACTCTGTTCACAATCCGCTCCGTGATTCAGATCCACTCTGTTCACAATCCGCTCCGTGATTCAGATCCACTCTGTTCACAATCCACTCCGTGATTGAGATCCACTCTGTTCACAATCCGCTCTGTGATTCAGATCCACTCTGTTCACAATCCGCTCCGTGATTCAGATCCACTCTGTTTATAATCCGCTCCGTGATTCAGATCCACTCTGTTCACAATCCGCTCCGTGATTCAGATCCACTCTGTTCACAATCCGCTCTGTGATTCAGATCCACTCTGTTCACAATCCACTCCGTGATTCAGATCCACTCTGTTCACAATCCACTCTGTGATTCAGATCAACTCTGTTCACAATCCGCTCCGTGATTCAGATCCACTCTGTTCACAATCCGCTCCGTGATTCAGATCCACTCTGTTCACAATCCGCTCCGTGATTCAGATCCACTCTGTTCACAATCCACTCCGTGATTCAGATCCACTCTGTTCACAATCCGCTCCGTGATTCAGATCCACTCTGTTCACAATCCACTATGTGATTCAGATCCACTCTGTTCACAATCCGCTCCGTGATTCAGATCCACTCTGTTCACAATCCGCTCCGTGATTCAGATCCACTCTGTTCACAATCCACTCTGTGATTCTGATCCACTCTGTTCACAATCCGCTCCGTGATTCAGATCCACTGTGTTCACAATCCGCTCTGTGATTCAGATCCACTCTGTTCACAATCCACTCCGTGATTCAGATCCACTCTGTTCACAATCCGCTCCGTGATTCAGATCCACTCTGTTCACAATCCACTCTGTGATTCAGATCCACTCTGTTCACAATCCGCTCCGTGATTCAGATCCACTCTGTTCAAAATCCGCTCTGTGATTCAGATCCACTCTGTTCACAATCCGCTCTGTGATTCAGATCCACTCTGTTCACAATCCGCTCCGTGATTCAGATCCACTCTATTCACAATCCAATCTGTGATTCAGATCCACTCTGTTCACAATCCGCTCTGTGATTCAGATCCACTCTGTTCACAATCCGCTCTGTGATTCAGATCCACTCTGTTCACAATCCGCTCAGTGATTCAGATCCACTCTGTTCACAATCCGCTCCGTGATTCAGATCCACTCTGTTCACAATCCGATCCGTGATTCAGATCCACTCTGTTCACAATCCGCTCCGTGATTCAGATCCACTCTGTTCACAATCCGCTCTGTGATTGAGATCAACTCTGTTCACAATCCACTCCGTGATTCAGATCCACTCTGTTCACAATCCGCTCCGTGATTCAGATCCACTCTGTTCACAATCCGCTCCGTGATTCAGATCCACTCTGTTCACAATCCACTCTGTGATTCAGATCCACTCTGTTCACAATCCGCTCCGTGATTCAGATCCACTCTGTTCACAATCCGCTCCGTGATTCAGATCCACTTTGTTCACAATCCGCTCTGTGATTCAGATCCACTCTGTTCACAATCCGCTCCGTGATTCAGATCCACTCTGTACACAATCCGCTCTGTGATTCAGATCCACTCTGTTCACAATCCGCTCCGTGATTCAGATTCATTCTGTTCACAATCCGCTCCGTGATTCAGATCCACTCTGTTCACAATCCGCTCCGTGATTCAGATCCACTCTGTTCACAATCCGTTCCGTGATTCAGATCCACTCTGTTCACAATCCGCTCCGTGATTCAGATCCACTCTGTTCACAATCCTCTCTGTGATTCAGATCCACTCTGTTCACAATCCGCTCCGAGATTCAGATCCTCTCTGTTCACAATCCGCTCCGTGATTCAGATCCACTCTGTTCACAATTCGCTCCGTGATTCAGATCCACTCTGTTCACAATCCGCTCCGTGATTCAGATCCACTCTGTTCACAATCCGCTCCGTGATTCAGATCCACTCTGTTCACAATCCGCTCCGTGATTCAGATCCACTCTGTTCACAATCCGCTCTGTGATTCAGATCCACTCGGTTCACAATCCACTCTGTGATTCAGATCCACTCTGTTCACAATCCGCACTGTGATTCAGATCCACTCTGTTCACAATCCGCTCCGTGATTCAGATCCACTCTGTTCACAATCCGCTCTGTGATTCAGATCCACTCTGTTCACAATCCGCTCTGTGATTCAGATCCACTCTGTTCACAATCCACTCTGTGATTCAGATCCACTCTGTTCACAATCCACTCCGTGATTCAGATCCACTCTGTTCACAATCCGCTCCGTGATTCAGATCCACTCTGTTCACAATCCGCTCCGTGATTCAGATCCACTCTGTTCACAATCCGCTCCGTGATTCAGATCCACTCTGTTCACAATCCGCTCTGTGATTCAGATCCACTCTGTTCACAATCCGCTCCGTGATTCAGATCCACTCTGTTCACAATCCGCTCTGTGATTCAGATCCACTCTGTTCACAATCCGCTCCGTGATTCAGATCCACTCTGTTCACAATCCGCTCCGTGATTCAGATCCACTCTGTTCAAAATCCGCTCCGTGATTCAGATCCACTCTGTTCACAATCCGCTCTGTGATTCAGATCCACTCGCTTCACAATCCGCTCTGTGATTCAGATCCACTCTGTTCACAATCCACTCTGTGATTCAGATCCACTCTGTTCACAATCCGCTCTGTGATTCAGATCCACTCTGTTCACAATCCGCTCCGTGATTCAGATCCACTCTGTTCACAATCCGCTCCGTGATTCAGATCCACTCTGTTCAAAATCCGCTCCGTGATTCAGATCCACTCTGTTCACAATCCGCTCTGTGATTCAGATCCACTCGCTTCACAATCCGCTCTGTGATTCAGATCCACTCTGTTCACAATCCACTCTGTGATTCAGATCCACTCTGTTCACAATCCACTCTGTGATTCAGATCCACTCTGTTCACAATCCACTCCGTGATTCAGATCCACTCTGTTCACAATCCACTCCGTGATTCAGATCCACTCTGTTCACAATCCGCTCCGTGATTCAGATCCACTCTGTTCACAATCCGCTCCGTGATTCAGATCCACTCTGTTCACAATCCGCTCTGTGATTCAGATCCACTCTGTTCACAATCCGCTCCGTGATTCAGATCCACTCTGTTCACAATCCACTCTGTCATTCTGATCCACTCTGTTCACAATCCGCTCCGTGATTCAGATCCACTGTGTTCACAATCCGCTCTGTGATTCAGATCCACTCTGTTCACAATCCACTCCGTGATTCAGATCCACTCTGTTCACAATCCGCTCCGTGATTCAGATCCACTCTGTTCACAATCCGCTCCGTGATTCAGATCCACTCTGTTCACAATCCACTCTGTGATTCAGATCCACTCTGTTCACAATCCGCTCCGTGATTCAGATCCACTCTGTTCACAATCCGCTCCGTGATTCAGATCCACTCTGTTCACAATCCGCTCTGTGATTCAGATCCACTCTGTTCACAATCCGCTCCGTGATTCAGATCCACTCTGTACACAATCCGCTCTGTGATTCAGATCCACTCTGTTCACAATCCGCTCCGTGATTCAGATTCATTCTGTTCACAATCCGCTCCGTGATTCAGATCCACTCTGTTCACAATCCGCTCCGTGATTCAGATCCACTCTGTTCACAATCCGTTCCGTGATTCAGATCCACTCTGTTCACAATCCGCTCCGTGATTCAGATCCACTCTGTTCACAATCCTCTCCGTGATTCAGATCCACTCTGTTCACAATCCGCTCCGAGATTCAGATCCTCTCTGTTCACAATCCGCTCCGTGATTCAGATCCACTCTGTTCACAATACGCTCCGTGATTCAGATCCACTCTGTTCACAATCCGCTCCGTGATTCAGATCCACTCTGTTCACAATCCGCTCCGTGATTCAGATCCACTCTGTTCACAATCCGCTCCGTGATTCAGATCCACTCTGTTCACAATCCGCTCCGTGATTCAGATCCACTCTGTTCACAATCCGCTCCGTGATTCAGATCCACTCTGTTCACAATCCGCTCCGTGATTCAGATCCACTCTATTCACAATCCGCTCCGTGATTCAGATCCACTCTGTTCACAATCCGCTCCGTGATTCAGATCCACTCTGTTCACAATCCGCTCCGTGATTCAGATCCACTCTGTTCACAATCCGCTCTGTGATTCAGATCCACTCTGTTCACAATCCGCTCCGTGATTCAGATCCACTCTGTTCACAATCCGTTCCGTGATTCAGATCCACTCTGTTCACAATCCGCTCCGTGATTCAGATCCACTCTGTTCACAATCCTCTCCGTGATTCAGATCCACTCTGTTCACAATCCGCTCCGAGATTCAGATCCTCTCTGTTCACAATCCGCTCCGTGATTCAGATCCACTCTGTTCACAATACGCTCCGTGATTCAGATCCACTCTGTTCACAATCCGCTCCGTGATTCAGATCCACTCTGTTCACAATCCGCTCCGTGATTCAGATCCACTCTGTTCACAATCCGCTCCGTGATTCAGATCCACTCTGTTCACAATCCGCTCCGTGATTCAGATCCACTCTGTTCACAATCCGCTCTGTGATTCAGATCCACTCTGTTCACAATCCGCTCCGTGATTCAGATCCACTCTATTCACAATCCGCTCCGTGATTCAGATCCACTCTGTTCACAATCCGCTCCGTGATTCAGATCCACTCTGTTCACAATCTGCTCCGTGATTCAGATCCACTCTGTTCACAATCCGCTCTGTGATTCAGATCCACTCTGTTCACAATCCGCTCTGTGATTCAGATCCACTCTGTTCACAATCCACTCTGTGATTCAGATCCACTCTGTTCACAATCCACTCTGTGATTCAGATCCACTCTTCACAATCCGCTCCGTGATTCAGATCCACTCTGTTCACAATCCGCTCCGTGATTCAGATCCACTCTGTTCACAATCCGCTCCGTGATTCAGATCCAATCTGTTCACAATCCGCTCCGTGATTCAGATCCACTCTGTTCACAATCCGCTCTGTGATTCAGATCCACTCTGTTCACAATCCGCTCCGTGATTCAGACCCACTCTGTTCACAATCCGCTCCGTGATTCAGATCCACTCTGTTCACAATCCGCTCCGTGATTCAGATCCACTCTGTTCACAATCCGCTCCGTGATTCAGATCCACTCTGTTCACAATCCGCTCCGTGATTCAGATCCACTCTGTTCACAATCCGCTCCGTGATTCAGATCCACTCTGTTCACAATCCGCTCTGTGATTCAGATCCACTCGGTTCACAATCCACTCTGTGATTCAGATCCACTCTGTTCACAATCCGCACTGTGATTCAGATCCACTCTGTTCACAATCCACTCTGTGATTCAGATCCACTCTGTTCACAATCCACTCCGTGATTCAGATCCACTCTGTTCACAATCCACTCCGTGATTCAGATCCACTCTGTTCACAATCCGCTCTGTGATTCAGATCCACTCTGTTCACAATCCGCTCCGTGATTCAGATCCACTCTGTTCACAATCCGCTCCGTGATTCAGATCCACTCTGTTCAAAATCCGCTCCGTGATTCAGATCCACTCTGTTCACAATCCTCTCTGTGATTCTGATCCACTCTTTTCACAATCCGCTCCGTGATTCAGATCCACTGTGTTCACAATCCGCTCAGTGATTCAGATCCACTGTGTTCACAATCCACTCCGTGATTCAGATCCACTCTGTTCACAATCCGCTCCGTGATTCAGATCCACTCTGTTCACAATCCACTCTGTGATTCAGATCCACTCTGTTCACAATCCGCTCTGTGATTCAGATCCACTCTGTTCACAATCCGCTCTGTGATTCAGATCCACTCTGTTCACAATCCGCTCTGTGATTCAGATCCACTCTGTTCACAATCTGCTCCGTGATTCAGATCCACTCTATTCACAATCCACTCTGTGATTCAGATCCACTCTGTTCACAATCCGCTCTGTGATTCAGATCCACTCTGTTCACAATCCGCTCTGTGATTCAGATCCACTCTGTTCACAATCCGCTCAGTGATTCAGATCCACTCTGTTCACAATCCGCTCCGTGATTCAGATCCACTCTGTTCACAATCCGCTCCGTGATTCAGATCCACTCTGTTCACAATCCGCTCCGTGATTCAGATCCACTCTGTTCACAATCCGCTCTGTGATTCAGATCAACTCTGTTCACAATCCGCTCTGTGATTCAGATCCACTCTGTTCACAATCCGCTCTGTGAATCAGATCCACTCTGTTCACAATCCGCTCCGTGATTCAGACCCACTCTGTTCACAATCCGCTCTGTGATTCAGATCCACTCTGTTCACAATCCGCTCTGTGAATCAGATCCACTCTGTTCACAATCCACTCCGTGATTCAGACCCACTCTGTTCACAATCCGCTCCGTGATTCAGATCCACTCTGTTCACAATCCACTCTGTGATTCAGATCCACTCTATTCACAATCCACTCCGTGATTCAGATCCACTCTGTTCACAATCCGCTCAGTGATTCAGATCAACTCTGTTCACAATCCGCTCCGTGATTCAGATCCACTCTGTTCACAAACCGCTCTGTGATTCAGATCCACTCTGTTCACAATCCGCTCTGTGATTCAGATCAACTCTGTTCACAATCCGCTCTGTGATTCAGATCCACTCTGTTCACAATCCACTCTGTGATTCAGATCCACTCTGTTCACAATCCACTCTGTGATTCAGATCCACTCTGTTCACAATCCGCTCAGTGATTCAGATCCACTCTGTTCACAATCCGCTCCGTGATTCAGATCCACTCTATTCACAATCCACTCCGTGATTCAGATCCACTCTGTTCACAATCCGCTCCGTGATTCAGATCCACTCTGTTCACAATCCGCTCTGTGATTCAGATCCACTCTGTTCACAATCCGCTCCGTGATTCAGATCCACTCTATTCACAATCCACTCCGTGATTCAGATCCACTCTGTTCACAATCCGCTCTGTGATTCAGATCAACTCTATTCACAATCCACTCCGTGATTCAGATCCACTCTGTTCACAATCCGCTCCGTGATTCAGATCCACTCTGTTCACAATCCGCTCTGTGATTCAGATCCACTCTGTTCACAATCCACTCCGTGATTCAGATCCACTCTGGTCACAATCCACTCCGTTATTCAGATCCACTCTGTTCACAATCCGCTCCGTGATTCAGATCCACTCTGTTCACAATCCACTCCGTGATTCAGATCCACTCTGTTCACAATCCACTCTGTGATTCAGATCCACTCTGTTCACAATCCGCTCCGTGATTCAGATCCACTCTGTTCACAATCCTCTCTGTGATTCAGATCCACACTGTTCACAATCCGCTACGTGATTCAGATCCACTCTGTTCACAATCCGCTCCGTGATTCAGATCCACTCTGTTCACAATCCGCTCCGTGATTCAGATCCACTCTGTTCACAATCCACTCTGTGATTCAGATCCACTCTGTTCACAATCCGCTCTGTGATTCAGATCCACTCTGTTCACAATCCGCTCCGTGATTCAGATCCACTCTGTTCACAATCCACTCCGTGATTCAGATCCACTCTGTTCACAATCCGCTCCGTGATTCAGATCCACTCTGTTCACAATCCACTCCGTGATTCAGATCCACTCTGTTCACAATCCGCTCTGTGATTCAGATCCACTCTGTTCACAATCCGCTCCGTGATTCAGATCCACTCTGTTTATAATCCGCTCCGTGATTCAGATCCACTCTGTTCACAATCCGCTCCGTGATTCAGATCCACTCTGTTCACAATCCGCTCTGTGATTCAGATCCACTCTGTTCACAATCCACTCCGTGATTCAGATCCACTCTGTTCACAATCCACTCTGTGATTCAGATCAACTCTGTTCACAATCCGCTCCGTGATTCAGATCCACTCTGTTCACAATCCGCTCCGTGATTCAGATCCACTCTGTTCACAATCCGCTCCGTGATTCAGATCCACTCTGTTCACAATCCACTCTGTGATTCAGATCCACTCTGTTCACAATCCGCTCCGTGATTCAGATCCACTCTGTTCACAATCCGCTCTGTGATTCAGATCCACTCTGTTCACAATCCACTCTGTGATTCAGATCCACTCTGTTCACAATCCACTCTGTGATTTAGATCCACTCTGTTCACAATCCGCTCTGTGATTCAGATCCACTCTGTTCACAATCCGCTCCGTGATTCAGATCCACTCTGTTCACAATCCGCTCCGTGATTCAGATCCACTCTGTTCACAATCCACTCCGTGATTCAGATCCACTCTGTTCACAATCCACTCCGTGATTCAGATCCACTCTGTTCACAATCCGCTCCGTGATTCAGATCCACTCTGTTCACAATCCACTATGTGATTCAGATCCACTCTGTTCACAATCCGCTCCGTGATTCAGATCCACTCTGTTCACAATCCGCTCTGTGATTCAGATCCACTCTGTTCACAATCCGCTCCGTGATTCAGATCCACTCTGTTCACAATCCACTCTGTGATTCTGATCCACTCTGTTCACAATCCGCTCCGTGATTCAGATCCACTGTGTTCACAATGGGCTCTGTGATTCAGATCCACTCTGTTCACAATCCACTCCGTGATTCAGATCCACTCTGTTCACAATCCGCTCCGTGATTCAGATCCACTCTGTTCACAATCCGCTCTGTGATTCAGATCCACTCTGTTCACAATCCGCTCTGTGATTCAGATCCACTCTGTTCACAATCCGCTCTGTGATTCAGATCCACTCTGTTCACAATCCGCTCTGTGATTCAGATCCACTCTGTTCACAATCCGCTCCGTGATTCAGATCCACTCTATTCACAATCCAATCTGTGATTCAGATCCACTCTGTTCACAATCCGCTCCGTGATTCAGATCCACTCTGTTCACAATCCGCTCCGTGATTCAGATCCACTCTGTTCACAATCCACTCTGTGATTCAGATCCACTCTGTTCACAATACGCTCTGTGATTCAGATCCACTCTGTTCACAATCCGCTCCGTGATTCAGATCCACTCTGTTCACAATCCGCTCCGTGATTCAGATCCACTCTGTTCACAATCCGCTCCGTGATTCAGATCCACTCTGTTCACAATCCACTCCGTGATTGAGATCCACTCTGTTCACAATCCGCTCTGTGATTCAGATCCACTCTGTTCACAATCCGCTCCGTGATTCAGATCCACTCTGTTTATAATCCGCTCCGTGATTCAGATCCACTCTGTTCACAATCCGCTCCGTGATTCAGATCCACTCTGTTCACAATCCGCTCTGTGATTCAGATCCACTCTGTTCACAATCCACTCCGTGATTCAGATCCACTCTGTTCACAATCCACTCTGTGATTCAGATCAACTCTGTTCACAATCCGCTCCGTGATTCAGATCCACTCTGTTCACAATCCGCTCCGTGATTCAGATCCACTCTGTTCACAATCCGCTCCGTGATTCAGATCCACTCTGTTCACAATCCACTCCGTGATTCAGATCCACTCTGTTCACAATCCGCTCCGTGATTCAGATCCACTCTGTTCACAATCCACTATGTGATTCAGATCCACTCTGTTCACAATCCGCTCCGTGATTCAGATCCACTCTGTTCACAATCCGCTCCGTGATTCAGATCCACTCTGTTCACAATCCACTCTGTGATTCTGATCCACTCTGTTCACAATCCGCTCCGTGATTCAGATCCACTGTGTTCACAATCCGCTCTGTGATTCAGATCCACTCTGTTCACAATCCACTCCGTGATTCAGATCCACTCTGTTCACAATCCGCTCCGTGATTCAGATCCACTCTGTTCACAATCCACTCTGTGATTCAGATCCACTCTGTTCACAATCCGCTCCGTGATTCAGATCCACTCTGTTCAAAATCCGCTCTGTGATTCAGATCCACTCTGTTCACAATCCGCTCTGTGATTCAGATCCACTCTGTTCACAATCCGCTCCGTGATTCAGATCCACTCTATTCACAATCCAATCTGTGATTCAGATCCACTCTGTTCACAATCCGCTCTGTGATTCAGATCCACTCTGTTCACAATCCGCTCTGTGATTCAGATCCACTCTGTTCACAATCCGCTCAGTGATTCAGATCCACTCTGTTCACAATCCGCTCCGTGATTCAGATCCACTCTGTTCACAATCCGATCCGTGATTCAGATCCACTCTGTTCACAATCCGCTCCGTGATTCAGATCCACTCTGTTCACAATCCGCTCTGTGATTGAGATCAACTCTGTTCACAATCCACTCCGTGATTCAGATCCACTCTGTTCACAATCCGCTCCGTGATTCAGATCCACTCTGTTCACAATCCGCTCCGTGATTCAGATCCACTCTGTTCACAATCCACTCTGTGATTCAGATCCACTCTGTTCACAATCCGCTCCGTGATTCAGATCCACTCTGTTCACAATCCGCTCCGTGATTCAGATCCACTTTGTTCACAATCCGCTCTGTGATTCAGATCCACTCTGTTCACAATCCGCTCCGTGATTCAGATCCACTCTGTACACAATCCGCTCTGTGATTCAGATCCACTCTGTTCACAATCCGCTCCGTGATTCAGATTCATTCTGTTCACAATCCGCTCCGTGATTCAGATCCACTCTGTTCACAATCCGCTCCGTGATTCAGATCCACTCTGTTCACAATCCGTTCCGTGATTCAGATCCACTCTGTTCACAATCCGCTCCGTGATTCAGATCCACTCTGTTCACAATCCTCTCTGTGATTCAGATCCACTCTGTTCACAATCCGCTCCGAGATTCAGATCCTCTCTGTTCACAATCCGCTCCGTGATTCAGATCCACTCTGTTCACAATTCGCTCCGTGATTCAGATCCACTCTGTTCACAATCCGCTCCGTGATTCAGATCCACTCTGTTCACAATCCGCTCCGTGATTCAGATCCACTCTGTTCACAATCCGCTCCGTGATTCAGATCCACTCTGTTCACAATCCGCTCCGTGATTCAGATCCACTCTGTTCACAATCCGCTCTGTGATTCAGATCCACTCTGTTCACAATCGGCTCCGTGATTCAGATCCACTCTATTCACAATCCGCTCCGTGATTCAGATCCACTCTGTTCACAATCCGCTCCGTGATTCAGATCCACTCTGTTCACAATCTGCTCCGTGATTCAGATCCACTCTGTTCACAATCCGCTCTGTGATTCAGATCCACTCTGTTCACAATCCGCTCTGTGATTCAGATCCACTCTGTTCACAATCCACTCTGTGATTCAGATCCACTCTGTTCACAATCCACTCTGTGATTCAGATCCACTCTTCACAATCCGCTCCGTGATTCAGATCCGCTCTGTTCACAATCCACTCTGTGATTTAGATCCACTCTGTTCACAATCCGCTCTGTGATTCAGATCCACTCTGTTCACAATCCACTCTGTCATTCTGATCCACTCTGTTCACAATCCGCTCCGTGATTCAGATCCACTCTGTTCACAATCCGCTCCGTGATTCAGATCCACTCTGTTCACAATCCGCTCCGTGATTCAGATCCACTCTGTTCACAATCCGCTCCGTGATTCAGATCCACTCTGTTCACAATCCGCTCCGTGATTCAGACCCACTCTGTTCACAATCCGCTCCGTGATTCAGATCCACTCTGTTCACAATCCGCTCCGTGATTCAGATCCACTCTGTTCACAATCCGCTCCGTGATTCAGATCCACTCTGTTCACAATCCGCTCCGTGATTCAGATCCACTCTGTTCACAATCCGCTCCGTGATTCAGATCCACTCTGTTCACAATCCGCTCTGTGATTCAGATCCACTCGGTTCACAATCCACTCTGTGATTCAGATCCACTCTGTTCACAATCCGCTCTGTGATTCAGATCCACTCTGTTCACAATCCACTCAGTGATTCAGATCCACTCTGTTCACAATCCGCTCTGTGATTCAGATCCACTCTGTTCACAATCCACTCTGTGATTCAGATCCACTCTGTTCACAATCCACTCCGTGATTCAGATCCACTCTGTTCACAATCCACTCCGTGATTCAGATCCACTCTGTTCACAATCCGCTCTGTGATTCAGATCCACTCTGTTCACAATCCGCTCCGTGATTCAGATCCACTCTGTTCACAATCCGCTCCGTGATTCAGATCCACTCTGTTCACAATCCGCTCCGTGATTCAGATCCACTCTGTTCACAATCCTCTCTGTGATTCTGATCCACTCTTTTCACAATCCGCTCCGTGATTCAGATCCACTGTGTTCACAATCCGCTCTGTGATTCAGATCCACTGTGTTCACAATCCACTCCGTGATTCAGATCCACTCTGTTCACAATCCGCTCCGTGATTCAGATCCACTCTGTTCACAATCCACTCTGTGATTCAGATCCACTCTGTTCACAATCCGCTCTGTGATTCAGATCCACTCTGTTCACAATCCGCTCTGTGATTCAGATCCACTCTGTTCACAATCCGCTCTGTGATTCAGATCCACTCTGTTCACAATCCGCTCTGTGATTCAGATCCACTCTGTTCACAATCCGCTCTGTGATTCAGATCCACTCTGTTCACAATCCGCTCAGTGATTCAGATCCACTCTGTTCACAATCCGCTCCGTGATTCAGATCCACTCTGTTCACAATCCGCTCCGTGATTCAGATCCACTCTGTTCACAATCCGCTCCGTGATTCAGATCAACTCTGTTCACAATCCGCTCTGTGATTCAGATCCACTCTGTTCACAATCCGCTCTGTGATTCAGATCCACTCTGTTCACAAACCGCTCTGTGATTCAGATCCACTCTGTTCACAATCCGCTCTGTGATTCAGATCAACTCTGTTCACAATCCGCTCTGTGATTCAGATCCACTCTGTTCACAATCCACTCTGTGATTCAGATCCACTCTGTTCACAATCCACTCTGTGATTCAGATCCACTCTGCTCACAATCCACTCTGTGATTCAGATCCACTCTTCACAATCCGCTCCGTGATTCAGATCCACTCTGTTCACAATCCGCTCCGTGATTCAGATCCACGCTGTTCACAATCCGCTCCGTGATTCAGATCCAATCTGTTCACAATCCGCTCCGTGATTCAGATCCACTCTGTTCACAATCCGCTCTGTGATTCAGAACCACTCTGTTCACAATCCGCTCCGTGATTCAGACCCACTCTGTTCACAATCCGCTCCGTGATTCAGATCCACTCTGTTCACAATCCGCTCCGTGATTCAGATCCACTCTGTTCACAATCCGCTCCGTGATTCAGATCCACTCTGTTCACAATCCGCTCCGTGATTCAGATCCACTCTGTTCACAATCCGCTCCGTGATTCAGATCCACTCTGTTCACAATCCGCTCTGTGATTCAGATCCACTCGGTTCACAATCCACTCTGTGATTCAGATCCACTCTGTTCACAATCCGCTCTGTGATTCAGATCCACTCTGTTCACAATCCACTCTGTGATTCAGATCCACTCTGTTCACAATCCACTCCGTGATTCAGATCCACTCTGTTCACAATCCACTCCGTGATTCAGATCCACTCTGTTCACAATCCGCTCTGTGATTCAGATCCACTCTGTTCACAATCCGCTCCGTGATTCAGATCCACTCTGTTCACAATCCGCTCCGTGATTCAGATCCACTCTGTTCACAATCCGCTCCGTGATTCAGATCCACTCTGTTCACAATCCTCTCTGTGATTCTGATCCACTCTTTTCACAATCCGCTCCGTGATTCAGATCCACTGTGTTCACAATCCGCTCTGTGATTCAGATCCACTGTGTTCACAATCCACTCCGTGATTCAGATCCACTCTGTTCACAATCCGCTCCGTGATTCAGATCCACTCTGTTCACAATCCACTCTGTGATTCAGATCCACTCTGTTCACAATCCGCTCTGTGATTCAGATCCACTCTGTTCACAATCCGCTCTGTGATTCAGATCCACTCTGTTCACAATCCGCTCTGTGATTCAGATCCACTCTGTTCACAATCTGCTCCGTGATTCAGATCCACTCTATTCACAATCCACTCTGTGATTCAGATCCACTCTGTTCACAATCCGCTCTGTGATTCAGATCCACTCTGTTCACAATCCGCTCTGTGATTCAGATCCACTCTGTTCACAATCCGCTCAGTGATTCAGATCCACTCTGTTCACAATCCGCTCCGTGATTCAGATCCACTCTGTTCACAATCCGCTCCGTGATTCAGATCCACTCTGTTCACAATCCGCTCCGTGATTCAGATCCACTCTGTTCACAATCCGCTCTGTGATTCAGATCAACTCTGTTCACAATCCGCTCTGTGATTCAGATCCACTCTGTTCACAATCCGCTCTGTGATTCAGATCCACTCTGTTCACAAACCGCTCTGTGATTCAGATCCACTCTGTTCACAATCCGCTCTGTGATTCAGATCAACTCTGTTCACAATCCGCTCTGTGATTCAGATCCACTCTGTTCACAATCCACTCTGTGATTCAGATCCACTCTGTTCACAATCCACTCTGTGATTCAGATCCACTCTGTTCACAATCCGCTCAGTGATTCAGATCCACTCTGTTCACAATCCGCTCCGTGATTCAGATCCACTCTATTCACAATCCACTCCGTGATTCAGATCCACTCTGTTCACAATCCGCTCCGTGATTCAGATCCACTCTGTTCACAATCCGCTCTGTGATTCAGATCCACTCTGTTCACAATCCGCTCCGTGATTCAGATCCACTCTATTCACAATCCACTCCGTGATTCAGATCCACTCTGTTCACAATCCGCTCTGTGATTCAGATCAACTCTATTCACAATCCACTCCGTGATTCAGATCCACTCTGTTCACAATCCGCTCCGTGATTCAGATCCACTCTGTTCACAATCCGCTCTGTGATTCAGATCCACTCTGTTCACAATCCACTCCGTGATTCAGATCCACTCTGGTCACAATCCACTCCGTTATTCAGATCCACTCTGTTCACAATCCGCTCCGTGATTCAGATCCACTCTGTTCACAATCCACTCCGTGATTCAGATCCACTCTGTTCACAATCCACTCTGTGATTCAGATCCACTCTGTTCACAATCCGCTCCGTGATTCAGATCCACTCTGTTCACAATCCTCTCTGTGATTCAGATCCACACTGTTCACAATCCGCTCCGTGATTCAGATCCACTCTGTTCACAATCCGCTCCGTGATTCAGAACCACTCTGTTCACAATCCACTCCGTGATTCAGATCCACTCTGTTCACAATCCACTCCGTGATTCAGATCCACTCTGTTCACAATCCGCTCCGTGATTCAGATCCACTCTGTTCACAATCCACTATGTGATTCAGATCCACTCTGTTCACAATCCGCTCCGTGATTCAGATCCACTCTGTTCACAATCCGCTCCGTGATTCAGATCCACTCTGTTCACAATCCGCTCCGTGATTCAGATCCACTCTGTTCACAATCCACTCCGTGATTCAGATCCACTCTGTTCACAATCCACTCCGTGATTCAGATCCACTCTGTTCACAATCCGCTCCGTGATTCAGATCCACTCTGTTCACAATCCACTATGTGATTCAGATCCACTCTGTTCACAATCCGCTCCGTGATTCAGATCCACTCTGTTCACAATCCGCTCTGTGATTCAGATCCACTCTGTTCACAATCCGCTCCGTGATTCAGATCCACTCTGTTCACAATCCACTCTGTGATTCTGATCCACTCTGTTCACAATCCGCTCCGTGATTCAGATCCACTGTGTTCACAATGGGCTCTGTGATTCAGATCCACTCTGTTCACAATCCGCTCTGTGATTCAGATCCACTCTGTTCACAATCCGCTCTGTGATTCAGATCCACTCTGTTCACAATCCGCTCTGTGATTCAGATCCACTCTGTTCACAATCCGCTCCGTGATTCAGATCCACTCTATTCACAATCCAATCTGTGATTCAGATCCACTCTGTTCACAATCCGCTCTGTGATTCAGATCCACTCTGTTCACAATCCGCTCTGTGATTCAGATCCACTCTGTTCACAATCCGCTCAGTGATTCAGATCCACTCTGTTCACAATCCGCTCCGTGATTCAGATCCACTCTGTTCACAATCCGCTCCGTGATTCAGATCCACTCTGTTCACAATCCGCTCCGTGATTCAGATCCACTCTGTTCACAATCCGCTCTGTGATTCAGATCCACTCTGTTCACAATCCGCTCTGTGATTCAGATCCACTCTATTCACAATCCACTCCGTGATTCAGATCCACTCTGCTCACAATCCGCTCTGTGATTCAGATCCACTCTATTCACAATCCACTCCGTGATTCAGATCCACTCTGTTCACAATCCGCTCTGTGATTCAGATCCACACTGTTCACAATCCGCTCCGTGATTCAGATCCACTCTGTTCACAATCCGCTCCGTGATTCAGATCCACTCTGTTCACAATCCACTCTGTGATTCAGATCCACTCTGTTCACAATCCGCTCTGTGATTCAGATCCACTCTGTTCACAATCCGCTCCGTGATTCAGATCCACTCTGTTCACAATCCGCTCCGTGATTCAGATCCACTCTGTTCACAATCCGCTCCGTGATTCAGATCCACTCTGTTCACAATCCACTCCGTGATTCAGATCCACTCTGTTCACAATCCGCTCTGTGATTCAGATCCACTCTGTTCACAATCCGCTCCGTGATTCAGATCCACTCTGTTTATAATCCGCTCCGTGATTCAGATCCACTCTGTTCACAATCCGCTCCGTGATTCAGATCCACTCTGTTCACAATCCGCTCTGTGATTCAGATCCACTCTGTTCACAATCCACTCCGTGATTCAGATCCACTCTGTTCACAATCCACTCTGTGATTCAGATCAACTCTGTTCACAATCCGCTCCGTGATTCAGATCCACTCTGTTCACAATCCGCTCTGTGATTCAGATCCACTCTGTTCACAATCCGCTCAGTGATTCAGATCCACTCTGTTCACAATCCGCTCCGTGATTCAGATCCACTCTGTTCACAATCCGCTCCGTGATTCAGATCCACTCTGTTCACAATCCGCTCCGTGATTCAGATCCACTCTGTTCACAATCCGCTCTGTGATTCAGATCCACTCTGTTCACAATCCACTCTGTGATTCAGATCCACTCTATTCACAATCCACTCCGTGATTCAGATCCACTCTGCTCACAATCCGCTCTGTGATTCAGATCCACTCTATTCACAATCCACTCCGTGATTCAGATCCACTCTGTTCACAATCCGCTCTGTGATTCAGATCCACACTGTTCACAATCCGCTCCGTGATTCAGATCCACTCTGTTCACAATCCGCTCCGTGATTCAGATCCACTCTGTTCACAATCCACTCTGTGATTCAGATCCACTCTGTTCACAATCCGCTCTGTGATTCAGATCCACTCTGTTCACAATCCGCTCCGTGATTCAGATCCACTCTGTTCACAATCCGCTCCGTGATTCAGATCCACTCTGTTCACAATCCGCTCCGTGATTCAGATCCACTCTGTTCACAATCCACTCCGTGATTCAGATCCACTCTGTTCACAATCCGCTCTGTGATTCAGATCCACTCTGTTCACAATCCGCTCCGTGATTCAGATCCACTCTGTTTATAATCCGCTCCGTGATTCAGATCCACTCTGTTCACAATCCGCTCCGTGATTCAGATCCACTCTGTTCACAATCCGCTCTGTGATTCAGATCCACTCTGTTCACAATCCACTCCGTGATTCAGATCCACTCTGTTCACAATCCACTCTGTGATTCAGATCAACTCTGTTCACAATCCGCTCCGTGATTCAGATCCACTCTGTTCACAATCCGCTCCGTGATTCAGATCCACTCTGTTCACAATCCGCTCCGTGATTCAGATCCACTCTGTTCACAATCCACTCCGTGATTCAGATCCACTCTGTTCACAATCCGCTCCGTGATTCAGATCCACTCTGTTCACAATCCACTATGTGATTCAGATCCACTCTGTTCACAATCCGCTCCGTGATTCAGATCCACTCTGTTCACAATCCGCTCCGTGATTCAGATCCACTCTGTTCACAATCCACTCTGTGATTCTGATCCACTCTGTTCACAATCCGCTCCGTGATTCAGATCCACTGTGTTCACAATCCGCTCTGTGATTCAGATCCACTCTGTTCACAATCCACTCCGTGATTCAGATCCACTCTGTTCACAATCCGCTCCGTGATTCAGATCCACTCTGTTCACAATCCGCTCTGTGATTCAGATCCACTCTGTTCAAAATCCGCTCTGTGATTCAGATCCACTCTGTTCACAATCCGCTCTGTGATTCAGATCCACTCTGTTCACAATCCGCTCAGTGATTCAGATCCACTCTGTTCACAATCCGCTCCGTGATTCAGATCCACTCTGTTCACAATCCGATCCGTGATTCAGATCCACTCTGTTCACAATCCGCTCCGTGATTCAGATCCACTCTGTTCACAATCCGCTCTGTGATTGAGATCAACTCTGTTCACAATCCACTCCGTGATTCAGATCCACTCTGTTCACAATCCACTCCGTGATTCAGATCCACTCTGTTCACAATCCGCTCTGTGATTCAGATCCACTCTGTTCACAATCCGCTCTGTGATTCAGATCCACTCTGTTCACAATCCGCTCCGTGATTCAGATCCACTCTATTCACAATCCAATCTGTGATTCAGATCCACTCTGTTCACAATCCGCTCTGTGATTCAGATCCACTCTGTTCACAATCCGCTCTGTGATTCAGATCCACTCTGTTCACAATCCGCTCAGTGATTCAGATCCACTCTGTTCACAATCCGCTCCGTGATTCAGATCCACTCTGTTCACAATCCGATCCGTGATTCAGATCCACTCTGTTCACAATCCGCTCCGTGATTCAGATCCACTCTGTTCACAATCCGCTCTGTGATTGAGATCAACTCTGTTCACAATCCACTCCGTGATTCAGATCCACTCTGTTCACAATCCACTCCGTGATTCAGATCCACTCTGTTCACAATCCGCTCTGTGATTCAGATCCACTCTGTTCACAATCCGCTCTGTGATTCAGATCCACTCTATTCACAATCCACTCCGTGATTCAGATCCACTCTGTTCACAATCCGCTCTGTGATTCAGATCCACTCTGTTCACAATCCGCTCTGTGATTCAGATCCACTCTGTTCACAATCCACTCCGTGATTCAGATCCACTCTGGTCACAATCCACTCCGTTATTCAGATCCACTCTGTTCACAATCCGCTCCGTGATTCAGATCCACTCTGTTCACAATCCACTCCGTGATTCAGATCCACTCTGTTCACAATCCACTCTGTGATTCAGATCCACTCTGTTCACAATCCACTCCGTGATTCAGATCCACTCTGTTCACAATCCGCTCTGTGATTCAGATCCACTCTGTTCACAATCCACTCCGTGATTCAGATCCACTCTGTTCACAATCCACTCTGTGATTCAGATCCACTCTGTTCACAATCCGCTCTGTGATTCAGATCCACTCTGTTCACAATCCGCTGTGTGATTCAGATCCACTCTGTTCACAATCCGCTCAGTGATTCAGATCCACTCTGTTCACAATCCGCTCCGTGATTCAGATCCACTCTGTTCACAATCCGCTCCGTGATTCAGATCCACTCTGTTCACAATCCGCTCCGTGATTCAGATCCACTCTGTTCACAATCCGCTCTGTGATTCAGATCAACTCTGTTCACAATCCGCTCTGTGATTCAGATCCACTCTGTTCACAATCCGCTCTGTGATTCAGATCCACTCTATTCACAATCCACTCCGTGATTCAGATCCACTCTGTTCACAATCCGCTCTGTGATTCAGATCCACTCTATTCACAATCCACTCCGTGATTCAGATCCACTCTGTTCACAATCCGCTCCGTGATTCAGATCCACTCTGTTCACAATCCGCTCTGTGATTCAGATCCACTCTGTTCACAATCCACTCCGTGATTCAGATCCACTCTGGTCACAATCCACTCCGTTATTCAGATCCACTCTGTTCACAATCCGCTCCGTGATTCAGATCCACTCTGTTCACAATCCACTCCGTGATTCAGATCCACTCTGTTCACAATCCACTCTGTGATTCAGATCCACCCTGTTCACAATCCGCTCTGTGATTCAGATCCACTCTGTTCACAATCCGCTCTGTGATTCAGATCTACTCTGTTCACAATCCGCTCCGTGATTCAGATCCACTCTGTTCACAATCCGCTCCGTGATTCAGATCCACTCTGTTCACAATCCGCTCCGTGATTCAGATCCACTCTGTTCACAATCCGCTCCGTGATTCAGATCCACTCTGTTCACAATCTGCTCTGTGATTCAGATCAACTCTGTTCACAATCCGCTCTGTGATTCAGATCCACTCTGTTCACAATCCGCTCTGTGATTCAGATCCACACTGTTCACAATCCGCTCCGTGATTCAGATCCACTCTGTTCACAATCCGCTCCGTGATTCAGATCCACTCTGTTCACAATCCGCTCTGTGATTCAGATCCACTCTGTTCACAATCCGCTCCGTGATTCAGATCCACTCTGTTCACAATCCGCTCTGTGATTCAGATCCACTCTGTTCACAATCCGCTCTGTGATTCAGATCCACTCTATTCACAATCCACTCCGTGATTCAGATCCACTCTGTTCACAATCCGCTCTGTGATTCAGATCCACTCTGTTCACAATCCACTCCGTGATTCAGATCCACTCTGTTCACAATCCACTCTGTGATTCAGATCCACTCTGTTCACAATCCGCTCTGTGATTCAGATCCACTCTGTTCACAATCCGCTGTGTGATTCAGATCCACTCTGTTCACAATCCGCTCAGTGATTCAGATCCACTCTGTTCACAATCCGCTCCGTGATTCAGATCCACTCTGTTCACAATCCGCTCCGTGATTCAGATCCACTCTGTTCACAATCCGCTCCGTGATTCAGATCCACTCTGTTCACAATCCGCTCTGTGATTCAGATCAACTCTGTTCACAATCCGCTCTGTGATTCAGATCCACTCTGTTCACAATCCGCTCTGTGATTCAGATCCACTCTATTCACAATCCACTCCGTGATTCAGATCCACTCTGTTCACAATCCGCTCTGTGATTCAGATCCACTCTATTCACAATCCACTCCGTGATTCAGATCCACTCTGTTCACAATCCGCTCCGTGATTCAGATCCACTCTGTTCACAATCCGCTCTGTGATTCAGATCCACTCTGTTCACAATCCGCTCTGTGATTCAGATCCACTCTGTTCACAATCCACTCTGTGATTCAGATCCACTCTGTTCACAATCCGCTCCGTGATTCAGATCCACTCTGTTCACAATCCACTCTGTGATTCAGATACACTCTGTTCACAATTCGCTCCGTGATTCAGATCCACTCTGTTCACAATCCGCTCCGTGATTCAGATCCGCTCTGTTCACAATCCACTCCGTGATTCAGATCCACTCTGGTCACAATCCACTCCGTTATTCAGATCCACTCTGTTCACAATCCGCTCCGTGATTCAGATCCACTCTGTTCACAATCCACTCCGTGATTCAGATCCACTCTGTTCACAATCCACTCTGTGATTCAGATCCACTCTGTTCACAATCCGCTCTGTGATTCAGATCCACTCTGTTCACAATCCGCTCTGTGATTCAGATCTACTCTGTTCACAATCCGCTCCGTGATTCAGATCCACTCTGTTCACAATCCGCTCCGTGATTCAGATCCACTCTGTTCACAATCCGCTCCGTGATTCAGATCCACTCTGTTCACAATCCGCTCCGTGATTCAGATCCACTCTGTTCACAATCCGCTCTGTGATTCAGATCAACTCTGTTCACAATCCGCTCTGTGATTCAGATCCACTCTGTTCACAATCCGCTCTGTGATTCAGATCCACACTGTTCACAATCCGCTCCGTGATTCAGATCCACTCTGTTCACAATCCGCTCCGTGATTCAGATCCACTCTGTTCACAATCCGCTCTGTGATTCAGATCCACTCTGTTCACAATCCGCTCCGTGATTCAGATCCACTCTGTTCACAATCCGCTCTGTGATTCAGATCCACTCTGTTCACAATCCACTCCGTGATTCAGATCCACTCTGTTCACAATCCTCTCTGTGATTCAGATCAACTCTGTTCACAATCCGCTCCGTGATTCAGATCCACTCTGTTCACAATCCGCTCCGTGATTCAGTTCCACTCTGTTCACAATCCGCTCCGTGATTCAGATCCACTCTGTTCACAATCCACTCCGTGATTCAGATCCACTCTGTTCACAATCCACTCCGTGATTCAGATCCACTCTGTTCACAATCCGCTCCGTGATTCAGATCCACTCTGTTCACAATCCACTATGTGATTCAGATCCACTCTGTTCACAATCCGCTCCGTGATTCAGATCCACTCTGTTCACAATCCGCTCTGTGATTCAGATCCACTCTGTTCACAATCCGCTCCGTGATTCAGATCCACTCTGTTCACAATCCGCTCTGTGATTCAGATCCACTCTGTTCACAATCCTCTCCGCGATTCAGATCCACTCTGTTCACAATCCACTCTGTGATTCAGATCCACTCTATTCACAATCCGCTCAGTGATTCAGATCCACTCTGTTCACAATCCGCTCCGTGATTCAGATCCACTGTGTTCACAATCCGCTCTGTGATTCAGATCCACTCTGTTCACAATCCACTCTGTGATTCAGATCCACTCTGTTCACAATCCGCTCCGTGATTCAGATCCACTCTATTCACAATCCACTCTGTGATTCAGATCCACTCTGTTCACAATCCGCTCTGTGATTCAGATCCACTCTGTTCACAATCCGCTCCGTGATTCAGATCCACTCTGTTCACAATCCGCTCCTTGATTCAGATCCACTCTGTTCACAATCCGCTCCGTGATTCAGATCCACTCTGTTCACAATCCTCTCTGTGATTCAGATCCACTCTGTTCACAATCCGCTCTGTGATTCAGATCCACTCTGTTCACAATCCACTCAGTGATTCAGATCCGCTCTGTTCACAATCCGCTCTGTGATTCAGATCCACTCTGTTCACAATCCGCTCCGTGAATCAGATCCACTCTGTTCACAAACCGCTCCGTGATTCAGATCTACTCTGTTCACAATCCACTCTGTGATTCAGATCCACTCTGTTCACAATCCACTCCGTGATTCAGATCCACTCTATTCACAATCCGCTCAGTGATTCAGATCCACTCTGTTCACAATCCGCTCCGTGATTCAGATCCACTCTGTTCACAATCCGCTCAGTGATTCAGATCCACTCTGTTCACAATCCGCTCCGTGATTCAGATCCACTCTGTTCACAATCCGCTCTGTGATTCAGATCGACTCTATTCACAATCCACTCCGTAATTCAGATCCACTCTGTTCACAATCCGCTCCGTGATTCAGATCCACTCTGTTCACAATCCGCTCAGTGATTCAGATCCACTCTGTTCACAATCCACTCCGTGATTCAGATCCACTCTGTTCACAATCCACTCCGTGATTCAGATCCACTCTGTTCACAATCCGCTCCGTGATTCAGATCCACTCTGTTCACAATCCACTCCGTGATTCAGATCCACTCTGTTCACAATCCGCTCCGTGATTCAGATCCACTCTGTTCACAATCCGCTCCGTGATTCAGATCCACTCTGTTCACAATCCGCTCTGTGATTCAGATCCACTCTGTTCACAATCCACTCCGTGATTCAGATCCACTCTGGTCACAATCCACTCCGTTATTCAGATCCACTCTGTTCACAATCCGCTCCGTGATTCAGATCCACTCTGTTCACAATCCGCTCTGTGATTCAGATCCACTCTATTCACAATCCACTCCGTGATTCAGATCCACTCTGTTCACAATCCGCTCCGTGATTCAGATCCACTCTGTTCACAATCCGCTCTGTGATTCAGATCCACTCTGTTCACAATCCACTCCGTGATTCAGATCCACTCTGGTCACAATCCACTCTGTGATTCAGATCCACTCTGTTCACAATCCGCTCCGTGATTCAGATCCACTCTGTTCACAATCCGCTCTGTGATTCAGATCCACACTGT
Organism: Heptranchias perlo; assembly: GCF_035084215.1. NCBI lineage: Eukaryota > Metazoa > Chordata > Chondrichthyes > Hexanchiformes > Hexanchidae > Heptranchias > Heptranchias perlo. The sequence goes on from NC_090370.1 coordinate 19,924,508, forward strand.
TCACAATCCGCTCCGTGATTCAGATCCACTCTGTTCACAATCCGCTCCGTGATTCAGATCCACTCTGTTCACAATCCACTCTGTGATTCAGATCCACTCTGTTCACAATCCGCTCTGTGATTCAGATCCACTCTGTTCACAATCCGCTCCGTGATTCAGATCCACTCTGTTCACAATCCGCTCCGTGATTCAGATCCACTCTGTTCACAATCCGCTCCGTGATTCAGATCCACTCTGTTCACAATCCACTCCGTGATTCAGATCCACTCTGTTCACAATCCGCTCTGTGATTCAGATCCACTCTGTTCACAATCCGCTCCGTGATTCAGATCCACTCTGTTTATAATCCGCTCCGTGATTCAGATCCACTCTGTTCACAATCCGCTCCGTGATTCAGATCCACTCTGTTCACAATCCGCTCTGTGATTCAGATCCACTCTGTTCACAATCCACTCCGTGATTCAGATCCACACTGTTCACAATCCACTCTGTGATTCAGATCAACTCTGTTCACAATCCGCTCCGTGATTCAGATCCACTCTGTTCACAATCCGCTCCGTGATTCAGATCCACTCTGTTCACAATCCGCTCCGTGATTCAGATCCACTCTGTTCACAATCCACTCCGTGATTCAGATCCACTCTGTTCACAATCCGCTCCGTGATTCAGATCCACTCTGTTCACAATCCACTATGTGATTCAGATCCACTCTGTTCACAATCCGCTCCGTGATTCAGATCCACTCTGTTCACAATCCGCTCCGTGATTCAGATCCACTCTGTTCACAATCCACTCTGTGATTCTGATCCACTCTGTTCACAATCCGCTCCGTGATTCAGATCCACTGTGTTCACAATCCGCTCTGTGATTCAGATCCACTCTGTTCACAATCCACTCCGTGATTCAGATCCACTCTGTTCACAATCCGCTCCGTGATTCAGATCCACTCTGTTCACAATCCACTCTGTGATTCAGATCCACTCTGTTCACAATCCGCTCTGTGATTCAGATCCACTCTGTTCAAAATCCGCTCTGTGATTCAGATCCACTCTGTTCACAATCCGCTCTGTGATTCAGATCCACTCTGTTCACAATCCGCTCCGTGATTCAGATCCACTCTATTCACAATCCAATCTGTGATTCAGATCCACTCTGTTCACAATCCGCTCTGTGATTCAGATCCACTCTGTTCACAATCCGCTCTGTGATTCAGATCCACTCTGTTCACAATCCGCTCAGTGATTCAGATCCACTCTGTTCACAATCCGCTCCGTGATTCAGATCCACTCTGTTCACAATCCGATCCGTGATTCAGATCCACTCTGTTCACAATCCGCTCCGTGATTCAGATCCACTCTGTTCACAATCCGCTCTGTGATTGAGATCAACTCTGTTCACAATCCGCTCTGTGATTCAGATCCACTCTGTTCACAATCCGCTCTGTGATTCAGATCCACTCTATTCACAATCCACTCCGTGATTCAGATCCACTCTGTTCACAATCCGCTCTGTGATTCAGATCCACTCTATTCACAATCCACTCCGTGATTCAGATCCACTCTATTCACAATCCACTCCGTGATTCAGATCCACTCTGTTCACAATCCACTCCGTGATTCGGATCCACTCTGGTCACAATCCACTCCGTTATTCAGATCCACTCTGTTCACAATCCGCTCCGTGATTCAGATCCACTCTGTTCACAATCCGCTCTGTGATTCAGATCCACTCTGTTCACAATCCGCTCCGTGATTCAGATCCGCTCTGTTCACAATCCGCTCCGTGATTCAGATCCACTCTGTTCACAATCCGCTCCGTGATTCAGATCCACTCTGTTCACAATCCGCTCTGTGATTCAGATCCACTCTGTTCACAATCCGCTCCGTGATTCAGATCCACTCTGTTCACAATCCACTCCGTGATTCAGATCCACTCTGTTCACAATCCACTCTGTGATTCAGATCCACTCTGTTCACAATCCGCTCTGTGATTCAGATCCACTCTGTTCACAATCCGCTCTGTGATTCAGATCCACTCAGTTCACAATCCGCTCCGTGATTCAGATCCACTCTGTTCACAATCCGCTCCGTGATTCAGATCCACTCTGTTCACAATCCGCTCCGTGATTCAGATCCACTCTGTTCACAATCCGCTCCGTGATTCAGATCCACTCTGTTCACAATCCGCTCTGTGATTCAGATCAACTCTGTTCACAATCCGCTCTGTGATTCAGATCCACTCTGTTCACAATCCGCTCTGTGATTCAGATCCACTCTATTCACAATCCACTCCGTGATTCAGATCCACTCTGGTCACAATCCACTCCGTTATTCAGATCCACTCTATTCACAATCCGCTCCGTGATTCAGATCCACTCTGTTCACAATCCACTCCGTGATTCAGATCCACTCTGTTCACAATCCACTCTGTGATTCAGATCCACTCTGTTCACAATCCACTCCGTGATTCAGATCCACTCTGTTCACAATCCGCTCCGTGATTCAGATCCACTCTGTTCACAATCCGCTCCGTGATTCAGATCCACTCTGTTCACAATCCGCTCTGTGATTCAGATCAACTCTGTTCACAATCCGCTCTGTGATTCAGATCCACTCTGTTCACAATCCGCTCTGTGATTCAGATCCACTCTATTCACAATCCACTCCGTGATTCAGATCCACTCTGTTCACAATCCGCTCTGTGATTCAGATCCACTCTATTCACAATCCACTCCGTGATTCAGATCCACTCTGTTCACAATCCGCTCTGTGATTCAGATCCACTCTGTTCACAATCCACGATGTGATTCAGATCCACTCTGTTCACAATCCGCTCCGTGATTCAGATCCACTCTGTTCACAATCCGCTCTGTGATTCAGATCCACTCTGTTCACAATCCGCTCCGTGATTCAGATCCACTCTGTTCACAATCCACTCTGTGATTCTGATCCACTCTGTTCACAATCCGCTCCGTGATTCAGATCCACTGTGTTCACAATCCGCTCTGTGATTCAGATCCACTCTGTTCACAATCCACTCCGTGATTCAGATCCACTCTGTTCACAATCCGCTCCGTGATTCAGATCCACTCTGTTCACAATCCACTCTGTGATTCAGATCCACTCTGTTCACAATCCGCTCTGTGATTCAGATCCACTCTGTTCACAATCCGCTCCGTGATTCAGATCCACTCTGTTCACAATCCGCTCTGTGATTCAGATCCACTCTGTTCACAATCCTCTCCGCGATTCAGATCCACTCTGTTCACAATCCACTCTGTGATTCAGATCCACTCTATTCACAATCCGCTCAGTGATTCAGATCCACTCTGTTCACAATCCGCTCCGTGATTCAGATCCACTGTGTTCACAATCCGCTCTGTGATTCAGATCCACTCTGTTCACAATCCACTCTGTGATTCAGATCCACTCTGTTCACAATCCGCTCCGTGATTCAGATCCACTCTATTCACAATCCACTCTGTGATTCAGATCCACTCTGTTCACAATCCGCTCTGTGATTCAGATCCACTCTGTTCACAATCCGCTCCGTGATTCAGATCCACTCTGTTCACAATCCGCTCCTTGATTCAGATCCACTCTGTTCACAATCCGCTCCGTGATTCAGATCCACTCTGTTCACAATCCTCTCTGTGATTCAGATCCACTCTGTTCACAATCCGCTCTGTGATTCAGATCCACTCTGTTCACAATCCACTCAGTGATTCAGATCCGCTCTGTTCACAATCCGCTCTGTGATTCAGATCCACTCTGTTCACAATCCGCTCCGTGAATCAGATCCACTCTGTTCACAAACCGCTCCGTGATTCAGATCTACTCTGTTCACAATCCACTCTGTGATTCAGATCCACTCTGTTCACAATCCACTCCGTGATTCAGATCCACTCTATTCACAATCCGCTCAGTGATTCAGATCCACTCTGTTCACAATCCGCTCCGTGATTCAGATCCACTCTGTTCACAATCCGCTCAGTGATTCAGATCCACTCTGTTCACAATCCGCTCCGTGATTCAGATCCACTCTGTTCACAATCCGCTCTGTGATTCAGATCGACTCTATTCACAATCCACTCCGTAATTCAGATCCACTCTGTTCACAATCCGCTCCGTGATTCAGATCCACTCTGTTCACAATCCGCTCAGTGATTCAGATCCACTCTGTTCACAATCCACTCCGTGATTCAGATCCACTCTGTTCACAATCCACTCCGTGATTCAGATCCACTCTGTTCACAATCCGCTCCGTGATTCAGATCCACTCTGTTCACAATCCACTCCGTGATTCAGATCCACTCTGTTCACAATCCGCTCCGTGATTCAGATCCACTCTGTTCACAATCCGCTCCGTGATTCAGATCCACTCTGTTCACAATCCGCTCTGTGATTCAGATCCACTCTGTTCACAATCCACTCCGTGATTCAGATCCACTCTGGTCACAATCCACTCCGTTATTCAGATCCACTCTGTTCACAATCCGCTCCGTGATTCAGATCCACTCTGTTCACAATCCGCTCTGTGATTCAGATCCACTCTATTCACAATCCACTCCGTGATTCAGATCCACTCTGTTCACAATCCGCTCCGTGATTCAGATCCACTCTGTTCACAATCCGCTCTGTGATTCAGATCCACTCTGTTCACAATCCACTCCGTGATTCAGATCCACTCTGGTCACAATCCACTCTGTGATTCAGATCCACTCTGTTCACAATCCGCTCCGTGATTCAGATCCACTCTGTTCACAATCCGCTCTGTGATTCAGATCCACACTGTTCACAATCCGCTCCGTGATTCAGATCCACTCTGTTCACAATCCGCTCCGTGATTCAGATCCACTCTGTTCACAATCCACTCTGTGATTCAGATCCACTCTGTTCACAATCCGCTCTGTGATTCAGATCCACTCTGTTCACAATCCGCTCCGTGATTCAGATCCACTCTGTTCACAATCCGCTCCGTGATTCAGATCCACTCTGTTCACAATCCGCTCCGTGATTCAGATCCACTCTGTTCACAATCCACTCCGTGATTCAGATCCACTCTGTTCACAATCCGCTCTGTGATTCAGATCCACTCTGTTCACAATCCGCTCCGTGATTCAGATCCACTCTGTTTATAATCCGCTCCGTGATTCAGATCCACTCTGTTCACAATCCGCTCCGTGATTCAGATCCACTCTGTTCACAATCCGCTCTGTGATTCAGATCCACTCTGTTCACAATCCACTCCGTGATTCAGATCCACACTGTTCACAATCCACTCTGTGATTCAGATCAACTCTGTTCACAATCCGCTCCGTGATTCAGATCCACTCTGTTCACAATCCGCTCCGTGATTCAGATCCACTCTGTTCACAATCCGCTCCGTGATTCAGATCCACTCTGTTCACAATCCACTCCGTGATTCAGATCCACTCTGTTCACAATCCGCTCCGTGATTCAGATCCACTCTGTTCACAATCCACTATGTGATTCAGATCCACTCTGTTCACAATCCGCTCCGTGATTCAGATCCACTCTGTTCACAATCCGCTCCGTGATTCAGATCCACTCTGTTCACAATCCACTCTGTGATTCTGATCCACTCTGTTCACAATCCGCTCCGTGATTCAGATCCACTGTGTTCACAATCCGCTCTGTGATTCAGATCCACTCTGTTCACAATCCACTCCGTGATTCAGATCCACTCTGTTCACAATCCGCTCCGTGATTCAGATCCACTCTGTTCACAATCCACTCTGTGATTCAGATCCACTCTGTTCACAATCCGCTCTGTGATTCAGATCCACTCTGTTCAAAATCCGCTCTGTGATTCAGATCCACTCTGTTCACAATCCGCTCTGTGATTCAGATCCACTCTGTTCACAATCCGCTCCGTGATTCAGATCCACTCTATTCACAATCCAATCTGTGATTCAGATCCACTCTGTTCACAATCCGCTCTGTGATTCAGATCCACTCTGTTCACAATCCGCTCTGTGATTCAGATCCACTCTGTTCACAATCCGCTCAGTGATTCAGATCCACTCTGTTCACAATCCGCTCCGTGATTCAGATCCACTCTGTTCACAATCCGATCCGTGATTCAGATCCACTCTGTTCACAATCCGCTCCGTGATTCAGATCCACTCTGTTCACAATCCGCTCTGTGATTGAGATCAACTCTGTTCACAATCCGCTCTGTGATTCAGATCCACTCTGTTCACAATCCGCTCTGTGATTCAGATCCACTCTATTCACAATCCACTCCGTGATTCAGATCCACTCTGTTCACAATCCGCTCTGTGATTCAGATCCACTCTATTCACAATCCACTCCGTGATTCAGATCCACTCTATTCACAATCCACTCCGTGATTCAGATCCACTCTGTTCACAATCCACTCCGTGATTCGGATCCACTCTGGTCACAATCCACTCCGTTATTCAGATCCACTCTGTTCACAATCCGCTCCGTGATTCAGATCCACTCTGTTCACAATCCGCTCTGTGATTCAGATCCACTCTGTTCACAATCCGCTCCGTGATTCAGATCCGCTCTGTTCACAATCCGCTCCGTGATTCAGATCCACTCTGTTCACAATCCGCTCCGTGATTCAGATCCACTCTGTTCACAATCCGCTCTGTGATTCAGATCCACTCTGTTCACAATCCGCTCCGTGATTCAGATCCACTCTGTTCACAATCCACTCCGTGATTCAGATCCACTCTGTTCACAATCCACTCTGTGATTCAGATCCACTCTGTTCACAATCCGCTCTGTGATTCAGATCCACTCTGTTCACAATCCGCTCTGTGATTCAGATCCACTCAGTTCACAATCCGCTCCGTGATTCAGATCCACTCTGTTCACAATCCGCTCCGTGATTCAGATCCACTCTGTTCACAATCCGCTCCGTGATTCAGATCCACTCTGTTCACAATCCGCTCCGTGATTCAGATCCACTCTGTTCACAATCCGCTCTGTGATTCAGATCAACTCTGTTCACAATCCGCTCTGTGATTCAGATCCACTCTGTTCACAATCCGCTCTGTGATTCAGATCCACTCTATTCACAATCCACTCCGTGATTCAGATCCACTCTGGTCACAATCCACTCCGTTATTCAGATCCACTCTATTCACAATCCGCTCCGTGATTCAGATCCACTCTGTTCACAATCCACTCCGTGATTCAGATCCACTCTGTTCACAATCCACTCTGTGATTCAGATCCACTCTGTTCACAATCCACTCCGTGATTCAGATCCACTCTGTTCACAATCCGCTCCGTGATTCAGATCCACTCTGTTCACAATCCGCTCCGTGATTCAGATCCACTCTGTTCACAATCCGCTCTGTGATTCAGATCAACTCTGTTCACAATCCGCTCTGTGATTCAGATCCACTCTGTTCACAATCCGCTCTGTGATTCAGATCCACTCTATTCACAATCCACTCCGTGATTCAGATCCACTCTGTTCACAATCCGCTCTGTGATTCAGATCCACTCTATTCACAATCCACTCCGTGATTCAGATCCACTCTGTTCACAATCCGCTCTGTGATTCAGATCCACTCTGTTCACAATCCACGATGTGATTCAGATCCACTCTGTTCACAATCCGCTCCGTGATTCAGATCCACTCTGTTCACAATCCGCTCTGTGATTCAGATCCACTCTGTTCACAATCCGCTCCGTGATTCAGATCCACTCTGTTCACAATCCACTCTGTGATTCTGATCCACTCTGTTCACAATCCGCTCCGTGATTCAGATCCACTGTGTTCACAATCCGCTCTGTGATTCAGATCCACTCTGTTCACAATCCACTCCGTGATTCAGATCCACTCTGTTCACAATCCGCTCCGTGATTCAGATCCACTCTGTTCACAATCCACTCTGTGATTCAGATCCACTCTGTTCACAATCCGCTCTGTGAATCAGATCCACTCTGTTCACAATCCGCTCTGTGATTCAGATCCACTCTGTTCACAATCCGCTCAGTGATTCAGATCCACTCTGTTCACAATCCGCTCTGTGATTCAGATCCACTCTATTCACAATCCACTCCGTGATTCAGATCCACTCTGGTCACAATCCACTCCGTTATTCAGATCCACTCTATTCACAATCCGCTCCGTGATTCAGATCCACTCTGTTCACAATCCACTCCGTGATTCAGATCCACTCTGTTCACAATCCACTCTGTGATTCAGATCCACTCTGTTCACAATCCACTCCGTGATTCAGATCCACTCTGTTCACAATCCGCTCCGTGATTCAGATCCACTCTGTTCACAATCCGCTCCGTGATTCAGATCCACTCTGTTCACAATCCGCTCTGTGATTCAGATCAACTCTGTTCACAATCCGCTCTGTGATTCAGATCCACTCTGTTCACAATCCGCTCTGTGATTCAGATCCACTCTATTCACAATCCACTCCGTGATTCAGATCCACTCTGTTCACAATCCGCTCTGTGATTCAGATCCACTCTATTCACAATCCACTCCGTGATTCAGATCCACTCTGTTCACAATCCGCTCTGTGATTCAGATCCACTCTGTTCACAATCCACTATGTGATTCAGATCCACTCTGTTCACAATCCGCTCCGTGATTCAGATCCACTCTGTTCACAATCCGCTCTGTGATTCAGATCCACTCTGTTCACAATCCGCTCCGTGATTCAGATCCACTCTGTTCACAATCCACTCTGTGATTCTGATCCACTCTGTTCACAATCCGCTCCGTGATTCAGATCCACTGTGTTCACAATCCGCTCTGTGATTCAGATCCACTCTGTTCACAATCCACTCCGTGATTCAGATCCACTCTGTTCACAATCCGCTCCGTGATTCAGATCCACTCTGTTCACAATCCACTCTGTGATTCAGATCCACTCTGTTCACAATCCGCTCTGTGAATCAGATCCACTCTGTTCACAATCCGCTCTGTGATTCAGATCCACTCTGTTCACAATCCGCTCAGTGATTCAGATCCACTCTGTTCACAATCCGCTCCGTGATTCAGATCCACTCTGTTCACAATCCGCTCCGTGATTCAGATCCACTCTGTTCACAATCCGCTCCGTGATTCAGATCCACTCTGTTCACAATCCGCTCTGTGATTCAGATCAACTCTGTTCACAATCCGCTCTGTGATTCAGATCCACTCTGTTCACAATCCGCTCTGTGATTCAGATCCACTCTGTTCACAATCCACTCCGTGATTCAGATCCACTCTGTTCACAATCCGCTCCGTGATTCAGATCCACTCTGTTCACAATCCACTATGTGATTCAGATCCACTCTGTTCACAATCCGCTCCGTGATTCAGATCCACTCTGTTCACAATCCGCTCTGTGATTCAGATCCACTCTGTTCACAATCCGCTCCGTGATTCAGATCCACTCTGTTCACAATCCGCTCTGTGATTCAGATCCACTCTGTTCACAATCCTCTCCGCGATTCAGATCCACTCTGTTCACAATCCACTCTGTGATTCAGATCCACTCTATTCACAATCCGCTCAGTGATTCAGATCCACTCTGTTCACAATCCGCTCCGTGATTCAGATCCACTGTGTTCACAATCCGCTCTGTGATTCAGATCCACTCTGTTCACAATCCACTCTGTGATTCAGATCCACTCTGTTCACAATCCGCTCCGTGATTCAGATCCACTCTATTCACAATCCACTCTGTGATTCAGATCCACTCTGTTCACAATCCGCTCTGTGATTCAGATCCACTCTGTTCACAATCCGCTCCGTGATTCAGATCCACTCTGTTCACAATCCGCTCCTTGATTCAGATCCACTCTGTTCACAATCCGCTCCGTGATTCAGATCCACTCTGTTCACAATCCTCTCTGTGATTCAGATCCACTCTGTTCACAATCCGCTCTGTGATTCAGATCCACTCTGTTCACAATCCACTCAGTGATTCAGATCCGCTCTGTTCACAATCCGCTCTGTGATTCAGATCCACTCTGTTCACAATCCGCTCCGTGAATCAGATCCACTCTGTTCACAATCCGCTCCGTGATTCAGATCCACTCTGTTCACAATCCACTCTGTGATTCAGATCCACTCTGTTCACAATCCACTCCGTGATTCAGATCCACTCTATTCACAATCCGCTCAGTGATTCAGATCCACTCTGTTCACAATCCGCTCCGTGATTCAGATCCACTCTGTTCACAATCCGCTCAGTGATTCAGATCCACTCTGTTCACAATCCGCTCCGTGATTCAGATCCACTCTGTTCACAATCCGCTCTGTGATTCAGATCGACTCTATTCACAATCCACTCCGTAATTCAGATCCACTCTGTTCACAATCCGCTCCGTGATTCAGATCCACTCTGTTCACAATCCGCTCAGTGATTCAGATCCACTCTGTTCACAATCCACTCCGTGATTCAGATCCACTCTGTTCACAATCCACTCCGTGATTCAGATCCACTCTGTTCACAATCCGCTCCGTGATTCAGATCCACTCTGTTCACAATCCACTCCGTGATTCAGATCCACTCTGTTCACAATCCACTCCGTGATTCAGATCCACTCTGTTCACAATCCGCTCCGTGATTCAGATCCACTCTGTTCACAATCCGCTCCGTGATTCAGATCCACTCTGTTCACAATCCGCTCTGTGATTCAGATCCACTCTGTTCACAATCCACTCCGTGATTCAGATCCACTCTGGTCACAATCCACTCTGTGATTCAGATCCACTCTGTTCACAATCCGCTCTGTGATTCAGATCCACTCTGTTCACAATCCGCTCTGTGATTCAGATCCACTCTGTTCACAATCCGCTCCGTGATTCAGATCCACTCTGTTCACAATCCACTCCGTGATTCAGATCCACTCTGGTCACAATCCACTCTGTGATTCAGATCCACTCTGTTCACAATCCGCTCTGTGATTCAGATCCACTCTGTTCACAATCCGCTCTGTGATTCAGATCCACTCTGTTCACAATCCGCTCCGTGATTCAGATCCATTCTGTTCACAATCCACTCCGTGATTCAGATCCACTCTGTTCACAATCCACTCTGTGATTCAGATCCACTCTGTTCACAATCCGCTCTGTGATTCAGATCCACTCTGTTCACAATCCGCTCCGTGATTCAGATCCACTCTGTTCACAATCCGCTCCGTGATTCAGATCCACTCTGTTCACAATCCGCTCCGTGATTCAGATCCACTCTGTTCACAATCCGCTCCGTGATTCAGATCCACTCTGTACACAATCCGCTCCGTGATTCAGATCCACTCTGTTCACAATCCGCTCTGTGATTCAGATCCACTCTATTCACAATCCACTCCGTGATTCAGATCCACTCTGTTCACAATCCGCTCTGTGATTCAGATCCACTCTATTCACAATCCACTCCGTGATTCAGATCCACTCTGTTCACAATCCGCTCTGTGATTCAGATCCACTCTGTTCACAATCCGCTCCGTGATTCAGATCCACTCTGTTCACAATCCGCTCCGTGATTCAGATCCACTCTGTTCACAATCCGCTCCGTGATTCAGATCCACTCTGTTCACAATCCGCTCCGTGATTCAGATCCACTCTGTTCACAATCCGCTCCGTGATTCAGATCCACTCTGTTCACAATCCGCTCCGTGATTCAGATCCACTCTGTTCACAATCCGCTCTGTGATTCAGATCCACTCTGTTCACAATCCGCTCTGTGATTCAGATCCACTCTATTCACAATCCACTCCGTGATTCAGATCCACTCTGTTCACAATCCGCTCTGTGATTCAGATCCACTCTATTCACAATCCGCTCCGTGATTCAGATCCACTCTGTTCACAATCCGCTCAGTGATTCAGATCCACTCTGTTCACAATCCGCTCCGTGATTCAGATCCACTCTGTTCACAATCCGCTCCGTGATTCAGATCCACTCTGTTCACAATCCACTCCGTGATTCAGATCCACTCTGTTCACAATCCACTCTGTGATTCAGATCCACTCTGTTCACAATCCGCTCCGTGATTCAGATCCACTCTGTTCACAATCCGCTCCGTGATTCAGATCCACTCTGTTCACAATCCGCTCTGTGATTCAGATCCACTCTGTTCACAATCCACTCCGTGATTCAGATCCACTCTGGTCACAATCCACTCCGTTATTCAGATCCACTCTGTTCACAATCCGCTCCGTGATTCAGATCCACTCTGTTCACAATCCACTCCGTGATTCAGATCCACTCTGTTCACAATCCACTCTGTGATTCAGGTCCACTCTGTTCACAATCCGCTCTGTGATTCAGATCCACTCTGTTCACAATCCGCTCCGTGATTCAGATCCACTCTGTTCACAATCCGCTCCGTGATTCAGATCCACTCTGTTCACAATCCGCTCCGTGATTCAGATCCACTCTGTTCACAATCCGCTCCGTGATTCAGATCCACTCTGTTCACAATCCGCTCCGTGATTCAGATCCACTCTGTTCACAATCCGCTCTGTGATTCAGATCAACTCTGTTCACAATCCGCTCTGTGATTCAGATCCACTCTGTTCACAATCCGCTCTGTGATTCAGATCCACTCTATTCACAATCCACTCCGTGATTCAGATCCACTCTGTTCACAATCCGCTCTGTGATTCAGATCCACTCTATTCACAATCCACTCCGTGATTCAAATCCACTCTGTTCACAATCCGCTCCGTGATTCAGATCCACTCTGTTCACAATCCGCTCTGTGATTCAGATCCACTCTGTTCACAATCCACTTCGTGATTCAGATCCACTCTGGTCACAATCCACTCCGTCATTGAGATCCACTCTGTTCACAATCCACTCCGTGATTCAGATCCACTCTGTTCACAATCCACTCCGTGATTCAGATCCACTCTGTTCACAATCCACTCTGTGCTTCAGATCCACTCTGTTCACAATCCACTCCGTGATTCAGATCCACTCTGTTCACAATCCGCTCTGTGATTCAGATCCACACTGTTCACAATCCGCTCCGTGATTCAGATCCACTCTGTTCACAATCCACTCTGTGATTCAGATCCACTCTGTTCACAATCCGCTCTGTGATTCAGATCCACTCTGTTCACAATCCGCTCCGTGATTCAGATCCACTCTGTTTATAATCCGCTCCGTGATTCAGATCCACTCTGTTCACAATCCGCTCCGTGATTCAGATCCACTCTGTTCACAATCCGCTCTGTGATTCAGATCCACTCTGTTCACAATCCACTCCGTGATTCAGATCCACTCTGTTCACAATCCACTCTGTGATTCAGATCAACTCTGTTCACAATCCGCTCCGTGATTCAGATCCACTCTGTTCACAATCCGCTCCGTGATTCAGTTCCACTCTGTTCACAATCCGCTCCGTGATTCAGATCCACTCTGTTCACAATCCACTCCGTGATTCAGATCCACTCTGTTCACAATCCACTCCGTGATTCAGATCCACTCTGTTCACAATCCGCTCCGTGATTCAGATCCACTCTGTTCACAATCCACTATGTGATTCAGATCCACTCTGTTCACAATCCGCTCCGTGATTCAGATCCACTCTGTTCACAATCCGCTCTGTGATTCAGATCCACTCTGTTCACAATCCGCTCCGTGATTCAGATCCACTCTGTTCACAATCCGCTCTGTGATTCAGATCCACTCTGTTCACAATCCTCTCCGCGATTCAGATCCACTCTGTTCACAATCCACTCTGTGATTCAGATCCACTCTATTCACAATCCGCTCAGTGATTCAGATCCACTCTGTTCACAATCCGCTCCGTGATTCAGATCCACTGTGTTCAGAATCCGCTCTGTGATTCAGATCCACTCTGTTCACAATCCACTCTGTGATTCAGATCCACTCTGTTCACAATCCGCTCCGTGATTCAGATCCACTCTATTCACAATCCACTCTGTGATTCAGATCCACTCTGTTCACAATCCGCTCTGTGATTCAGATCCACTCTGTTCACAATCCGCTCCGTGATTCAGATCCACTCTGTTCACAATCCGCTCCTTGATTCAGATCCACTCTGTTCACAATCCGCTCCGTGATTCAGATCCACTCTGTTCACAATCCTCTCTGTGATTCAGATCCACTCTGTTCACAATCCGCTCTGTGATTCAGATCCACTCTGTTCACAATCCACTCAGTGATTCAGATCCGCTCTGTTCACAATCCGCTCTGTGATTCAGATCCACTCTGTTCACAATCCGCTCCGTGAATCAGATCCACTCTGTTCACAATCCGCTCCGTGATTCAGATCTACTCTGTTCACAATCCACTCTGTGATTCAGATCCACTCTGTTCACAATCCACTCCGTGATTCAGATCCACTCTATTCACAATCCGCTCAGTGATTCAGATCCACTCTGTTCACAATCCGCTCCGTGATTCAGATCCACTCTGTTCACAATCCGCTCTGTGATTCAGATCCACTCTATTCACAATCCGCTCAGTGATTCAGATCCACTCTGTTCACAATCCGCTCCGTGATTCAGATCCACTCTGTTCACAATCCGCTCTGTGATTCAGATCGACTCTATTCACAATCCACTCCGTGATTCAGATCCACTCTGTTCACAATCCGCTCCGTGATTCAGATCCACTCTGTTCACAATCCGCTCAGTGATTCAGATCCACTCTGTTCACAATCCACTCCGTGATTCAGATCCACTCTGTTCACAATCCACTCCGTGATTCAGATCCACTCTGTTCACAATCCACTCTGTGATTCAGATCCACTCTGTTCACAATCCGCTCCGTGATTCAGATCCACTCTGTTCACAATCCGCTCCGTGATTCAGATCCACTCTGTTCACAATCCGCTCTGTGATTCAGATCCACTCTGTTCACAATCCACTCCGTGATTCAGATCCACTCTGGTCACAATCCACTCCGTTATTCAGATCCACTCTGTTCACAATCCGCTCCGTGATTCAGATCCATTCTGTTCACAATCCACTCCGTGATTCAGATCCACTCTGTTCACAATCCACTCTGTGATTCAGATCCACTCTGTTCACAATCCGCTCTGTGATTCAGATCCACTCTGTTCACAATCCGCTCTGTGATTCAGATCCACTCTGTTCACAATCCGCTCTGTGATTCAGATCCACTCTGTTCACAATCCGCTCCGTGATTCAGATCCACTCTGTTCACAATCCGCTCCGTGATTCAGATCCACTCTGTTCACAATCCGCTCCGTGATTCAGATCCACTCTGTTCACAATCCGCTCTGTGATTCAGATCCACTCTGTTCACAATCCGCTCTGTGATTCAGATCCACTCTGTTCACAATCCGCTCCGTGATTCAGATCCACTCTGTTCACAATCCGCTCCGTGATTCAGATCCACTCTGTTCACAATCCAGTCTGTGATTCAGATCCACTCTGTTCACAATCCGCTCCGTGATTCAGATCCACTCTGTTCACAATCCGCTCCGTGATTCAGATCCACTCTGTTCACAATCCGCTCTGTGATTCAGATGCACTCTGTTCACAATCCACTCCGTGATTCAGATCCACTCTGGTCACAATCCACTCCGTTATTCAGATCCACTCTGTTCACAATCCGCTCCGTGATTCAGATCCATTCTGTTCACAATCCGCTCCGTGATTCAGATCCACTCTGTTCACAATCCACTCTGTGATTCAGATCCACTCTGTTCACAATCCACTCTGTGATTCAGATCCACTCTGTTCACAATCCGCTCAGTGATTCAGATCCACTCTGTTCACAATCCGCTCCGTGATTCAGATCCACTCTGTTCACAATCCGCTCCGTGATTCAGATCCACTCTGTTCACAATCCGCTCCGTGATTCAGATCCACTCTGTTCACAATCCGCTCCGTGATTCAGATCCACTCTGTTCACAATCCGCTCCGTGATTCAGATCAACTCTGTTCACAATCCGCTCTGTGATTCAGATCCACTCTGTTCACAATCCGCTCTGTGATTCAGATCCACTCTATTCACAATCCACTCCGTGATTCAGATCCACTCTGTTCACAATCCGCTCTGTGATTCAGATCCACTCTATTCACAATCCACTCCGTGATTCAGATCCACTCTGTTCACAATCCGCTCTGTGATTCAGATCCACTCTGTTCACAATCCGCTCTGTGATTCAGATCCACTCTGTTCACAATCCGCTCCGTGATTCAGATCCACTCTGTACACAATCCGCTCTGTGATTCAGATCCACTCTGTTCACAATCCGCTCCGTGATTCAGATTCACTCTGTTCACAATCCGCTCCGTGATTCAGATCCACTCTGTTCACAATCCGCTCCGTGATTCAGATCCACTCTGTTCACAATCCGCTCCGTGATTCAGATCAACTCTGTTCACAATCCGCTCCGTGATTCAGATCCACTCTGTTCACAATCCACTCCGTGATTCAGATCCACTCTGTTCACAATATGCTCCGAGATTCAGATCCTCTCTGTTCACAATCCGATCCGTGATTCAGATCCACTCTGTTCACAATTCGCTCCGTGATTCAGATCCACTCTGTTCACAACCCGCTCCGTGATTCAGATCCACTCTGTTCACAATCCGCTCCGTGATTCAGATCCACTCTGTTCACAATCCGCTCCGTGATTCAGATCCACTCTGTTCACAATCCGCTCCGTGATTCAGATCCACTCTGTTCACAATCCGCTCCGTGATTCAGATCCACTCTGTTCACAATCCGCTCCGTGATTCAGATCCGCTCTGTTCACAATCCGCTCCGTGATTCAGATCCGCTCTGTTCACAATCCGCTCCGTGATTCAGATCCGCTCTGTTCACAATCCGCTCCGTGATTCAGATCCGCTCTGTTCACAATCCGCTCCGTGATTCAGATCCACTCTGTTCACAATCCGCTCTGTGATTCAGATCCACTCTGTTGACAATCCGCTCCGTGATTCAGATCCACTCTGTTCACAATCCGCTCCGTGATTCAGATCCACTCTGTTCACAATCCACTATGTGATTCAGATCCACTCTGTTCACAATCCGCTCCGTGATTCAGATCCACTCTGTTCACAATCCGCTCTGTGATTCAGATCCACTCTGTTCACAATCCGCTCCGTGATTCAGATCCACTCTGTTCACAATCCACTCTGTGATTCTGATCCACTCTGTTCACAATCCGCTCCGTGATTCAGATCCACTGTGTTCACAATCCGCTCTGTGATTCAGATCCACTCTGTTCACAATCCACTCCGTGATTCAGATCCACTCTGTTCACAATCCGCTCCGTGATTCAGATCCACTCTGTTCACAATCCACTATGTGATTCAGATCCACTCTGTTCACAATCCGCTCCGTGGTTCAGATCCACTCTGTTCACAATCCGCTCCGTGATTCAGATCCACTCTGTTCACAATCCGCTCCGTGATTCAGATCCACTCTGTTCACAATCCGCTCCGTGATTCAGATCCACTCTGTTCACAATCCGCTCCGTGATTCAGATCCGCTCTGTTCACAATCCGCTCCGTGATTCAGATCCGCTCTGTTCACAATCCGCTCCGTGATTCAGATCCGCTCTGTTCACAATCCGCTCCGTGATGCAGATCCACTCTGTTCACAATCCGCTCCGTGATTCAGATCCACTCTGTTCACAATCCGCTCTGTGATTCAGATCCACTCTGTTGACAATCCGCTCCGTGATTCAGATCCACTCTGTTCACAATCCGCTCCGTGATTCAGATCCACTCTGTTCACAATCCACTATGTGATTCAGATCCACTCTGTTCACAATCCGCTCCGTGATTCAGATCCACTCTGTTCACAATCCGCTCTGTGATTCAGATCCACTCTGTTCACAATCCGCTCCGTGATTCAGATCCACTCTGTTCACAATCCACTCTGTGATTCTGATCCACTCTGTTCACAATCCGCTCCGTGATTCAGATCCACTGTGTTCACAATCCGCTCTGTGATTCAGATCCACTCTGTTCACAATCCACTCCGTGATTCAGATCCACTCTGTTCACAATCCGCTCCGTGATTCAGATCCACTCTGTTCACAATCCACTATGTGATTCAGATCCACTCTGTTCACAATCCGCTCCGTGGTTCAGATCCACTCTGTTCACAATCCGCTCTGTGATTCAGATCCACTCTGTTCACAATCCGCTCCGTGATTCAGATCCACTCTGTTCACAATCCACTCTGTGATTCTGATCCACTCTGTTCACAATCCGCTCCGTGATTCAGATCCACTGTGTTCACAATCCGCTCTGTGATTCAGATCCACTCTGTTCACAATCCACTCCGTGATTCAGATCCACTCTGTTCACAATCCGCTCCGTGATTCAGATCCACTCTGTTCACAATCCACTCTGTGATTCAGATCCACTCTGTTCACAATCCGCTCTGTGATTCAGATCCACTCTGTTCACAATCCGCTCTGTGATTCAGATCCACTCTGTTCACAATCCGCTCTGTGATTCAGATCCACTCTGTTCACAATCCGCTCCGTGATTCAGATCCACTCTATTCACAATCCACTCTATGATTCAGATCCACTCTGTTCACAATCCGCTCTGTGATTCAGATCCACTCTGTTCACAATCCGCTCTGTGATTCAGATCCACTCTGTTCACAATCCGCTCTGTGATTCAGATCCACTCTGTTCACAATCCGCTCCGTGATTCAGATCCACTCTGTTCACAATCCGCTCCGTGATTCAGATCCACTCTGTTCACAATCCGCTCCGTTATTCAGATCCACTCTGTTCACAATCCGCTCTGTGATTCAGATCAACTCTGTTCACAATCCGCTCTGTGATTCAGATCCACTCTGTTCACAATCCGCTCTGTGATTCAGATCCACTCTGTTCACAAACCGCTCTGTGATTCAGATCCACTCTGTTCACAATCCGCTCTGTGATTCAGATCAACTCTGTTCACAATCCGCTCTGTGATTCAGATCCACTCTGTTCACAATTCACTCTGTGATTCAGATCCACTCTGTTCACAATCCACTCTGTGATTCAGATCCACTCTGTTCACAATCCGCTCAGTGATTCAGATCCACTCTGTTCACAATCCGCTCCGTGATTCAGATCCACTCTGTTCACAATCCACTCCGTGATTCAGATCCACTCTGTTCACAATCCGCTCCGTGATTCAGATCCACTCTGTTCACAATCCACTGTGTGATTCAGATCCACTGTGTTCACAATCCGCTCTGTGATTCAGATCCACTCTGTTCACAATCCGCTCCGTGATTCAGATCCACTCTGTTTATAATCCGCTCCGTGATTCAGATCCACTCTGTTCACAATCCGCTCCGTGATTCAGATCCACTCTGTTCACAATCCGCTCTGTGATTCAGATCCACTCTGTTCACAATCCACTCCGTGATTCAGATCCACTCTGTTCACAATCCACTCTGTGATTCAGATCAACTCTGTTCACAATCCGCTCCGTGATTCAGATCCACCCTGTTCACAATCCGCTCCGTGATTCAGATCCACTCTGTTCACAATCCGCTCCGTGATTCAGATCCACTCTGTTCACAATCCTCTCCGTGATTCAGATCCACTCTGTTCACAATCCACTCCGTGATTCAGATCCACTCTGTTCACAATCCGCTCCGTGATTCAGATCCACTCTGTTCACAATCCACTATGTGATTCAGATCCACTCTGTTCAAAATCCGCTCCGTGATTCAGATCCACTCTGTTCACAATCCGCTCTGTGATTCAGATCCACTCTGTTCAGAATCCGCTCCGTGATTCAGATCCACTCTGTTCACAATCCGCTCTGTGATTCAGATCCACTCTGTTCACAATCCTCTCCGCGATTCAGATCCACTCTGTTCACAATCCACTCTGTGATTCAGATCCACTCTATTCACAATCCGCTCAGTGATTCAGATCCACTCTGTTCACAATCCGCTCCGTGATTCAGATCCACTGTGTTCACAATCCGCTCTGTGATTCAGATCCACTCTGTTCACAATCCACTCTGTGATTCAGATCCACTCTGTTCACAATCCGCTCCGTGATTCAGATCCACTCTGTTTACAATCCACTCTGTGATTCAGATCCACTCTGTTCACAATCCGCTCCGTGATTCAGATCCACTCTGTTCACAATCCGCTCTGTGATTCAGATCCACTCTGTTCTCAATCCGCTCCGTGATTCAGATCCACTCTGTTCACAATCCGCTCCATGATTCAGATCCACTCTGTTCACAATCCGCTCCGTGATTCAGATCCACTCTGTTCACAATCCTCTCTGTGATTCAGATCCACTCTGTTCACAATCCACTCTGTGATTCAGATCCACTCTGTTCACAATCCGCTCTGTGATTCAGATCCACTCTGTTCTCAATCCGCTCCGTGATTCAGATCCACTCTGTTCACAATCCGCTCCGTGATTCAGATCCACTCTGTTCACAATCCACTCTGGGATTCAGATCCACTCTGTTCACAATCCACTCTGTGATTCAGATCCACTCTGTTCACAATCCACTCTGGGATTCAGATCCACTCTGTTCACAATCCGCTCCATGATTCAGATCCACTCTGTTCACAATCCGCTCCGTGATTCAGATCCACTCTGTTCACAATCCTCTCTGTGATTCAGATCCACTCTGTTCACAATCCGCTCTGTGATTCAGATCCACTCTGTTCACAATCCACTCAGTGATTCAGATCCGCTCTGTTCACAATCCGCTCTGTGATTCAGATCCACTCTGTTCACAATCCGCTCCGTGAATCAGATCCACTCTGTTCACAATCCGCTCCGTGATTCAGATCTACTCTGTTCACAATCCACTCTGTGATTCAGATCCACTCTGTTCACAATCCACTCCGTGATTCAGATCCACTCTATTCACAATCCGCTCAGTTATTCAGATCCACTCTGTTCACAATCCGCTCCGTGATTCAGATCCACTCTGTTCACAATCCGCTCAGTGATTCAGATCCACTCTGTTCACAATCCGCTCCGTGATTCAGATCCACTCTGTTCACAATCCGCTCTGTGATTCAGATCGACTCTATTCACAATCCACTCCGTGATTCAGATCCACTCTGTTCACAATCCGCTCCGTGATTCAGATCCACTCTGTTCACAATCCGCTCAGTGATTCAGATCCATTCTGTTCACAATCCACTCCGTGATTCAGATACACTCTGTTCACAATCCGCTCCGTGATTCAGATCCACTCTGTTCACAATCCACTCTGTGATTCAGATCCACTCTGTTCACAATCCGCTCCGTGATTCAGATCCACTCTGTTCACAATCCACTCCGTGATTCAGATCCACTCTGTTCACAATCCACTCTGTGATTCAGATCCACTCTGTTCACAATCCGCTCCGTGATTCAGATCCACTCTGTTCACAATCCGCTCTGTGATTCAGATCCACACTGTTCACAATCCGCTCCGTGATTCAGATCCACTCTGTTCACAATCCGCTCCGTGATTCAGATCCACTCTGTTCACAATCCACTCTGTGATTCAGATCCACTCTGTTCACAATCCGCTCTGTGATTCAGATCCACTCTGTTCATAATCCGCTCCGTGATTCAGATCCACTCTGTTTATAATCCGCTCCGTGATTCAGATCCACTCTGTTCACAATCCGCTCCGTGATTCAGATCCACTCTGTTCACAATCCGCTCTGTGATTCAGATCCACTCTGTTCACAATCCACTCTGTGATTCAGATCCACTCTGTTCACAATCCACTCTGTGATTCAGATCCACTCTGTTCACAATCCACTCTGTGATTCAGATCCACTCTGTTCACAATCCACTCCGTGATTCAGATCCACTCTGTTCACAATCCGCTCTGTGATTCAGATCCACTCTGTTCACAATCCGCTCTGTGATTCAGATCCACTCTGTTCACAATCCGCTCCGTGATTCAGATCCACTCTGTACACAATCCGCTCTGTGATTCAGATCCACTCTGTTCACAATCCGCTCCGTGATTCAGATTCACTCTGTTCACAATCCGCTCCGTGATTCAGATCCACTCTGTTCACAATCCGCTCCGTGATTCAGATCCACTCTGTTCACAATCCGCTCCGTGATTCAGATCCACTCTGTTCACAATCCGCTCCGTGATTCAGATCCACTCTGTTCACAATCCACTCCGTGATTCAGATCCACTCTGTTCACAATATGCTCCGAGATTCAGATCCTCTCTGTTCACAATCCGATCCGTGATTCAGATCCACTCTGTTCACAATTCGCTCCGTGATTCAGATCCACTCTGTTCACAACCCGCTCCGTGATTCAGATCCACTCTGTTCACAATCCGCTCCGTGATTCAGATCCACTCTGTTCACAATCCGCTCCGTGATTCAGATCCACTCTGTTCACAATCCGCTCCGTGATTCAGATCCACTCTGTTCACAATCCGCTCCGTGATTCAGATCCACTCTGTTCACAATCCGCTCCGTGATTCAGATGCGCTCTGTTCACAATCCGCTCCGTGATTCAGATCCGCTCTGTTCACAATCCGCTCCGTGATTCAGATCCGCTCTGTTCACAATCCGCTCCGTGATTCAGATCCACTCTGTTCACAATCCGCTCCGTGATTCAGATCCACTCTGTTCACAATGCGCTCTGTGATTCAGATCCACGCTGTTGACAATCCGCTCCGTGATTCAGATCCACTCTGTTCACAATCCGCTCCGTGATTCAGATCCACTCTGTTCACAATCCACTATGTGATTCAGATCCACTCTGTTCACAATCCGCTCCGTGATTCAGATCCACTCTGTTCACAATCCGCTCTGTGATTCAGATCCACTCTGTTCACAATCCGCTCCGTGATTCAGATCCACTCTGTTCACAATCCACTCTGTGATTCTGATCCACTCTGTTCACAATCCGCTCTGTGATTCAGATCCACTCTGTTCACAATCCGCTCCGTGATTCAGATCCACTCTGTTCACAATCCACTCTGTGATTCAGATCCACTCTGTTCACAATCCAGTCTGTGATTCAGATCCACTCTGTTCACAATCCGCTCCGTGATTCAGATCCACTGTGTTCACAATCCGCTCTGTGATTCAGATCCACTCTGTTCACAATCCACTCCGTGATTCAGATCCACTCTGTTCACAATCCGCTCCGTGATTCAGATCCACTCTGTTCACAATCCACTATGTGATTCAGATCCACTCTGTTCACAATCCGCTCCGTGGTTCAGATCCACTCTGTTCACAATCCGCTCTGTGATTCAGATCCACTCTGTTCACAATCCGCTCTGTGATTCAGATCCACTCTGTTCACAATCCACTCCGTGATTCAGATCCACTCTGTTCACAATCCACTCCGTGATTCAGATCCACTCTGTTCACAATCCGCTCCGTGATTCAGATCCACTCCATTCACAATCCACTCTGTGATTCAGATCCACTCTGTTCACAATCCGCTCTGTGATTCAGATCCACTCTGTTCACAATCCGCTCTGTGATTCAGATCCACTCTGTTCACAATCCGCTCCGTGATTCAGATCCACTCTGTTCACAATCCGCTCCGTGATTCAGATCCACTCTGTTCACAATCCGCTCCGTGATTCAGATCCACTCTGTTCACAATCCGCTCCGTGATTCAGATCCACTCTGTTCACAATCCGCTCTGTGATTCAGATCAACTCTGTTCACAATCCGCTCTGTGATTCAGATCCACTCTGTTCACAATCCGCTCTGTGATTCAGATCCACTCTGTTCACAAACCGCTCTGTGATTCAGATCCACTCTGTTCACAATCCGCTCTGTGATTCAGATCAACTCTGTTCACAATCCGCTCTGTGATTCAGATCCACTCTGTTCACAATTCACTCTGTGATTCAGATCCACTCTGTTCACAATCCACTCTGTGATTCAGATCCACTCTGTTCACAATCCGCTCAGTGATTCAGATCCACTCTGTTCACAATCCGCTCCGTGATTCAGATCCACTCTATTCACAATCCACTCTGTGATTCAGATCCACTCTGTTCACAATCTGCTCCGTGATTCAGATCCACTCTGTTCACAATCCGCTCTGTGATTCAGATCCACTCTGTTCACAATCCTCTCCGTGATTCAGATCCACTCTGTTCACAATCCACTCTGTGATTCAGATCCACTCTATTCACAATCCGCTCAGTGATTCAGATCCACTCTGTTCACAATCCGCTCCGTGATTCAGATCCACTGTGTTCACAATCCGCTCTGTGATTCAGATCCACTCTGTTCACAATCCACTCTGTGATTCAGATCCACTCTGTTCACAATCCGCTCCGTGATTCAGATCCACTCTGTTCACAATCCGCTCTGTGATTCAGATCCACACTGTTCACAATCCGCTCCGTGATTCAGATCCACTCTGTTCACAATCCGCTCCGTGATTCAGATCCACTCTGTTCACAATCCACTCTGTGATTCAGATCCACTGTGTTCACAATCCGCTCTGTGATTCAGATCCACTCTGTTCACAATCCGCTCCGTGATTCAGATCCACTCTGTTTATAATCCGCTCCGTGATTCAGATCCACTCTGTTCACAATCCGCTCCGTGATTCAGATCCACTCTGTTCACAATCCGCTCTGTGATTCAGATCCACTCTGTTCACAATCCACTCCGTGATTCAGATCCACTCTGTTCACAATCCACTCTGTGATTCAGATCAACTCTGTTCACAATCCGCTCCGTGATTCAGATCCACCCTGTTCACAATCCGCTCCGTGATTCAGATCCACTCTGTTCACAATCCGCTCCGTGATTCAGATCCACTCTGTTCACAATCCACTCCGTGATTCAGATCCACTCTGTTCACAATCCACTCCGTGATTCAGATCCACTCTGTTCACAATCCGCTCCGTGATTCAGATCCACTCTGTTCACAATCCACTATGTGATTCAGATCCACTCTGTTCACAATCCGCTCCGTGATTCAGATCCACTCTGTTCACAATCCGCTCTGTGATTCAGATCCACTCTGTTCAGAATCCGCTCCGTGATTCAGATCCACTCTGTTCACAATCCGCTCTGTGATTCAGATCCACTCTGTTCACAATCCTCTCCGCGATTCAGATCCACTCTGTTCACAATCCACTCTGTGATTCAGATCCACTCTATTCACAATCCGCTCAGTGATTCAGATCCACTCTGTTCACAATCCGCTCCGTGATTCAGATCCACTGTGTTCACAATCCGCTCTGTGATTCAGATCCACTCTGTTCACAATCCACTCTGTGATTCAGATCCACTCTGTTCACAATCCGCTCCGTGATTCAGATCCACTCTATTCACAATCCACTCTGTGATTCAGATCCACTCTGTTCACAATCCGCTCTGTGATTCAGATCCACTCTGTTCACAATCCGCTCCGTGATTCAGATCCACTCTGTTCACAATCCGCTCCATGATTCAGATCCACTCTGTTCACAATCCGCTCCGTGATTCAGATCCACTCTGTTCACAATCCTCTCTGTGATTCAGATCCACTCTGTTCACAATCCGCTCTATTATTCAGATCCACTGTGTTCACAATCCACTCAGTGATTCAGATCCGCTCTGTTCACAATCCGCTCCGTGAATCAGATCCACTCTGTTCACAATCCGCTCCGTGATTCAGATCTACTCTGTTCACAATCCACTCTGTGATTCAGATCCACTCTGTTCACAATCCACTCCGTGATTCAGATCCACTCTATTCACAATCCGCTCAGTGATTCAGATCCACTCTGTTCACAATCCGCTCCGTGATTCAGATCCACTCTGTTCACAATCCGCTCTGTGATTCAGATCGACTCTATTCACAATCCACTCCGTGATTCAGATCCACTCTGTTCACAATCCACTCCGTGATTCAGATCCACTCTGTTCACAATCCGCTCAGTGATTCAGATCCACTCTGTTCACAATCCACTCCGGGATTCAGATCCACTCTGTTCACAATCCACTCCGTGATTCAGATCCACACTGTTCACAATCCGCTCCGTGATTCAGATCCACTCTGTTCACAATCCGCTCCGTGATTCAGATCCACTCTGTTCACAATCCACTCTGTGATTCAGATCCACTCTGTTCACAATCCGCTCTGTGATTCAGATCCACTCTGTTCACAATCCGCTCCGTGATTCAGATCCACTCTGTTTATAATCCGCTCCGTGATTCAGATCCACTCTGTTCACAATCCGCTCCGTGATTCAGATCCACTCTGTTTACAATCCGCTCTGTGATTCAGATCCACTCTGTTCACAATCCACTCTGTGATTCAGATCCACTCTGTTCACAATCCACTCTGTGATTCAGATCCACTCTGTTCACAATCCACTCTGTGATTCAGATCCACTCTGTTCACAATCCGCTCCGTGAATCAGATCCACTCTGTTCACAATCCGCTCCGTGATTCAGATCTACTCTGTTCACAATCCACTCTGTGATTCAGATCCACTCTGTTCACAATCCACTCCGTGATTCAGATCCACTCTATTCACAATCCGCTCAGTGATTCAGATCCACTCTGTTCACAATCCGCTCCGTGATTCAGATCCACTCTGTTCACAATCCGCTCTGTGATTCAGATCGACTCTATTCACAATCCACTCCGTGATTCAGATCCACTCTGTTCACAATCCGCTCCGTGATTCAGATCCACTCTGTTCACAATCCGCTCCGTGATTCAGATCCACTCTGTTCACAATCCGCTCCGTGATTCAGATCCACTCTGTTCACAATCCGCTCTGTGATTCAGATCCACTCTGTTCACAATCCGCTCCGTGATTCAGATCCACTCTGTTCACAATCCGCTCCGTGATTCAGATCCACTCTGTTCACAATCCGCTCTGTGATTCAGATCAACTCTGTTCACAATCCGCTCTGTGATTCAGATCCACTCTGTTCACAATCCGCTCTGTGATTCAGATCCACTCTGTTCACAAACCGCTCTGTGATTCAGATCCACTCTGTTCACAATCCGCTCTGTGATTCAGATCCACTCTGTTCACAATTCACTCTGTGATTCAGATCCACTCTGTTCACAATCCACTCTGTGATTCAGATCCACTCTGTTCACAATCCGCTCAGTGATTCAGATCCACTCTGTTCACAATCCGCTCCGTGATTCAGATCCACTCTATTCACAATCCACTCTGTGATTCAGATCCACTCTGTTCACAATCCGCTCCGTGATTCAGATCCACTCTGTTCACAATCCGCTCTGTGATTCAGATCCACTCTGTTCACAATCCTCTCCGTGATTCAGATCCACTCTGTTCACAATCCACTCTGTGATTCAGATCCACTCTATTCACAATCCGCTCAGTGATTCAGATCCACTCTGTTCACAATCCGCTCCGTGATTCAGATCCACTGTGTTCACAATCCGCTCTGTGATTCAGATCCACTCTGTTCACAATCCACCCTGTGATTCAGATCCACTCTGTTCACAATCCGCTCCGTGATTCAGATCCACTCTGTTCACAATCCGCTCTGTGATTCAGATCCACACTGTTCACAATCCGCTCCGTGATTCAGATCCACTCTGTTCACAATCCGCTCCGTGATTCAGATCCACTCTGTTCACAATCCACTCTGTGATTCAGATCCACTGTGTTCACAATCCGCTCTGTGATTCAGATCCACTCTGTTCACAATCCGCTCCGTGATTCAGATCCACTCTGTTTATAATCCGCTCCGTGATGCAGATCCACTCTGTTCACAATCCGCTCCGTGATTCAGATCCACTCTGTTCACAATCCGCTCTGTGATTCAGATCCACTCTGTTCACAATCCACTCCGTGATTCAGATCCACTCTGTTCACAATCCACTCTGTGATTCAGATCAACTCTGTTCACAATCCGCTCCGTGATTCAGATCCACCCTGTTCACAATCCGCTCCGTGATTCAGATCCACTCTGTTCACAATCCGCTCCGTGATTCAGATCCACTCTGTTCACAATCCACTCCGTGATTCAGATCCACTCTGTTCACAATCCACTCCGTGATTCAGATCCACTCTGTTCACAATCCGCTCCGTGATTCAGATCCACTCTGTTCACAATCCACTATGTGATTCAGATCCACTCTGTTCACAATCCGCTCCGTGATTCAGATCCACTCTGTTCACAATCCGCTCTGTGATTCAGATCCACTCTGTTCAGAATCCGCTCCGTGATTCAGATCCACTCTGTTCACAATCCGCTCTGTGATTCAGATCCACTCTGTTCACAATCCTCTCCGCGATTCAGATCCACTCTGTTCACAATCCACTCTGTGATTCAGATCCACTCTATTCACAATCCGCTCAGTGATTCAGATCCACTCTGTTCACAATCCGCTCCGTGATTCAGATCCACTGTGTTCACAATCCGCTCTGTGATTCAGAACAACTCTGTTCACAATCCACTCTGTGATTCAGATCCACTCTGTTCACAATCCGCTCCGTGATTCAGATCCACTCTATTCACAATCCACTCTGTGATTCAGATCCACTCTGTTCACAATCCGCTCTGTGATTCAGATCCACTCTGTTCACAATCCGCTCCGTGATTCAGATCCACTCTGTTCACAATCCGCTCCATGATTCAGATCCACTCTGTTCACAATCCGCTCCGTGATTCAGATCCACTCTGTTCACAATCCTCTCTGTGATTCAGATCCACTCTGTTCACAATCCGCTCTGTGATTCAGATCCACTCTGTTCACAATCCACTCAGTGATTCAGATCCGCTCTGTTCACAATCCGCTCTGTGATTCAGATCCACTCTGTTCACAATCCGCTCCGTGAATCAGATCCACTCTGTTCACAATCCGCTCCGTGATTCAGATCTACTCTGTTCACAATCCACTCTGTGATTCAGATCCACTCTGTTCACAATCCACTCCGTGATTCAGATCCACTCTATTCACAATCCGCTCTGTGATTCAGATCCACTCTGTTCACAATCCGCTCCGTGATTCAGATCTGCTCTGTTCACAATCCGCTCAGTGATTCAGATCCACTCTGTTCACAATCCGCTCCGTGATTCAGATCCACTCTGTTCACAATCCGCTCTGTGATTCAGATCGACTCTATTCACAATCCACTCCGTGATTCAGATCCACTCTGTTCACAATCCGCTCCGTGATTCAGATCCACTCTGTTCACAATCCGCTCAGTGATTCAGATCCACTCTGTTCACAATCCACTCCGGGATTCAGATCCACTCTGTTCACAATCCACTCCGTGATTCAGATCCACACTGTTCACAATCCGCTCCGTGATTCAGATCCACTCTGTTCACAATCCGCTGCGTGATTCAGATCCACTCTGTTCACAATCCACTCTGTGATTCAGATCCACTCTGTTCACAATCCGCTCTGTGATTCAGATCCACTCTGTTCACAATCCGCTCCGTGATTCAGATCCACTCTGTTTATAATCCGCTCCGTGATTCAGATCCACTCTGTTCACAATCCGCTCCGTGATTCAGATCCACTCTGTTTACAATCCGCTCTGTGATTCAGATCCACTCTGTTCACAATCCACTCTGTGATTCAGATCCACTCTGTTCACAATCCACTCTGTGATTCAGATCCACTCTGTTCACAATCCACTCTGTGATTCAGATCCACTCTGTTCACAATCCACTCCGTGATTCAGATCCACTCTGTTCACAATCCGCTCTGTGATTCAGATCCACTCTGTTCACAATCCGCTCTGTGATTCAGATCCACTCTGTTCACAATCCGCTCCGTGATTCAGATCCACTCTGTACACAATCCGCTCTGTGATTCAGATCCACTCTGTTCAAAATCCGCTCCGTGATTCAGATTCACTCTGTTCACAATCCGCTCCGTGATTCAGATCCACTCTGTTCACAATCCGCTCCGTGATTCAGATCCACTCTGTTCACAATCCGCTCCGTGATTCAGATCCACTCTGTTCACAATCCGCTCCGTGATTCAGATCCACTCTGTTCACAATATGCTCCGAGATTCAGATCCACTCTGTTCACAATATGCTCCGAGATTCAGATCCTCTCTGTTCACAATCCGATCCGTGATTCAGATCCACTCTGTTCACAATCCGCTCCGTGATTCAGATCCGCTCTGTTCACAATCCGCTCCGTGATTCAGATCCGCTCTGTTCACAATCCGCTCCGTGATTCAGATCCGCTCTGTTCACAATCCGCTCCGTGATTCAGATCCGCTCTGTTCACAATCCGCTCCGTGATTCAGATCCGCTCTGTTCACAATCCGCTCCGTGATTCAGATCCGCTCTGTTCACAATCCGCTCCGTGATTCAGATCCACTCTGTTCACAATCCGCTCCGTGATTCAGATCCACTCTGTTCACAATCCGCTCCGTGATTCAGATCCACTCTGTTCACAATCCGCTCCGTGATTCAGATCCACTCTGTTCACAATCCGCTCTGTGATTCAGATCCACTCTGTTCACAATCCGCTCTGTGATTCAGATCCACTCGATTCACAATCCACTCTGTGATTCAGATCCACTCTGTTCACAATCCGCTCCGTGATTCAGATCCACTCTGTTCACAATCCGCTCTGTGATTCAGATCCACACTGTTCACAATCCGCTCCGTGATTCAGATCCACTCTGTTCACAATCCGCTCCGTGATTCAGATCCACTCTGTTCACAATCCACTCTGTGATTCAGATCCACTGTGTTCACAATCCGCTCTGTGATTCAGATCCACTCTGTTCACAATCCGCTCCGTGATTCAGATCCACTCTGTTTATAATCCGCTCCGTGATTCAGATCCACTCTGTTCACAATCCGCTCCGTGATTCAGATCCACTCTGTTCACAATCCGCTCTGTGATTCAGATCCACTCTGTTCACAATCCACTCCGTGATTCAGATCCACTCTGTTCACAATCCACTCTGTGATTCAGATCAACTCTGTTCACAATCCGCTCCGTGATTCAGATCCACCCTGTTCACAATCCGCTCCGTGATTCAGATCCACTCTGTTCACAATCCGCTCCGTGATTCAGATCCACTCTGTTCACAATCCACTCCGTGATTCAGATCCACTCTGTTCACAATCCACTCCGTGATTCAGATCCACTCTGTTCACAATCCGCTCCGTGATTCAGATCCACTCTGTTCACAATCCACTATGTGATTCAGATCCACTCTGTTCACAATCCGCTCCGTGATTCAGATCCACTCTGTTCACAATCCGCTCTGTGATTCAGATCCACTCTGTTCAGAATCCGCTCCGTGATTCAGATCCACTCTGTTCACAATCCGCTCTGTGATTCAGATCCACTCTGTTCACAATCCTCTCCGCGATTCAGATCCACTCTGTTCACAATCCACTCTGTGATTCAGATCCACTCTATTCACAATCCGCTCAGTGATTCAGATCCACTCTGTTCACAATCCGCTCCGTGATTCAGATCCACTGTGTTCACAATCCGCTCTGTGATTCAGATCCACTCTGTTCACAATCCACTCTGTGATTCAGATCCACTCTGTTCACAATCCGCTCCGTGATTCAGATCCACTCTATTCACAATCCACTCTGTGATTCAGATCCACTCTGTTCACAATCCGCTCTGTGATTCAGATCCACTCTGTTCACAATCCGCTCCGTGATTCAGATCCACTCTGTTCACAATCCGCTCCATGATTCAGATCCACTCTGTTCACAATCCGCTCCGTGATTCAGATCCACTCTGTTCACAATCCTCTCTGTGATTCAGATCCACTCTGTTCACAATCCGCTCTATTATTCAGATCCACTGTGTTCACAATCCACTCAGTGATTCAGATCCGCTCTGTTCACAATCCGCTCCGTGAATCAGATCCACTCTGTTCACAATCCGCTCCGTGATTCAGATCTACTCTGTTCACAATCCACTCTGTGATTCAGATCCACTCTGTTCACAATCCACTCCGTGATTCAGATCCACTCTATTCACAATCCGCTCAGTGATTCAGATCCACTCTGTTCACAATCCGCTCCGTGATTCAGATCCACTCTGTTCACAATCCGCTCTGTGATTCAGATCGACTCTATTCACAATCCACTCCGTGATTCAGATCCACTCTGTTCACAATCCACTCCGTGATTCAGATCCACTCTGTTCACAATCCGCTCAGTGATTCAGATCCACTCTGTTCACAATCCACTCCGGGATTCAGATCCACTCTGTTCACAATCCACTCCGTGATTCAGATCCACACTGTTCACAATCCGCTCCGTGATTCAGATCCACTCTGTTCACAATCCGCTCCGTGATTCAGATCCACTCTGTTCACAATCCACTCTGTGATTCAGATCCACTCTGTTCACAATCCGCTCTGTGATTCAGATCCACTCTGTTCACAATCCGCTCCGTGATTCAGATCCACTCTGTTTATAATCCGCTCCGTGATTCAGATCCACTCTGTTCACAATCCGCTCCGTGATTCAGATCCACTCTGTTTACAATCCGCTCTGTGATTCAGATCCACTCTGTTCACAATCCACTCTGTGATTCAGATCCACTCTGTTCACAATCCACTCTGTGATTCAGATCCACTCTGTTCACAATCCACTCTGTGATTCAGATCCACTCTGTTCACAATCCGCTCCGTGAATCAGATCCACTCTGTTCACAATCCGCTCCGTGATTCAGATCTACTCTGTTCACAATCCACTCTGTGATTCAGATCCACTCTGTTCACAATCCACTCCGTGATTCAGATCCACTCTATTCACAATCCGCTCAGTGATTCAGATCCACTCTGTTCACAATCCGCTCCGTGATTCAGATCCACTCTGTTCACAATCCGCTCTGTGATTCAGATCGACTCTATTCACAATCCACTCCGTGATTCAGATCCACTCTGTTCACAATCCGCTCCGTGATTCAGATCCACTCTGTTCACAATCCGCTCCGTGATTCAGATCCACTCTGTTCACAATCCGCTCCGTGATTCAGATCCACTCTGTTCACAATCCGCTCTGTGATTCAGATCCACTCTGTTCACAATCCGCTCCGTGATTCAGATCCACTCTGTTCACAATCCGCTCCGTGATTCAGATCCACTCTGTTCACAATCCGCTCTGTGATTCAGATCAACTCTGTTCACAATCCGCTCTGTGATTCAGATCCACTCTGTTCACAATCCGCTCTGTGATTCAGATCCACTCTGTTCACAAACCGCTCTGTGATTCAGATCCACTCTGTTCACAATCCGCTCTGTGATTCAGATCAACTCTGTTCACAATCCGCTCTGTGATTCAGATCCACTCTGTTCACAATTCACTCTGTGATTCAGATCCACTCTGTTCACAATCCACTCTGTGATTCAGATCCACTCTGTTCACAATCCGCTCAGTGATTCAGATCCACTCTGTTCACAATCCGCTCCGTGATTCAGATCCACTCTATTCACAATCCACTCTGTGATTCAGATCCACTCTGTTCACAATCCGCTCCGTGATTCAGATCCACTCTGTTCACAATCCGCTCTGTGATTCAGATCCACTCTGTTCACAATCCTCTCCGTGATTCAGATCCACTCTGTTCACAATCCACTCTGTGATTCAGATCCACTCTATTCACAATCCGCTCAGTGATTCAGATCCACTCTGTTCACAATCCGCTCCGTGATTCAGATCCACTGTGTTCACAATCCGCTCTGTGATTCAGATCCACTCTGTTCACAATCCACCCTGTGATTCAGATCCACTCTGTTCACAATCCGCTCCGTGATTCAGATCCACTCTGTTCACAATCCGCTCTGTGATTCAGATCCACACTGTTCACAATCCGCTCCGTGATTCAGATCCACTCTGTTCACAATCCGCTCCGTGATTCAGATCCACTCTGTTCACAATCCACTCTGTGATTCAGATCCACTGTGTTCACAATCCGCTCTGTGATTCAGATCCACTCTGTTCACAATCCGCTCCGTGATTCAGATCCACTCTGTTTATAATCCGCTCCGTGATGCAGATCCACTCTGTTCACAATCCGCTCCGTGATTCAGATCCACTCTGTTCACAATCCGCTCTGTGATTCAGATCCACTCTGTTCACAATCCACTCCGTGATTCAGATCCACTCTGTTCACAATCCACTCTGTGATTCAGATCAACTCTGTTCACAATCCGCTCCGTGATTCAGATCCACCCTGTTCACAATCCGCTCCGTGATTCAGATCCACTCTGTTCACAATCCGCTCCGTGATTCAGATCCACTCTGTTCACAATCCACTCCGTGATTCAGATCCACTCTGTTCACAATCCACTCCGTGATTCAGATCCACTCTGTTCACAATCCGCTCCGTGATTCAGATCCACTCTGTTCACAATCCACTATGTGATTCAGATCCACTCTGTTCACAATCCGCTCCGTGATTCAGATCCACTCTGTTCACAATCCGCTCTGTGATTCAGATCCACTCTGTTCAGAATCCGCTCCGTGATTCAGATCCACTCTGTTCACAATCCGCTCTGTGATTCAGATCCACTCTGTTCACAATCCTCTCCGCGATTCAGATCCACTCTGTTCACAATCCACTCTGTGATTCAGATCCACTCTATTCACAATCCGCTCAGTGATTCAGATCCACTCTGTTCACAATCCGCTCCGTGATTCAGATCCACTGTGTTCACAATCCGCTCTGTGATTCAGAACAACTCTGTTCACAATCCACTCTGTGATTCAGATCCACTCTGTTCACAATCCGCTCCGTGATTCAGATCCACTCTATTCAAAATCCACTCTGTGATTCAGATCCACTCTGTTCACAATCCGCTCTGTGATTCAGATCCACTCTGTTCACAATCCGCTCCGTGATTCAGATCCACTCTGTTCACAATCCGCTCCATGATTCAGATCCACTCTGTTCACAATCCGCTCCGTGATTCAGATCCACTCTGTTCACAATCCTCTCTGTGATTCAGATCCACTCTGTTCACAATCCGCTCTGTGATTCAGATCCACTCTGTTCACAATCCACTCAGTGATTCAGATCCGCTCTGTTCACAATCCGCTCTGTGATTCAGATCCACTCTGTTCACAATCCGCTCCGTGAATCAGATCCACTCTGTTCACAATCCGCTCCGTGATTCAGATCTACTCTGTTCACAATCCACTCTGTGATTCAGATCCACTCTGTTCACAATCCACTCCGTGATTCAGATCCACTCTATTCACAATCCGCTCTGTGATTCAGATCCACTCTGTTCACAATCCGCTCCGTGATTCAGATCTACTCTGTTCACAATCCGCTCAGTGATTCAGATCCACTCTGTTCACAATCCGCTCCGTGATTCAGATCCACTCTGTTCACAATCCGCTCTGTGATTCAGATCGACTCTATTCACAATCCACTCCGTGATTCAGATCCACTCTGTTCACAATCCGCTCCGTGATTCAGATCCACTCTGTTCACAATCCGCTCAGTGATTCAGATCCACTCTGTTCACAATCCACTCCGGGATTCAGATCCACTCTGTTCACAATCCACTCCGTGATTCAGATCCACACTGTTCACAATCCGCTCCGTGATTCAGATCCACTCTGTTCACAATCCGCTCCGTGATTCAGATCCACTCTGTTCACAATCCACTCTGTGATTCAGATCCACTCTGTTCACAATCCGCTCTGTGATTCAGATCCACTCTGTTCACAATCCGCTCCGTGATTCAGATCCACTCTGTTTATAATCCGCTCCGTGATTCAGATCCACTCTGTTCACAATCCGCTCCGTGATTCAGATCCACTCTGTTTACAATCCGCTCCGTGATTCAGATCCACTCTGTTCACAATCCGCTCCGTGATTCAGATCCACTCTGTTCACAATCCGCTCCGTGATTCAGATCCACTCTGTTCACAATCCACTCCGTGATTCAGATCCACTCTGTTCACAATCCGCTCCGTGATTCAGATCCGCTCTGTTCACAATCCGCTCCGTGATTCAGATCCGCTCTGTTCACAATCCGCTCCGTGATTCAGATCCGCTCTGTTCACAATCCGCTCCGTGATTCAGATCCGCTCTGTTCACAATCCGCTCCGTGATTCAGATCCGCTCTGTTCACAATCCGCTCCGTGATTCAGATCCGCTCTGTTCACAATCCGCTCCGTGATTCAGATCCACTCTGTTCACAATCCGCTCCGTGATTCAGATCCACTCTGTTCACAACCCGCTCCGTGATTCAGATCCACTCTGTTCACAATCCGCTCCGTGATTCAGATCCACTCTGTTCACAATCCGCTCTGTGATTCAGATCCACTCTGTTCACAATCCGCTCTGTGATTCAGATCCACTCGATTCACAATCCACTCTGTGATTCAGATCCACTCTGTTCACAATCCACTCCGTGATTCAGATTCACTCTGTTCACAATCCACTCTGTGATTCAGATCCACTCTGTTCACAATCCACTCCGTGATTCAGATCCACTCTGTTCACAATCCACTCCGTGATTCAGATCCACTCTGTTCACAATCCGCTCTGAGATTCAGATCCACTCTGTTCACAATCCGCTCCGTGATTCAGATCCACTCTGTTCACAATCCGCTCCGTGATTCAGATCCACTCTGTTCACAATCCGCTCCGTGATTCAGATCCACTCTGTTCACAATCCACTCTGTGATTCTGATCCACTCTGTTCACAATCCGCTCCGTGATTCAGATCCACTGTGTTCACAATCCGCTCTGTGATTCAGATCCACTCTGTTCACAATCCACTCCGTGATTCAGATCCACTCTGTTCACAATCCGCTCCGTGATTCAGATCCACTCTGTTCACAATCCCCTCTGTGATTCAGATCCACTCTGTTCACAATCCGCTCTGTGATTCAGATCCACTCTGTTCACAATCCGCTCTGTGATTCAGATCCACTCTGTTCACAATCCGATCCGTGATTCAGATCCACTCTGTTCACAATCCGCTCCATGATTCAGATCCACTCTGTTCACAATCCGCTCCGTGATTCAGATCCACTCTGTTCACAATCCTCTCTGTGATTCAGATCCACTCTGTTCACAATCCGCTCTGTGATTCAGATCCACTCTGTTCACAATCCACTCAGTGATTCAGATCCGCTCTGTTCACAATCCGCTCTGTGATTCAGATCCACTCTGTTCACAATCCGCTCCGTGAATCAGATCCACTCTGTTCACAATCCGCTCTGTGATTCAGATCTACTCTGTTCACAATCCACTCTGTGATTCAGATCCACTCTGTTCACAATCCACTCCGTGATTCAGATCCACTCTATTCACAATCCGCTCTGTGATTCAGATCCACTCTGTTCACAATCCGCTCCGTGATTCAGATCTACTCTGTTCACAATCCGCTCAGTGATTCAGATCCACTCTGTTCACAATCCGCTCCGTGATTCAGATCCACTCTGTTCACAATCCGCTCTGTGATTCAGATCGACTCTATTCACAATCCACTCCGTGATTCAGATCCACTCTGTTCACAATCCGCTCCGTGATTCAGATCCACTCTGTTCACAATCCGCTCAGTGATTCAGATCCACTCTGTTCACAATCCACTCCGGGATTCAGATCCACTCTGTTCACAATCCACTCCGTGATTCAGATCCACACTGTTCACAATCCGCTCCGTGATTCAGATCCACTCTGTTCACAATCCGCTCCGTGATTCAGATCCACTCTGTTCACAATCCACTCTGTGATTCAGATCCACTCTGTTCACAATCCGCTCTGTGATTCAGATCCACTCTGTTTACAATCCGCTCCGTGATTCAGATCCACTCTGTTTATAATCCGCTCCGTGATTCAGATCCACTCTGTTCACAATCCGCTCCGTGATTCAGATCCACTCTGTTTACAATCCGCTCTGTGATTCAGATCCACTCTGTTCACAATCCACTCTGTGATTCAGATCCACTCTGTTCACAATCCACTCTGTGATTCAGATCCACTCTGTTCACAATCCACTCTGTGATTCAGATCCACTCTGTTCACAATCCACTCCGTGATTCTGATCCACTCTGTTCACAATCCGCTCTGTGATTCAGATCCACTCTGTTCACAATCCGCTCTGTGATTCAGATCCACTCTGTTCACAATCCGCTCCGTGATTCAGATCCACTCTGTACACAATCCGCTCTGTGATTCAGATCCACTCTGTTCAAAATCCGCTCCGTGATTCAGATTCACTCTGTTCACAATCCGCTCCGTGATTCAGATCCACTCTGTTCACAATCCGCTCCGTGATTCAGATCCACTCTGTTCACAATCC
Organism: Heptranchias perlo; assembly: GCF_035084215.1. Lineage (NCBI taxonomy): Eukaryota > Metazoa > Chordata > Chondrichthyes > Hexanchiformes > Hexanchidae > Heptranchias > Heptranchias perlo. The sequence goes on from NC_090370.1 coordinate 19,962,699, forward strand.
GCTCCGTGATTCAGATCCACTCTGTTCACAATCCGCTCCGTGATTCAGATCCACTCTGTTCACAATCCACTCCGTGATTCAGATCCACTCTGTTCACAATATGCTCCGAGATTCAGATCCTCTCTGTTCACAATCCGATCCGTGATTCAGATCCACTCTGTTCACAATCCGCTCCGTGATTCAGATCCGCTCTGTTCACAATCCGCTCCGTGATTCAGATCCGCTCTGTTCACAATCCGCTCCGTGATTCAGATCCGCTCTGTTCACAATCCGCTCTGTGATTCAGATCCACTCTGTTCACAATCCGCTCTGTGATTCAGATCCACTCGATTCACAATCCTCTCTGTGATTCAGATCCACTCTGTTCACAATCCACTCCGTGATTCAGATCCACTCTGTTCACAATCCGCTCCGTGATTCAGATCCACTCTGTTCACAATCCGCTCTGTGATTCAGATCCACTCTGTTCACAATCCGCTCTGTGATTCAGATCCACTCGATTCACAATCCACTCTGTGATTCAGATCCACTCTGTTCACAATCCACTCCGTGATTCAGATCCACTCTGTTCACAATCCACTCTGTGATTCAGATCCACTCTGTTCACAATCCACTCCGTTATTCAGATCCACTCTGTTCACAATCCACTCCGTGATTCAGATCCACTCTGTTCACAATCCGCTCTGAGATTCAGATCCACTCTGTTCACAATCCGCTCCGTGATTCAGATCCACTCTGTTCACAATCCGCTCCGTGATTCAGATCCACTCTGTTCACAATCCGCTCCGTGATTCAGATCCACTCTGTTCACAATCCACTCTGTGATTCTGATCCACTCTGTTCACAATCCGCTCCGTGATTCAGATCCACTGTGTTCACAATCCGCTCTGTGATTCAGATCCACTCTGTTCACAATCCACTCCGTGATTCAGATCCACTCTGTTCACAATCCGCTCCGTGATTCAGATCCACTCTGTTCACAATCCCCTCTGTGATTCAGATCCACTCTGTTCACAATCCGCTCTGTGATTCAGATCCACTCTGTTCACAATCCGCTCTGTGATTCAGATCCACTCTGTTCACAATCCGCTCTGTGATTCAGATCCACTCTGTTCACAATCCGCTCCGTGATTCAGATCCACTCTATTCACAATCCACTCTGTGATTCACATCCACTCTGTTCACAATCCGCTCTGTGATTCAGATCCACTCTGTTCACAATCCGCTCTGTGATTCAGATCCACTCTGTTCACAATCCGCTCTGTGATTCAGATCCACTCTGTTCACAATCCGCTCCGTGATTCAGATCCACTCTGTTCACAATCCGCTCCGTGATTCAGATCCACTCTGTTCACAATCCGCTCCGTGATTCAGATCCACTCTGTTCACAATCCGCTCTGTGATTCAGATCAACTCTGTTCACAATCCGCTCTGTGATTCAGATCAACTCTGTTCACAATCCGCTCTGTGATTCAGATCCACTCTGTTCACAATCCGCTCTGTGATTCAGATCCACTCTGTTCACAATCCACTCTGTGATTCAGATCCACTCTGTTCACAATCCGCTCAGTGATTCAGATCCACTCTGTTCACAATCCGCTCCGTGATTCAGATCCACTCTATTCACAATCCACTCCGTGATTCAGATCCACTCTGTTCACAATCCGCTCCGTGATTCAGATCCACTCTGTTCACAATCCGCTCTGTGATTCAGATCCACTCTGTTCACAATCCGCTCCGTGATTCAGATCCACTCTATTCCAATCCACTCCGTGATTCAGATCCACTCTGTTCACAATCCGCTCTGTGATTCAGATCCACTCTATTCACAATCCACTCCGTGATTCAGATCCACTCTGTTCACAACCCGCTCCGTGATTCAGATCCACTCTGTTCACAATCCGCTCTGTGATTCAGATCCACTCTGTTCACAATCCACTCCGTGATTCAGATCCACTCTGGTCACAATCCACTCCGTTATTCAGATCCACTCTGTTCACAATCCGCTCCGTGATTCAGATCCACTCTGTTCACAATCCACTCCGTGATTCAGATCCACTCTGTTCACAATCCACTCTGTGATTCAGATCCACTCTGTTCACAATCCGCTCCGTGATTCAGATCCACTCTGTTCACAATCCGCTCTGTGATTCAGATCCACACTGTTCACAATCCGCTCCGTGATTCAGATCCACTATGTTCACAATCCGCTCCGTGATTCAGATCCACTCTGTTCACAATCCACTCTGTGATTCAGATCCACTCTGTTCACAATCCGCTCTGTGATTCAGATCCACTCTGTTCACAATCCGCTCCGTGATTCAGATCCACTCTGTTTATAATCCGCTCCGTGATTCAGATCCACTCTGTTCACAATCCGCTCCGTGATTCAGATCCACTCTGTTCACAATCCGCTCTGTGATTCAGATCCACTCTGTTCACAATCCACTCCGTGATTCAGATCCACTCTGTTCACAATCCACTCTGTGATTCAGATCAACTCTGTTCACAATCCGCTCCTTGATTCAGATCCACTCTGTTCACAATCCGCTCCGTGATTCAGATCCACTCTGTTCACAATCCGCTCCGTGATTCAGATCCACTCTGTTCACAATCCGCTCCGTGATTCAGATCCACTCTGTTCACAATCCACTATGTGATTCAGATCCACTCTGTTCACAATCCGCTCCGTGATTCAGATCCACTCTGTTCACAATCCGCTCTGTGATTCAGATCCACTCTGTTCACAATCCACTCCGTGATTCAGATCCACTCTGTTCACAATCCGCTCAGTGATTCAGATCCACTCTGTTCACAATCCGCTCCGTGATTCAGATCCACTCTGTTCACAATCCACTCCGTGATTCAGATCCACTCTGTTCACAATCCGCTCCGTGATTCAGATCCACTCTGTTCACAATCCGCTCTGTGATTCAGATCCACTCTGTTCACAATCCGCTCCGTGATTCAGATCCACTCTATTCACAATCCACTCCGTGATTCAGATCCACTCTGTTCACAATCCGCTCTGTGATTCAGATCCACTCTATTCACAATCCACTCCGTGATTCAGATCCACTCTGTTCACAATCCGCTCCGTGATTCAGATCCACTCTGTTCACAATCCACTCCGTGATTCAGATCCACTCTGTTCACAATCCACTCTGTGATTCAGATCCACTCTGTTCACAATCCGCTCCGTGATTCAGATCCACTCTGTTCACAATCCGCTCTGTGATTCAGATCCACACTGTTCACAATCCGCTCCGTGATTCAGATCCACTATGTTTATAATCCGCTCCGTGATTCAGATCCACTCTGTTCACAATCCGCTCCGTGATTCAGATCCACTCTGTTCACAATTCGCTCTGTGATTCAGATCCACTCTGTTCACAATCCACTCCGTGATTCAGATCCACTCTGTTCACAATCCACTCTGTGATTCAGATCAACTCTGTTCACAATCCGCTCCGTGATTCAGATCCACTCTGTTCACAATCCGCTCCGTGATTCAGATCCACTCTGTTCACAATCCGCTCCGTGATTCAGATCCACTCTGTTCACAATCCACTCTGTGATTCAGATCCACTCTATTCACAATCCGCTCATTGATTCAGATCCACTCTGTTCACAATCCGCTCCGTGATTCAGATCCACTGTGTTCACAATCCGCTCTGTGATTCAGATCCACTCTGTTCACAATCCACTCTGTGATTCAGATCCACTCTGTTCACAATCCGCTCCGTGATTCAGATCCACTCTATTCACAATCCACTCTGTGATTCAGATCCACTCTGTTCACAATCCGCTCTGTGATTCAGATCCACTCTGTTCACAATCCGCTCCGTGATTCAGATCCACTCTGTTCACAATCCGCTCCGTGATTCAGATCCACTCTGTTCACAATCCGCTCCGTGATTCAGATCCACTCTGTTCACAATCCTCTCTGTGATTCAGATCCACTCTGTTCACAATCCACTCTGTGATTCAGATCCACCCTGTTCACAATCCACTCTGTGATTCAGATCCATTCTATTCACAATCCACTCTGTGATTCAGATCCGCTCTGTTCACAAACCACTCAGTGATTCAGATCCGCTCTGTTCACAATCCGCTCTGTGATTCAGATCCGCTCTGTTCACAATCCGCTCTGTGATTCAGATCCACTCTGTTCACAATCCGCTCCGTGATTCAGATCCACTCTGTTCACAATCCGCTCCGTGATTCAGATCAACTCTGTTCACAATCCACTCTGTGATTCAGATCCACTCTGTTCACAATCCACTCTGTGATTCAGATCCACTCTGTTCACAATCCGCTCTGTGATTCAGATCCACTCTGTTAACAATCCGCTCCGTGATTCAGATCCACTCTATTCACAATCCGCTCAGTGATTCAGATCCACTCTGTTCACAATCCGCTCCGTGATTCAGATCCACTCTGTTCACAATCCGCTCCGTGATTCAGATCCACTCTGTTCACAATCCGCTCCGTGATTCAGATCCACTCTGTTCACAATCCGCTCCGTGATTCAGATCCACTCTGTTTATAATCCGCTCCGTGATTCAGATCCACTCTGTTCACAATCCGCTCCGTGATTCAGATCCACTCTGTTCACAATCCGCTCTGTGATTCAGATCCACTCTGTTCACAATCCACTCCGTGATTCAGATCCACTCTGTTCACAATCCACTCTGTGATTCAGATCAACTCTGTTCACAATCCGCTCCGTGATTCAGATCCACTCTGTTCACAATCCGCTCCGTGATTCTGATCCACTCTGTTCACAATCCGCTCCGTGATTCAGATCCACTCTGTTCACAATCCGCTCCGTGATTCAGATCCACTCTGTTCACAATCCACGATGTGATTCAGATCCACTCTGTTCACAATCCGCTCCGTGATTCAGATCCACTCTGTTCACAATCCGCTCTGTGATTCAGATCCACTCTGTTCACAATCCACTCCGTGATTCAGATCCACTCTGTTCACAATCCACTCTGTGATTCAGATCCACTCTGTTCACAATCCGCTCCGTGATTCAGATCCACTCTGTTCACAATCCGCTCTGTGATTCAGATCCACTCTGTTCACAATCCTCTCCGTGATTCAGATCCACTCTGTTCACAATCCACTCTGTGATTCAGATCCACTCTATTCACAATCCGCTCAGTGATTCAGATCCACTCTGTTCACAATCCGCTCCGTGATTCAGATCCACTGTGTTCACAATCCGCTCTGTGATTCAGATCCACTCTGTTCACAATCCACTCTGTGATTCAGATCCACTCTGTTCACAATCCGCTCCGTGATTCAGATCCACTCTATTCACAATCCACTCTGTGATTCAGATCCACTCTGTTCACAATCCGCTCTGTGATTCAGATCCACTCTGTTCACAATCCGCTCCGTGATTCAGATCCACTCTGTTCACAATCCGCTCCGTGATTCAGATCCACTCTGTTCACAATCCGCTCCGTGATTCAGATCCACTCTGTTCACCATCCTCTCTGTGATTCAGATCCACTCTGTTCACAATCCACTCTGTGATTCAGATCCACCCTGTTCACAATCCACTCTGTGATTCAGATCCACTCTATTCACAATCCACTCTGTGATTCAGATCCACTCTGTTCACAATCCGCTCTGTGATTCAGATCCACTCTGTTCACAATCCGCTCTGTGATTCAGATCCACTCTGTTCACAATCCGCTCCGTGATTCAGATCCACTCTGTTCACAATCCGCTCCGTGATTCAGATCAACTCTGTTCACAATCCACTCTGTGATTCAGATCCACTCTGTTCACAATCCACTCCGTGATTCAGATCCACTCTATTCACAATCCGCTCAGTGATTCAGATCAACTCTGTTCACAATCCGCTCCGTGATTCAGATCCACTCTGTTCACAATCCGCTCCGTGATTCAGATCCACTCTGTTCACAATCCGCTCCGTGATTCAGATCCACTCTGTTCACAATCCGCTCCGTGATTCAGATCCACTCTGTTCACAATCCGCTCTGTGATTCAGATCCACTCTGTTCACAATCCGCTCTGTGATTCAGATCCACTCTGTTCACAATCCGCTCCGTGATTCAGATCCACTCTGTTCACAATCCGCTCTGTGATTCAGATCCACTCTGTTCACAATCCACTCTGTGATTCAGATCCACTCTGTTCACAATCCGCTCAGTGATTCAGATCCACTCTGTTCACAATGCGCTCCGTGATTCAGATCCACTCTGTTCACAATCCACTCTGTGATTCAGATCCACTCTGTTCACAATCCGCTCTGTGATTCAGATCCACTCTGTTCACAATCCACTCTGTGATTCAGATCCACTCTGTTCACAATCCGCTCTGTGATTCAGATCCACTCTGTTCACAATCCGCTCTGTGATTTAGATCCACTCTGTTCACAATCCGCTCTGTGATTCAGATCCACTCTGTTCACAATCCGCTCCGTGATTCAGATCCACTCTGTTCACAATCCGCTCCGTGATTCAGATCCACTCTGTTCACAATCCGCTCTGTGATTCAGATCCACTCTGTTCACAATCCACTCCGTGATTCAGATCCACTCTGTTCACAATCCACTCTGTGATTCAGATCAACTCTGTTCACAATCCGCTCCGTGATTCAGATCCACTCTGTTCACAATCCGCTCCGTGATTCTGATCCACTCTGTTCACAATCCGCTCCGTGATTCAGATCCACTCTGTTCACAATCCGCTCCGTGATTCAGATCCACTCTGTTCACAATCCACGATGTGATTCAGATCCACTCTGTTCACAATCCGCTCCGTGATTCAGATCCACTCTGTTCACAATCCACTCCGTGATTCAGATCCACTCTGTTCACAATCCACTCTGTGATTCAGATCCACTCTGTTCACAATCCGCTCCGTGATTCAGATCCACTCTGTTCACAATCCGCTCTGTGATTCAGATCCACTCTGTTCACAATCCTCTCCGTGATTCAGATCCACTCTATTCACAATCCACTCCGTGATTCAGATCCACTCTATTCACAATCCACTCTGTGATTCAGATCCACTCTGTTCACAATCCGCTCTGTGATTCAGATCCACTCTGTTCACAATCCGCTCCGTGATTCAGATCCACTCTGTTCACAATCCGCTCCGTGATTCAGATCCACTCTGTTCACAATCCTCTCTGTGATTCAGATCCACTCTGTTCACAATCCACTCTGTGATTCAGATCCACCCTGTTCACAATCCACTCTGTGATTCAGATCCACTCTATTCACAATCCACTCTGTGATTCAGATCCACTCTGTTCACAATCCGCTCTGTGATTCAGATCAACTCTGTTCACAATCCGCTCCGTGATTCAGATCCACTCTGTTCACAATCCTCTCTGTGATTCAGATCCACCCTGTTCACAATCCACTCTGTGATTCAGATCCACTCTATTCACAATCCACTCTGTGATTCAGATCCACTCTGTTCACAATCCGCTCCGTGATTCAGATCCACTCTGTTCACAATCCGCTCTGTGATTCAGATCCACTCTGTTCACAATCCACTCTGTGATTCAGATCCGCTCTGTTCACAATCCGCTCTGTGATTCAGATCCACTCTGTTCACAATCCGCTCCGTGAATCAGATCCACTCTGTTCACAATCCGCTCCGTGATTCAGATCTACTCTGTTCACAATCCACTCTGTGATTCAGATCCACTCTGTTCACAATCCACTCCGTGATTCAGATCCACTCTGTTCACAATCCGCTCCGTGATTCAGATCCACTCTGTTCACAATCCGCTCAGTGATTCAGATCCACTCTGTTCACAATCCGCTCCGTGATTCAGATCCACTCTGTTCACAATCCGCTCTGTGATTCAGATCGACTCTATTCACAATCCACTCCGTGATTCAGATCCACTCTGTTCACAATCCGCTCCGTGATTCAGATCCACTCTGTTCACAATCCGCTCAGTGATTCAGATCCACTCTGTTCACAATCCACTCCGGGATTCAGATCCACTCTGTTCACAATCCACTCCGTGATTCAGATCCACACTGTTCACAATCCGCTCCGTGATTCAGATCCACTCTGTTCACAATCCGCTCCGTGATTCAGATCCACTCTGTTCACAATCCGCTCTGTGATTCAGATCCACTCTGTTCACAATCCGCTCTGTGATTCAGATCCACTCTGTTCACAATCCGCTCCGTGATTCAGATCCACTCTGTTTATAATCCGCTCCGTGATTCAGATCCACTCTGTTCACAATCCGCTCCGTGATTCAGATCCACTCTGTTTACAATCCGCTCTCTGATTCAGATCCACTCTGTTCACAATCCACTCTGTGATTCAGATCCACTCTGTTCACAATCCACTCTGTGATTCAGATCCACTCTGTTCACAATCCACTCCGTGATTCAGATCCACTCTGTTCACAATCCACTCCGTGATTCAGATCCACTCTGTTCACAATCCGCTCTGTGATTCAGATCCACTCTGTTCACAATCCGCTCTGTGATTCAGATCCACTCTGTTCACAATCCGCTCCGTGATTCAGATCCACTCTGTACACAATCCGCTCTGTGATTCAGATCCACTCTGTTCAAAATCCGCTCCGTGATTCAGATTCACTCTGTTCACAATCCGCTCCGTGATTCAGATCCACTCTGTTCACAATCCGCTCCGTGATTCAGATCCACTCTGTTCACAATCCGCTCCGTGATTCAGATCCACTCTGTTCACAATCCGCTCCGTGATTCAGATCCACTCTGTTCACAATCCACTCCGTGATTCAGATCCACTCTGTTCACAATATGCTCCGAGATTCAGATCCTCTCTGTTCACAATCCGATCCGTGATTCAGATCCACTCTGTTCACAATCCGCTCCGTGATTCAGATCCGCTCTGTTCACAATCCGCTCCGTGATTCAGATCCGCTCTGTTCACAATCCGCTCCGTGATTCAGATCCGCTCTGTTCACAATCCGCTCCGTGATTCAGATCCGCTCTGTTCACAAATCCGCTCCGTGATTCAGATCCGCTCTGTTCACAATCCGCTCCGTGATTCAGATCCACTCTGTTCACAATCCGCTCCGTGATTCAGATCCACTCTGTTCACAATCCGCTCCGTGATTCAGATCCACTCTGTTCACAATCCGCTCCGTGATTCAGATCCACTCTGTTCACAATCCGCTCTGTGATTCAGATCCACTCTGTTCACAATCCGCTCTGTGATTCAGATCCACTCGATTCACAATCCACTCTGTGATTCAGATCCACTCTGTTCACAATCCACTCCGTGATTCAGATCCACTCTGTTCACAATCCACTCTGTGATTCAGATCCACTCTGTTCACAATCCACTCCGTGATTCAGATCCACTCTGTTCACAATCCACTCCGTGATTCAGATCCACTCTGTTCACAATCCGCTCTGAGATTCAGATCCACTCTGTTCACAATCCGCTCCGTGATTCAGATCCACTCTGTTCACAATCCGCTCCGTGATTCAGATCCACTCTGTTCACAATCCGCTCCGTGATTCAGATCCACTCTGTTCACAATCCACTCTGTGATTCTGATCCACTCTGTTCACAATCCGCTCCGTGATTCAGATCCACTGTGTTCACAATCCGCTCTGTGATTCAGATCCACTCTGTTCACAATCCACTCCGTGATTCAGATCCACTCTGTTCACAATCCGCTCCGTGATTCAGATCCACTCTGTTCACAATCCCCTCTGTGATTCAGATCCACTCTGTTCACAATCCGCTCTGTGATTCAGATCCACTCTGTTCACAATCCGCTCTGTGATTCAGATCCACTCTGTTCACAATCCGCTCTGTGATTCAGATCCACTCTGTTCACAATCCGCTCCGTGATTCAGATCCACTCTATTCACAATCCACTCTGTGATTCACATCCACTCTGTTCACAATCCGCTCTGTGATTCAGATCCACTCTGTTCACAATCCGCTCTGTGATTCAGATCCACTCTGTTCACAATCCGCTCTGTGATTCAGATCCACTCTGTTCACAATCCGCTCCGTGATTCAGATCCACTCTGTTCACAATCCGCTCCGTGATTCAGATCCACTCTGTTCACAATCCGCTCCGTGATTCAGATCCACTCTGTTCACAATCCGCTCTGTGATTCAGATCAACTCTGTTCACAATCCGCTCTGTGATTCAGATCAACTCTGTTCACAATCCGCTCTGTGATTCAGATCCACTCTGTTCACAATCCGCTCTGTGATTCAGATCCACTCTGTTCACAATCCACTCTGTGATTCAGATCCACTCTGTTCACAATCCGCTCAGTGATTCAGATCCACTCTGTTCACAATCCGCTCCGTGATTCAGATCCACTCTATTCACAATCCACTCCGTGATTCAGATCCACTCTGTTCACAATCCGCTCCGTGATTCAGATCCACTCTGTTCACAATCCGCTCTGTGATTCAGATCCACTCTGTTCACAATCCGCTCCGTGATTCAGATCCACTCTATTCACAATCCACTCCGTGATTCAGATCCACTCTGTTCACAATCCGCTCTGAGATTCAGATCCACTCTATTCACAATCCACTCCGTGATTCAGATCCACTCTGTTCACAACCCGCTCCGTGATTCAGATCCACTCTGTTCACAATCCGCTCTGTGATTCAGATCCACTCTGTTCACAATCCACTCCGTGATTCAGATCCACTCTGTTCACAATCCACTCTGTGATTCAGATCCACTCTGTTCACAATCCGCTCCGTGATTCAGATCCACTCTGTTCACAATCCGCTCTGTGATTCAGATCCACACTGTTCACAATCCGCTCCGTGATTCAGATCCACTCTGTTCACAATCCGCTCCGTGATTCAGATCCACTCTGTTCACAATCCGCTCCGTGATTCAGATCCACTCTGTTCACAATCCGCTCCGTGATTCAGATCCACTCTGTTCACAATCCGCTCCGAGATTCAGATCCACTCTGTTCACAATCCACTCTGTGATTCAGATCCACTCTATTCACAATCCGCTCAGTGATTCAGATCCACTCTGTTCACAATCCGCTCCGTGATTCAGATCCACTGTGTTCACAATCCGCTCTGTGATTCAGATCCACTCTGTTCACAATCCACTCTGTGATTCAGATCCACTCTGTTCACAATCCGCTCCGTGATTCAGATCCACTCTATTCACAATCCACTCTGTGATTCAGATCCACTCTGTTCACAATCCGCTCTGTGATTCAGATCCACTCTGTTCACAATCCGCTCCGTGATTCAGATCCACTCTGTTCACAATCCGCTCCGTGATTCAGATCCACTCTGTTCACAATCCGCTCCGTGATTCAGATCCACTCTGTTCACAATCCTCTCTGTGATTCAGATCCACTCTGTTCACAATCCACTCTGTGATTCAGATCCACCCTGTTCACAATCCACTCTGTGATTCAGATCCACTCTATTCACAATCCACTCTGTGATTCAGATCCACTCTGTTCACAATCCGCTCTGTGATTCAGATCCACTCTGTTCACAATCCGCTCTGTGATTCAGATCCACTCTGTTCACAATCCGCTCCGTGATTCAGATCCACTCTGTTCACAATCCGCTCCGTGATTCAGATCAACTCTGTTCACAATCCACTCTGTGATTCAGATCCACTCTGTTCACAATCCACTCCGTGATTCAGATCCACTCTATTCACAATCCGCTCAGTGATTCAGATCAACTCTGTTCACAATCCGCTCCGTGATTCAGATCCACTCTGTTCACAATCCGCTCCGTGATTCAGATCCACTCTGTTCACAATCCGCTCCGTGATTCAGATCCACTCTGTTCACAATCCGCTCCGTGATTCAGATCCACTCTGTTCACAATCCGCTCTGTGATTCAGATCCACTCTGTTCACAATCCGCTCTGTGATTCAGATCCACTCTGTTCACAATCCGCTCCGTGATTCAGATCCACTCTGTTCACAATCCGCTCTGTGATTCAGATCCACTCTGTTCACAATCCACTCTGTGATTCAGATCCACTCTGTTCACAATCCGCTCAGTGATTCAGATCCACTCTGTTCACAATGCGCTCCGTGATTCAGATCCACTCTGTTCACAATCCACTCTGTGATTCAGATCCACTCTGTTCACAATCCGCTCTGTGATTCAGATCCACTCTGTTCACAATCCACTCTGTGATTCAGATCCACTCTGTTCACAATCCGCTCTGTGATTCAGATCCACTCTGTTCACAATCCGCTCTGTGATTTAGATCCACTCTGTTCACAATCCGCTCTGTGATTCAGATCCACTCTGTTCACAATCCGCTCCGTGATTCAGATCCACTCTGTTCACAATCCGCTCCGTGATTCAGATCCACTCTGTTCACAATCCGCTCTGTGATTCAGATCCACTCTGTTCACAATCCACTCCGTGATTCAGATCCACTCTGTTCACAATCCACTCTGTGATTCAGATCAACTCTGTTCACAATCCGCTCCGTGATTCAGATCCACTCTGTTCACAATCCGCTCCGTGATTCTGATCCACTCTGTTCACAATCCGCTCCGTGATTCTGATCCACTCTGTTCACAATCCGCTCCGTGATTCAGATCCACTCTGTTCACAATCCGCTCCGTGATTCAGATCCACTCTGTTCACAATCCACGATGTGATTCAGATCCACTCTGTTCACAATCCGCTCCGTGATTCAGATCCACTCTGTTCACAATCCACTCCGTGATTCAGATCCACTCTGTTCACAATCCACTCTGTGATTCAGATCCACTCTGTTCACAATCCGCTCCGTGATTCAGATCCACTCTGTTCACAATCCGCTCTGTGATTCAGATCCACTCTGTTCACAATCCTCTCCGTGATTCAGATCCACTCTATTCACAATCCACTCCGTGATTCAGATCCACTCTATTCACAATCCACTCTGTGATTCAGATCCACTCTGTTCACAATCCGCTCTGTGATTCAGATCCACTCTGTTCACAATCCGCTCCGTGATTCAGATCCACTCTGTTCACAATCCGCTCCGTGATTCAGATCCACTCTGTTCACAATCCTCTCTGTGATTCAGATCCACTCTGTTCACAATCCACTCTGTGATTCAGATCCACCCTGTTCACAATCCACTCTGTGATTCAGATCCACTCTATTCACAATCCACTCTGTGATTCAGATCCACTCTGTTCACAATCCGCTCTGTGATTCAGATCAACTCTGTTCACAATCCGCTCCGTGATTCAGATCCACTCTGTTCACAATCCTCTCTGTGATTCAGATCCACCCTGTTCACAATCCACTCTGTGATTCAGATCCACTCTATTCACAATCCACTCTGTGATTCAGATCCACTCTGTTCACAATCCGCTCCGTGATTCAGATCCACTCTGTTCACAATCCGCTCTGTGATTCAGATCCACTCTGTTCACAATCCACTCTGTGATTCAGATCCACTCTGTTCACAATCCACTCTGTGATTCAGATCCGCTCTGTTCACAATCCGCTCTGTGATTCAGATCCACTCTGTTCACAATCCGCTCCGTGAATCAGATCCACTCTGTTCACAATCCGCTCCGTGATTCAGATCTACTCTGTTCACAATCCACTCTGTGATTCAGATCCACTCTGTTCACAATCCACTCCGTGATTCAGATCCACTCTGTTCACAATCCGCTCCGTGATTCAGATCCACTCTGTTCACAATCCGCTCAGTGATTCAGATCCACTCTGTTCACAATCCGCTCCGTGATTCAGATCCACTCTGTTCACAATCCGCTCTGTGATTCAGATCGACTCTATTCACAATCCACTCCGTGATTCAGATCCACTCTGTTCACAATCCGCTCCGTGATTCAGATCCACTCTGTTCACAATCCGCTCAGTGATTCAGATCCACTCTGTTCACAATCCACTCCGGGATTCAGATCCACTCTGTTCACAATCCACTCCCTGATTCAGATCCACACTGTTCACAATCCGCTCCGTGATTCAGATCCACTCTGTTCACAATCCGCTCCGTGATTCAGATCCACTCTGTTCACAATCCGCTCTGTGATTCAGATCCACTCTGTTCACAATCCGCTCTGTGATTCAGATCCACTCTGTTCACAATCCGCTCCGTGATTCAGATCCACTCTGTTTATAATCCGCTCCGTGATTCAGATCCACTCTGTTCACAATCCGCTCCGTGATTCAGATCCACTCTGTTTACAATCCGCTCTCTGATTCAGATCCACTCTGTTCACAATCCACTCTGTGATTCAGATCCACTCTGTTCACAATCCACTCTGTGATTCAGATCCACTCTGTTCACAATCCACTCCGTGATTCAGATCCACTCTGTTCACAATCCGCTCCGTGATTCAGATCCACTCTGTTCACAATCCGCTCTGTGATTCAGATCCACTCTGTTCACAATCCGCTCTGTGATTCAGATCCACTCTGTTCACAATCCGCTCCGTGATTCAGATCCACTCTGTACACAATCCGCTCTGTGATTCAGATCCACTCTGTTCAAAATCCGCTCCGTGATTCAGATTCACTCTGTTCACAATCCGCTCCGTGATTCAGATCCACTCTGTTCACAATCCGCTCCGTGATTCAGATCCACTCTGTTCACAATCCGCTCCGTGATTCAGATCCACTCTGTTCACAATCCGCTCCGTGATTCAGATCCACTCTGTTCACAATCCACTCCGTGATTCAGATCCACTCTGTTCACAATATGCTCCGAGATTCAGATCCTCTCTGTTCACAATCCGATCCGTGATTCAGATCCACTCTGTTCACAATCCGCTCCGTGATTCAGATCCGCTCTGTTCACAATCCGCTCCGTGATTCAGATCCGCTCTGTTCACAATCCGCTCCGTGATTCAGATCCGCTCTGTTCACAATCCGCTCCGTGATTCAGATCCGCTCTGTTCACAATCCGCTCCGTGATTCAGATCCTCTCTGTTCACAATCCGCTCCGTGATTCAGATCCACTCTGTTCACAATCCGCTCCGTGATTCAGATCCACTCTGTTCACAATCCGCTCCGTGATTCAGATCCACTCTGTTCACAATCCGCTCCGTGATTCAGATCCACTCTGTTCACAATCCGCTCTGTGATTCAGATCCACTCTGTTCACAATCCGCTCTGTGATTCAGATCCACTCGATTCACAATCCACTCTGTGATTCAGATCCACTCTGTTCACAATCCACTCCGTGATTCAGATCCACTCTGTTCACAATCCACTCTGTGATTCAGATCCACTCTGTTCACAATCCACTCCGTGATTCAGATCCACTCTGTTCACAATCCACTCCGTGATTCAGATCCACTCTGTTCACAATCCGCTCTGAGATTCAGATCCACTCTGTTCACAATCCGCTCCGTGATTCAGATCCACTCTGTTCACAATCCGCTCCGTGATTCAGATCCACTCTGTTCACAATCCGCTCCGTGATTCAGATCCACTCTGTTCACAATCCACTCCGTGATTCTGATCCACTCTGTTCACAATCCGCTCCGTGATTCAGATCCACTGTGTTCACAATCCGCTCTGTGATTCAGATCCACTCTGTTCACAATCCACTCCGTGATTCAGATCCACTCTGTTCACAATCCGCTCCGTGATTCAGATCCACTCTGTTCACAATCCCCTCTGTGATTCAGATCCACTCTGTTCACAATCCGCTCTGTGATTCAGATCCACTCTGTTCACAATCCGCTCTGTGATTCAGATCCACTCTGTTCACAATCCGCTCCGTGATTCAGATCCACTCTGTTCACAATCCGCTCCGTGATTCAGATCCACTCTGTTCACAATCCCCTCTGTGATTCAGATCCACTCTGTTCACAATCCGCTCTGTGATTCAGATCCACTCTGTTCACAATCCGCTCTGTGATTCAGATCCACTCTGTTCACAATCCGCTCCGTGATTCAGATCCACTCTGTTCACAATCCGCTCCGTGATTCAGATCCACTCTATTCACAATCCACTCTGTGATTCACATCCACTCTGTTCACAATCCGCTCTGTGATTCAGATCCACTCTGTTCACAATCCGCTCTGTGATTCAGATCCACTCTGTTCACAATCCGCTCCGTGATTCAGATCCACTCTGTTCACAATCCGCTCCGTGATTCAGATCCACTCTGTTCACAATCCGCTCCGTGATTCAGATCCACTCTGTTCACAATCCGCTCTGTGATTCAGATCAACTCTGTTCACAATCCGCTCTGTGATTCAGATCAACTCTGTTCACAATCCGCTCTGTGATTCAGATCCACTCTGTTCACAATCCGCTCTGTGATTCAGATCCACTCTGTTCACAATCCACTCTGTGATTCAGATCCACTCTGTTCACAATCCGCTCAGTGATTCAGATCCACTCTGTTCACAATCCGCTCCGTGATTCAGATCCACTCTATTCACAATCCACTCCGTGATTCAGATCCACTCTGTTCACAATCCGCTCCCTGATTCAGATCCACTCTGTTCACAATCCGCTCTGTGATTCAGATCCACTCTGTTCACAATCCGCTCCGTGATTCAGATCCACTCTATTCACAATCCACTCCGTGATTCAGATCCACTCTGTTCACAATCCGCTCTGAGATTCAGATCCACTCTATTCACAATCCACTCCGTGATTCAGATCCACTCTGTTCACAACCCGCTCCGTGATTCAGATCCACTCTGTTCACAATCCGCTCTGTGATTCAGATCCACTCTGTTCACAATCCACTCCGTGATTCAGATCCACTCTGTTCACAATCCACTCTGTGATTCAGATCCACTCTGTTCACAATCCGCTCCGTGATTCAGATCCACTCTGTTCACAATCCGCTCTGTGATTCAGATCCACACTGTTCACAATCCGCTCCGTGATTCAGATCCACTCTGTTCACAATCCGCTCCGTGATTCAGATCCACTCTGTTCACAATCCGCTCCGTGATTCAGATCCACTCTGTTCACAATCCGCTCCGTGATTCAGATCCACTCTGTTCACAATCCGCTCCGAGATTCAGATCCACTCTGTTCACAATCCACTCTG
Organism: Heptranchias perlo; assembly: GCF_035084215.1. Lineage (NCBI taxonomy): Eukaryota > Metazoa > Chordata > Chondrichthyes > Hexanchiformes > Hexanchidae > Heptranchias > Heptranchias perlo. Next base: position 19,979,739 of record NC_090370.1, read on the forward strand.
TGATTCAGATCCACTCTGTTCACAATCCGCTCTGTGATTCAGATCCACTCTGTTCACAATCCGCGCCGTGATTCAGATCCACTCTGTTTATAATCCGCTCCGTGATTCAGATCCACTCTGTTCACAATCCGCTCCGTGATTCAGATCCACTCTGTTCACAATCCGCTCTGTGATTCAGATCCACTCTGTTCACAATCCACTCCGTGATTCAGATCCACTCTGTTCACAATCCACTCTGTGATTCAGATCAACTCTGTTCACAATCCGCTCCGTGATTCAGATCCACTCTGTTCACAATCCGCTCCGTGATTCAGATCCACTCTGTTCACAATCCGCTCCGTGATTCAGATCCACTCTGTTCACAATCCGCTCCGTGATTCAGATCCACTCTGTTCACAATCCACTATGTGATTCAGATCCACTCTGTTCACAATCCGCTCCGTGATTCAGATCCACTCTGTTCACAATCCGCTCCGTGATTCAGATCCACTCTGTTCACAATCCGCTCCGTGATTCTGATCCACTCTGTTCACAATCCGCTCCGTGATTCAGATCCACTCTGTTCACAATCCGCTCCGTGATTCAGATCCACTCTGTTCACAATCCACGATGTGATTCAGATCCACTCTGTTCACAATCCGCTCCGTGATTCAGATCCACTCTGTTCACAATCCACTCCGTGATTCAGATCCACTCTGTTCACAATCCACTCTGTGATTCAGATCCACTCTGTTCACAATCCGCTCCGTGATTCAGATCCACTCTGTTCACAATCCGCTCTGTGATTCAGATCCACTCTGTTCACAATCCTCTCCGTGATTCAGATCCACTCTATTCACAATCCACTCCGTGATTCAGATCCACTCTATTCACAATCCACTCTGTGATTCAGATCCACTCTGTTCACAATCCGCTCTGTGATTCAGATCCACTCTGTTCACAATCCGCTCCGTGATTCAGATCCACTCTGTTCACAATCCGCTCCGTGATTCAGATCCACTCTGTTCACAATCCGCTCCGTGATTCAGATCCACTCTGTTCACAATCCTCTCTGTGATTCAGATCCACTCTGTTCACAATCCACTCTGTGATTCAGATCCACCCTGTTCACAATCCACTCTGTGATTCAGATCCACTCTATTCACAATCCACTCTGTGATTCAGATCCACTCTGTTCACAATCCGCTCTGTGATTCAGATCAACTCTGTTCACAATCCGCTCCGTGATTCAGATCCACTCTGTTCACAATCCTCTCTGTGATTCAGATCCACCCTGTTCACAATCCACTCTGTGATTCAGATCCACTCTATTCACAATCCACTCTGTGATTCAGATCCACTCTGTTCACAATCCGCTCCGTGATTCAGATCCACTCTGTTCACAATCCGCTCTGTGATTCAGATCCACTCTGTTCACAATCCACTCTGTGATTCAGATCCACTCTGTTCACAATCCACTCTGTGATTCAGATCCGCTCTGTTCACAATCCGCTCTGTGATTCAGATCCACTCTGTTCACAATCCGCTCCGTGAATCAGATCCACTCTGTTCACAATCCGCTCCGTGATTCAGATCTACTCTGTTCACAATCCACTCTGTGATTCAGATCCACTCTGTTCACAATCCACTCCGTGATTCAGATCCACTCTGTTCACAATCCGCTCCGTGATTCAGATCCACTCTGTTCACAATCCGCTCAGTGATTCAGATCCACTCTGTTCACAATCCGCTCCGTGATTCAGATCCACTCTGTTCACAATCCGCTCTGTGATTCAGATCGACTCTGTTCACAATCCACTCCGTGATTCAGATCCACTCTGTTCACAATCCGCTCCGTGATTCAGATCCACTCTGTTCACAATCCGCTCAGTGATTCAGATCCACTCTGTTCACAATCCACTCCGGGATTCAGATCCACTCTGTTCACAATCCACTCCGTGATTCAGATCCACACTGTTCACAATCCGCTCCGTGATTCAGATCCACTCTGTTCACAATCCGCTCCGTGATTCAGATCCACTCTGTTCACAATCCGCTCTGTGATTCAGATCCACTCTGTTCACAATCCACTCTGTGATTCAGATCCACTCTGTTCACAATCCACTCCGTGATTTAGATCCACTCTATTCACAATCCGCTCAGTGATTCAGATCCACTCTGTTCACAATCCGCTCCGTGATTCAGATCCACTCTGTTCACAATCCGCTCCGTGATTCAGATCCACTCTGTTCACAATCCGCTCCGTGATTCAGATCCACTCTGTTCACAAGCCGGTCCGTGATTCAGATCCACTCTGTTCACAATCCACTCTGTGATTCAGATCCACTCTGTTCACAATCCGCTCCGTGATTCAGATCCACTCTGTTCACAATCCACTCTGTGATTCAGATCCACTCTGTTCACAATCCGCTCCGTGATTCAGATCCACTCTGTTCACAATCCGCTCCGTGATTCAGATCCACTCTGTTCACAATCCACTCTGTGATTCAGATCCACTCTGTTTACAATCCGCTCCGTGATTCAGATCCACTCTGTTCACAATCCGCTCCGTGATTCAGATCCACTCTGTTCACAATCCGCTCCGTGATTCAGATCCACTCTGTTCACAATCCGCTCTGTGATTCAGATCCACTCTGTTCACAATCCGCTCCGTGATTCAGATCCCCTCTGTTCACAATCCGCTCCGTGATTGAGATCCACTCTGTTCACAATCCACTCTGTGATTCAGATCCACTCTGTTCACAATCCGCTCCGTGATTCAGATACACTCTGTTCATAATCCGCTCCGTGATTCAGATCCACTCTGTTCACAATCCGCTCTGTGATTCAGATCCACTCTGTTCACAATCCACTCCGTGATTCAGATCCACTCTGTTCACAATCCACTCCGTGATTCAGATCCACTCTGTTCACAATCCACTCTGTGATTCAGATCCACTCTGTTCACAATCCGCTCTGTGATTCAGATCCACTCTGTTCACAATCCACTCCGTGATTCAGATCCACTCTGTTCACAATCCACTCTGTGATTCAGATCCACTCTGTTCACAATCCACTCTGTGATTCAGATCCACTCTGTTCACAATCCGGTCCGTGATTCAGATCCACTCTGTTCACAATCCACTCTGTGATTCAGATCCACTCTGTTCACAATCCGCTCCGTGATTCAGATCCACTCTGTTCACAATCCACTCCGTGATTCAGATCCACTCTGTTCACAATCCGCTCCGTGATTCAGATCCACTCTGTTCACAATCCGCTCCGTGATTCAGATCCACTCTGTTCACAATCCACTCTGTGATTCAGATCCACTCTGTTCACAATCCGCTCTGTGATTCAGATCCACTCTGTTCACAATCCGCTCCGTGATTCAGATCCACTCTGTTCACAATCCGCTCTGTGATTCAGATCCACTCTGTTCACAATCCACTCCGTGATTCAGATCCACTCTGTTCACAATCCACTCCGTGATTCAGATCCACTCTGTTCACAATCCACTCCGTGATTCAGATCCACTCTGTTCACAATCCACTCTGTGATTCAGATCCACTCTGTTCACAATCCGCTCTGTGATTCAGATCCACTCTGTTCACAATCCACTCTGTGATTCAGATCCACTCTGTTCACAATCCGCTCTGTGATTCAGATCCGCTCTGTTCACAATCCGCTCTGTGATTCAGATCCGCTCTGTTCACAATCCACTCCGTGATTCAGATCCACTCTGTTCACAATCCGCTCCGTGATTCAGATCCACTCTGTTCACAATCCGCTCTGTGATTCAGATCCACTCTGTTCACAATCCGCTCTGTGATTCAGATCCACTCTGTTCACAATCCGCTCTGTGATTCAGATCCACTCTGTTCACAATCCGCTCCGTGATTCAGATCCACTCTGTTCACAATCCGCTCCGTGATTCAGATCCACTCTGTTCACAATCCGCTCTGTGATTCAGATCCACTCTGTTCACAATCCGCTCCGTGATTCAGATCCACTCTGTTCACAATCCGCTCCGTGATTCAGATCCACTCTGTTCACAATCCGCTCCGTGATTCAGATCCACTCTGTTCACAATCCGCTCTGAGATTCCGATCCACTCTGTTCACAATCCGCTCTGTGATTCAGATCCACTCTGTTCACAATCCGCTCCGTGATTCAGATCCACTCTGTTCACAATCCGCTCCGTGATTCAGATCCACTCTGTTCACAATCCGCTCAGTGATTCAGATCCACTCTGTTCACAATCCGCTCCGTGATTCAGATCCACTCTGTTCACAATCCGCTCTGTGATTCAGATCCACTCTGTTCACAATCCGCTCTGTGATTTAGATCCACTCTGTTCACAATCCGCTCCGTGATTCAGATCCACTCTGTTCACAATCCGCTCTGTGATTCAGATCCACTCTGTTTACAATCCGATCCGTGATTCAGATCCACTCTGTTCACAATCCGCTCCGTGATTCAGATCCACTCTGTTCACAATCCGCTCTGTGATTCAGATCCACTCTGTTCACAATCCGCTCAGTGATTCAGATCCACTCTGTTCACAATCCACTCTGTGATTCAGATCAACTCTGTTCACAATCCGCTCCGTGATTCAGATCCACTCTGTTCACAATCCACTCCGTGATTCAGATCCACTCTGTTCACAATCCGCTCCGTGATTCAGATCCACTCTGTTCACAATCCGCTCCGTGATTCAGATCCACTCTGTTCACAATCCGCTCCGTGATTCAGATCCACTCTGTTCACAATCCGCTCCGTGATTCAGATCCACTCTGTTCACAATCCGCTCCGTGATTCAGATCCACTCTGTTCACAATCCACTATGTGATTCAGATCCACTCTGTTCACAATCCGCTCCGTGATTCAGATCCACTCTGTTCACAATCCGCTCCGTGATTCAGATCCACTCTGTTCACAATCCGCTCCGTGATTCTGATCCACTCTGTTCACAATCCGCTCCGTGATTCAGATCCACTCTGTTCACAATCCGCTCCGTGATTCAGATCCACTCTGTTCACAATCCACGATGTGATTCAGATCCACTCTGTTCACAATCCGCTCCGTGATTCAGATCCACTCTGTTCACAATCCACTCCGTGATTCAGATCCACTCTGTTCACAATCCACTCTGTGATTCAGATCCACTCTGTTCACAATCCGCTCCGTGATTCAGATCCACTCTGTTCACAATCCGCTCTGTGATTCAGATCCACTCTGTTCACAATCCTCTCCGTGATTCAGATCCACTCTATTCACAATCCACTCCGTGATTCAGATCCACTCTATTCACAATCCACTCTGTGATTCAGATCCACTCTGTTCACAATCCGCTCTGTGATTCAGATCCACTCTGTTCACAATCCGCTCCGTGATTCAGATCCACTCTGTTCACAATCCGCTCCGTGATTCAGATCCACTCTGTTCACAATCCGCTCCGTGATTCAGATCCACTCTGTTCACAATCCTCTCTGTGATTCAGATCCACTCTGTTCACAATCCACTCTGTGATTCAGATCCACCCTGTTCACAATCCACTCTGTGATTCAGATCCACTCTATTCACAATCCACTCTGTGATTCAGATCCACTCTGTTCACAATCCGCTCTGTGATTCAGATCAACTCTGTTCACAATCCGCTCCGTGATTCAGATCCACTCTGTTCACAATCCTCTCTGTGATTCAGATCCACCCTGTTCACAATCCACTCTGTGATTCAGATCCACTCTATTCACAATCCACTCTGTGATTCAGATCCACTCTGTTCACAATCCGCTCCGTGATTCAGATCCACTCTGTTCACAATCCGCTCTGTGATTCAGATCCACTCTGTTCACAATCCACTCTGTGATTCAGATCCACTCTGTTCACAATCCACTCTGTGATTCAGATCCGCTCTGTTCACAATCCGCTCTGTGATTCAGATCCACTCTGTTCACAATCCGCTCCGTGAATCAGATCCACTCTGTTCACAATCCGCTCCGTGATTCAGATCTACTCTGTTCACAATCCACTCTGTGATTCAGATCCACTCTGTTCACAATCCACTCCGTGATTCAGATCCACTCTGTTCACAATCCGCTCCGTGATTCAGATCCACTCTGTTCACAATCCGCTCAGTGATTCAGATCCACTCTGTTCACAATCCGCTCCGTGATTCAGATCCACTCTGTTCACAATCCGCTCTGTGATTCAGATCGACTCTGTTCACAATCCACTCCGTGATTCAGATCCACTCTGTTCACAATCCGCTCCGTGATTCAGATCCACTCTGTTCACAATCCGCTCAGTGATTCAGATCCACTCTGTTCACAATCCACTCCGGGATTCAGATCCACTCTGTTCACAATCCACTCCGTGATTCAGATCCACACTGTTCACAATCCGCTCCGTGATTCAGATCCACTCTGTTCACAATCCGCTCCGTGATTCAGATCCACTCTGTTCACAATCCGCTCTGTGATTCAGATCCACTCTGTTCACAATCCACTCTGTGATTCAGATCCACTCTGTTCACAATCCACTCCGTGATTTAGATCCACTCTATTCACAATCCGCTCAGTGATTCAGATCCACTCTGTTCACAATCCGCTCCGTGATTCAGATCCACTCTGTTCACAATCCGCTCCGTGATTCAGATCCACTCTGTTCACAATCCGCTCCGTGATTCAGATCCACTCTGTTCACAAGCCGGTCCGTGATTCAGATCCACTCTGTTCACAATCCACTCTGTGATTCAGATCCACTCTGTTCACAATCCGCTCCGTGATTCAGATCCACTCTGTTCACAATCCACTCTGTGATTCAGATCCACTCTGTTCACAATCCGCTCCGTGATTCAGATCCACTCTGTTCACAATCCGCTCCGTGATTCAGATCCACTCTGTTCACAATCCACTCTGTGATTCAGATCCACTCTGTTTACAATCCGCTCCGTGATTCAGATCCACTCTGTTCACAATCCGCTCCGTGATTCAGATCCACTCTGTTCACAATCCGCTCCGTGATTCAGATCCACTCTGTTCACAATCCGCTCTGTGATTCAGATCCACTCTGTTCACAATCCGCTCCGTGATTCAGATCCCCTCTGTTCACAATCCGCTCCGTGATTGAGATCCACTCTGTTCACAATCCACTCTGTGATTCAGATCCACTCTGTTCACAATCCGCTCCGTGATTCAGATACACTCTGTTCATAATCCGCTCCGTGATTCAGATCCACTCTGTTCACAATCCGCTCTGTGATTCAGATCCACTCTGTTCACAATCCACTCCGTGATTCAGATCCACTCTGTTCACAATCCACTCCGTGATTCAGATCCACTCTGTTCACAATCCACTCTGTGATTCAGATCCACTCTGTTCACAATCCGCTCTGTGATTCAGATCCACTCTGTTCACAATCCACTCCGTGATTCAGATCCACTCTGTTCACAATCCACTCTGTGATTCAGATCCACTCTGTTCACAATCCACTCTGTGATTCAGATCCACTCTGTTCACAATCCGGTCCGTGATTCAGATCCACTCTGTTCACAATCCACTCTGTGATTCAGATCCACTCTGTTCACAATCCGCTCCGTGATTCAGATCCACTCTGTTCACAATCCACTCCGTGATTCAGATCCACTCTGTTCACAATCCGCTCCGTGATTCAGATCCACTCTGTTCACAATCCGCTCCGTGATTCAGATCCACTCTGTTCACAATCCACTCTGTGATTCAGATCCACTCTGTTCACAATCCGCTCTGTGATTCAGATCCACTCTGTTCACAATCCGCTCCGTGATTCAGATCCACTCTGTTCACAATCCGCTCTGTGATTCAGATCCACTCTGTTCACAATCCACTCCGTGATTCAGATCCACTCTGTTCACAATCCACTCCGTGATTCAGATCCACTCTGTTCACAATCCACTCCGTGATTCAGATCCACTCTGTTCACAATCCACTCTGTGATTCAGATCCACTCTGTTCACAATCCGCTCTGTGATTCAGATCCACTCTGTTCACAATCCACTCTGTGATTCAGATCCACTCTGTTCACAATCCGCTCTGTGATTCAGATCCGCTCTGTTCACAATCCGCTCTGTGATTCAGATCCGCTCTGTTCACAATCCACTCCGTGATTCAGATCCACTCTGTTCACAATCCGCTCCGTGATTCAGATCCACTCTGTTCACAATCCGCTCTGTGATTCAGATCCACTCTGTTCACAATCCGCTCTGTGATTCAGATCCACTCTGTTCACAATCCGCTCTGTGATTCAGATCCACTCTGTTCACAATCCGCTCCGTGATTCAGATCCACTCTGTTCACAATCCGCTCCGTGATTCAGATCCACTCTGTTCACAATCCGCTCCGTGATTCAGATCCACTCTGTTCACAATCCGCTCCGTGATTCAGATCCACTCTGTTCACAATCCGCTCCGTGATTCAGATCCACTCTGTTCACAATCCGCTCCGTGATTCAGATCCACTCTGTTCACAATCCGCTCTGAGATTCCGATCCACTCTGTTCACAATCCGCTCTGTGATTCAGATCCACTCTGTTCACAATCCGCTCCGTGATTCAGATCCACTCTGTTCACAATCCGCTCTGTGATTCAGATCCACTCTGTTTACAATCCGATCCGTGATTCAGATCCACTCTGTTCACAATCCGCTCCGTGATTCAGATCCACTCTGTTCACAATCCGCTCTGTGATTCAGATCCACTCTGTTCACAATCCGCTCAGTGATTCAGATCCACTCTGTTCACAATCCACTCTGTGATTCAGATCCACTCTGTTCACAATCCGCTCTGTGATTCAGATCCGCTCTGTTCACAATCCGCTCTGTGATTCAGATCCGCTCTGTTCACAATCCGCTCCGTGATTCAGATCCACTCTGTTCACAATCCGCTCCGCGATTCAGATCCACTCTGTTCACAATCCGCTCTGTGATTCAGATCCACTCTGTTCACAATCCGCTCTGTGATTTAGATCCACTCTGTTCACAATCCCCTCTGTGATTCAGATCCACTCTGTTCACAATCCGCTCTGTGATTCAGATCATCTCTGTTCACAATCCGCTCCGTGATTCAGATCCACTCTGTTCACAATCCGCTCTGTGATTCAGATCCACTCTGTTCACAATCCGCTCTGTGATTTAGATCCACTCTGTTCACAATCCCCTCTGTGATTCAGATCCACTCTGTTCACAATCCGCTCTGTGATTCAGATCCACTCTGTTCACAATCCACTCGGTGATTCAGATGCACTCTGTTCACAATCCGCTCTGTGATTCAGATCCACTCTGTTCACAATCCACTCTGTGATTTAGATCCACTCTATTCACAATCCGCTCTTTGATTCAGATCCACTCTGTTCACAATCCGCTCTGTGATTCAGATACACTCTGTTCACAATCCGCTCCGTGATTCAGATCCACTCTGTTCACAATCCGCTCTGTGATTCAGATCCACTCTGTTCACAATCCGCTCCGTGATTCAGATCCACTCTGTTCACAATCCGCTCTGTGATTCAGATCCACTCTGTTTACAATCCACTCCGTGATTCAGATCCGCTCTGTCCACAATCCACTCTGTGATTCAGATCCACTCTGTTCACAATCCGCTCTGTGATTCAGATCCGCTCTGTTCACAATCCACTCTGTGATTCAGATCCACTCTGTTCACAATCCGCTCCGTGATTCAGATCCACTCTGTTCACAATCCGCTCTGTGATTTAGATCCACTCTGTTCACAATCCACTCTGTGATTCAGATCCACTCTGTTCACAATCCGCTCCGTGATTCAGATCCACTCTGTTCACAATCCGCTCTGTGATTCAGATCAACTCTGTTCACAATCCGCTCTGTGATTCAGATCCACTCTGTTCACAATCCACTCCGTGATTCAGATCCACTCTGTTCACAATCCACTCCGTGATTCAGATCCACTCTGTTCACAATCCACTCTGTGATTCAGATCCACTCTGTTCACAATCCGCTCCGTGATTCAGATCCACTCTGTTCACAATCCGCTCTGTGATTCAGATCCACTCTGTTCACAATCCGCTCCGTGATTCAGATCCACTCTGTTCACAATCCGCTCTGTGATTCAGATCCACTCTGTTCACAATCCACTCTGTGATTCAGATCCACTCTGTTCACAATCCGCTCCGTGATTCAGATACACTCTGTTCATAATCCGCTCCGTGATTCAGATCCACTCTGTTCACAATCCGCTCTGTGATTCAGATCCACTCTGTTCACAATCCGCTCTGTGATTCAGATCCTCTCTGTTCACAATCCGCTCCGTGATTCAGATCCACTCTGTTCACAATCCGCTCAGTGATTCAGATCCACTTTGTTCACAATCTGCTCCGTGATTCAGATCCACTCTGTTCACAATCCACTCTGTGATTCAGATCCACTCTGTTCACAATCCACTCTGTGATTCAGATCCACTCTGTTCACAATCCGCTCCGTGATTCAGATCCACTCTGTTCACAATCCGCTCTGTGATTCAGATCCACTCTGTTCACAATCCGCTCTGTGATTCAGATCCACTCTGTTCACAATCCGCTCCGTGATTCAGATCCACTCTGTTCACAATCCGCTCCGTGATTCAGATCCACTCTGTTCACAATCCGCTCCGTGATTCAGATCCACTCTGTTCACAATTCGCTCCGAGATTCAGATCCACTCTGTTCACAATCCGCTCCGTGATTCAGATCCACTCTGTTCACAATCCGCTCCGTGATTCAGATCCACTCTGTTCACAATCCGCTCCGTGATTCTGATCCACTCTGTTCACAATCCGCTCTGTGATTCAGATCCACTCTGTTCACAATCCGCTCCGTGATTCAGATCCACTCTGTTCACAATCCACTCTGTGATTCAGATCCACTCTGTTCACAATCCGCTCAGTGATTCAGATCCACTCTGTTCACAATCCGCTCTGTAATTCAGATCCACTCTGTTCACAATCCACTCTGTGATTCAGATCCACTCTGTTCACAATCCGCTCTGTGATTCAGATCCACACTGTTCACAATCTGCTCTGAGATTTAGATCCACTCTGTTCACAATCCACTCTGTGATTCAGATCCACTCTGTTCACAATCCGCTCTGTGATTCAGATCCACTCTGTTCACAATCCACTCTGTGATTCAGATCCACTCTGTTCACAATCCGCTCCGTGATTCAGATCCACTCTGTTCACAATCCGCTCCGTGATTCAGATCCACTCTGTTCACAATCCGCTCCGTGATTCAGATCCACTCTGTTCACAATCCGCTCTGTGATTCAGATCCACTCTGTTCACAATCCACTCCGTGATTCAAATCCACTCTGTTCACAATCCACTCCGTGATTCAGATCCACTCTGTTCACAATCCACTCTGTGATTCAGATCCACTCTGTTCACAATCCGCTCTGTGATTCAGATCCACTCTGTTCACAATCCGCTCTGTGATTCAGATCCACTCTGTTCACAATCCACTCCGTGATTCAGATCCACTCTGTTCACAATCCGCTCTGTGATTCAGATCCGCTCTGTTCACAATCCGCTCTGTGATTCAGATCCGCTCTGTTCACAATCCGCTCCGTGATTCAGATCCACTCTGTTCACAATCCGCTCTGTGATTCAGATCCACTCTGTTCACAATCCGCTCTGTGATTTCGATCCACTCTGTTCACAATCCGCTCCGTGATTCAGATCCACTCTGTTCACAATCCGCTCTGTGATTTCGATCCACTCTGTTCACAATCCGCTCCGTGATTCAGATCCACTCTGTTCACAATCCACTCCGTGATTCAGATCCACTCTGTTCACAATCCACTCTGTGATTCAGATCCACTCTGTTCACAATCCGCTCTGTGATTCAGATCCACTCTGTTCACAATCCACTCCGTGATTCAGATCCACTCTGTTCACAATCCACTCTGTGATTCAGATCCACTCTGTTCACAATCCGCTCTGTGATTCAGATCCGCTCTGTTCACAATCCGCTCTGTGATTCAGATCCGCTCTGTTCACAATCCGCTCCGTGATTCAGATCCACTCTGTTCACAATCCGCTCTGTGATTCAGATCCACTCTGTTCACAATCCGCTCCGTGATTCAGATCCACTCTGTTCACAATCCGCTCTGTGATTCAGATCCACTCTGTTCACAATCCACTCCGTGATTCAGATCCACTCTGTTCACAATCCACTCTGTGATTCAGATCCACTCTATTCACAATCCACTCCGTGATTCAGATCCACTCTGTTCACAATCCACTCCGTGATTCAGATCCACTCTGTTCACAATCCACTCTGTGATTCAGATCCACTCTGTTCACAATCCACTCCGTGATTCAGATCCGCTCTGTTCACAATCCACTCTGTGATTCAGATCCACTCTGTTCAAAATCCGCTCCGTGATTCAGATCCACTCTGTTCACAATCCACTCTGTGATTCAGATCCACTCTGTTCACAATCCGCTCTGTGATTCAGATCCGCTCTGTTCACAATCCACTCTGTGATTCAGATCCACTCTGTTCACAATCCGGTCCGTGATTCAGATCCGCTCTGTTCACAATCCGCTCTGTGATTTAGATCCACTCTGTTCACAATCCACTCTGTGATTCAGATCCACTCTGTTCACAATCCGCTCTGTGATTCAGATCCGCTCTGTTCACAATCCACTCTGTGATTCAGATCCACTCTGTTCACAATCCGCTCCGTGATTCAGATCCACTCTGTTCACAATCCGCTCTGTGATTTAGATCCACTCTGTTCACAATCCACTCTGTGATTCAGATCCACTCTGTTCACAATCCGCTCCGTGATTCAGATCCACTCTGTTCACAATCCGCTCTGTGATTCAGATCAACTCTGTTCACAATCCGCTCTGTGATTCAGATCCACTCTGTTCACAATCCACTCCGTGATTCAGATCCACTCTGTTCACAATCCACTCCGTGATTCAGATCCACTCTGTTCACAATCCACTCTGTGATTCAGATCCACTCTGTTCACAATCCGCTCCGTGATTCAGATCCACTCTGTTCACAATCCGCTCTGTGATTCAGATCCACTCTGTTCACAATCCGCTCCGTGATTCAGATCCACTCTGTTCACAATCCGCTCTGTGATTCAGATCCACTCTGTTCACAATCCACTCTGTGATTCAGATCCACTCTGTTCACAATCCGCTCCGTGATTCAGATACACTCTGTTCATAATCCGCTCCGTGATTCAGATCCACTCTGTTCACAATCCGCTCTGTGATTCAGATCCACTCTGTTCACAATCCGCTCTGTGATTCAGATCCTCTCTGTTCACAATCCGCTCCGTGATTCAGATCCACTCTGTTCACAATCCGCTCAGTGATTCAGATCCACTTTGTTCACAATCTGCTCCGTGATTCAGATCCACTCTGTTCACAATCCACTCTGTGATTCAGATCCACTCTGTTCACAATCCACTCTGTGATTCAGATCCACTCTGTTCACAATCCGCTCCGTGATTCAGATCCACTCTGTTCACAATCCGCTCTGTGATTCAGATCCACTCTGTTCACAATCCGCTCTGTGATTCAGTTCCACTCTGTTCACAATCCGCTCCGTGATTCAGATCCACTCTGTTCACAATTCGCTCCGAGATTCAGATCCACTCTGTTCACAATCCGCTCCGTGATTCAGATCCACTCTGTTCACAATCCGCTCCGTGATTCAGATCCACTCTGTTCACAATCCGCTCCGTGATTCTGATCCACTCTGTTCACAATCCGCTCTGTGATTCAGATCCACTCTGTTCACAATCCGCTCCGTGATTCAGATCCACTCTGTTCACAATCCACTCTGTGATTCAGATCCACTCTGTTCACAATCCGCTCAGTGATTCAGATCCACTCTGTTCACAATCCGCTCTGTGATTCAGATCCACTCTGTTCACAATCCACTCTGTGATTCAGATCCACTCTGTTCACAATCCGCTCTGTGATTCAGATCCACACTGTTCACAATCCGCTCTGTGATTTAGATCCACTCTGTTCACAATCCACTCTGTGATTCAGATCCACTCTGTTCACAATCCGCTCTGTGATTCAGATCCACTCTGTTCACAATCCACTCTGTGATTCAGATCCACTCTGTTCACAATCCGCTCCGTGATTCAGATCCACTCTGTTCACAATCCGCTCCGTGATTCAGATCCACTCTGTTCACAATCCGCTCCGTGATTCAGATCCACTCTGTTTACAATCCGCTCTGTGATTCAGATCCACTCTGTTCACAATCCACTCCGTGATTCAGATCCACTCTGTTCACAATCCACTCCGTGATTCAGATCCACTCTGTTCACAATCCACTCTGTGATTCAGATCCACTCTGTTCACAATCCGCTCTGTGATTCAGATCCACTCTGTTCACAATCCGCTCTGTGATTCAGATCCACTCTGTTCACAATCCACTCCGTGATTCAGATCCACTCTGTTCACAATCCGCTCTGTGATTCAGATCCGCTCTGTTCACAATCCGCTCTGTGATTCAGATCCACTCTGTTCACAATCCGCTCCGTGATTCAGATCCACTCTGTTCACAATCCGCTCTGTGATTCAGATCCACTCTGTTCACAATCCGCTCTGTGATTTCGATCCACTCTGTTCACAATCCGCTCCGTGATTCAGATCCACTCTGTTCACAATCCGCTCTGTGATTTCGATCCACTCTGTTCACAATCCGCTCCGTGATTCAGATCCACTCTGTTCACAATCCACTCCGTGATTCAGATCCACTCTGTTCACAATCCACTCTGTGATTCAGATCCACTCTGTTCACAATCCGCTCTGTGATTCAGATCCACTCTGTTCACAATCCACTCCGTGATTCAGATCCACTCTGTTCACAATCCACTCTGTGATTCAGATCCACTCTGTTCACAATCCGCTCTGTGATTCAGATCCGCTCTGTTCACAATCCGCTCTGTGATTCAGATCCGCTCTGTTCACAATCCGCTCCGTGATTCAGATCCACTCTGTTCACAATCCGCTCTGTGATTCAGATCCACTCTGTTCACAATCCGCTCCGTGATTCAGATCCACTCTGTTCACAATCCGCTCTGTGATTCAGATCCACTCTGTTCACAATCCACTTCGTGATTCAGATCCACTCTGTTCACAATCCACTCTGTGATTCAGATCCACTCCATTCACAATCCACTCCGTGATTCAGATCCAATCTGTTCACAATCCACTCCGTGATTCAGATCCACTCTGTTCACAATCCACTCTGTGATTCAGATCCACTCTCTTCACAATCCACTCCGTGATTCAGATCCGCTCTGTTCACAATCCACTCTGTGATTCAGATCCACTCTGTTCAAAATCCGCTCCGTGATTCAGATCCACTCTGTTCACAATCCACTCTGTGATTCAGATCCACTCTGTTCACAATCCGCTCTGTGATTCAGATCCGCTCTGTTCACAATCCACTCTGTGATTCAGATCCACTCTGTTCACAATCCGGTCCGTGATTCAGATCCGCTCTGTTCACAATCCGCTCTGTGATTTAGATCCACTCTGTTCACAATCCACTCTGTGATTCAGATCCACTCTGTTCACAATCCGCTCCGTGATTCAGATCCACTCTGTTCACAATCCGCTCCGTGATTCAGATCCACTCTGTTCACAATCTGCTCTGTGATTCAGATCCACTCTGTTCACAATCCGCTCTGTGATTTAGATCCACTCTTTTCACAATCCACTCTGTGATTCAGATCCACTCTGTTCACAATCCGCTCTGTGATTCAGATCCACTCTGTTCACAATCCACTCTGTGATTCAGATCCACTCTGTTCACAATCCGCTCTGTGATTCAGATCCACTCTGTTCACAATCCACTCTGTGATTTAGATCCACTCTATTCACAATCCGCTCTGTGATTCAGATCCACTCTGTTCACAATCCGCTCTGTGATTTAGATCCTCTCTGTTCACAATCCACTCTGTGATTCAGATCCACTCTGTTCACAATCCGCTCCGTGATTCAGATCCACTCTGTTCACAATCCGCTCCATGATTCAGATCCACTCTGTTCACAATCCGCTCCGTGATTCAGATCCACTCTGTTCACAATCCACTGTGTGTTTCAGATCCACCCTGTTCACAATCCACTCCGTGATTCAGATCCACTCTGTTCACAATCCACTCTGTGATTCAGATCCACTCTGTTCACAATCCACTCTGTGATTCAGATCCACTCTGTTCACAATCCGCTCTGTGATTCAGATCCACTCTGTTCACAATCCACTCAGTGATTCAGATCCGCTCTGTTCACAATCCGCTCTGTGATTCAGATCCACTCTGTTCCTAATCCGCTCCGTGATTCAGATCCACTCTGTTCACAATCCACTCCGTGATTCAGATCCACTCTGTTCACAATCCGCTCCGTGATTCAGATCCACTCTGTTCACAATCCGCTCCGTGATTCAGATCCACTCTGTTCACAATCCGCTCCGTGATTCAGATCCACTCTGTTCACAATCCGCTCCGTGATTCAGATCCACTCTGTTCACAATCCACTCTGTGATTCAGATCCTCTCTGTTCACAATCCGCTCCGTGATTCAGATCCACTCTGTTCACAATCCACTCTGTGATTCAGATCCACTTTGTTCACAATCTGCTCCGTGATTCAGATCCACTCTGTTCACAATCCACTCTGTGATTCAGATCCACTCTGTTCACAATCCACTATGTGATTCAGATCCACTCTGTTCACAATCCGCTCTGTGATTTAGATCCACTCTGTTCACAATCCACTCTGTGATTCAGATCCACTCTGTTCACAATCCGCTCCGTGATTCAGATCCACTCTGTTCACAATCCTCTCCATGATTCAGATCCACTCTGTTCACAATCCGCTCCGTGATTCAGATCCACTCTGTTCACAATCCACTGTGTGTTTCAGATCCACCCTGTTCACAATCCACTCCGTGATTCAGATCCACTCTGTTCACAATCCACTCTGTGATTCAGATCCACTCTGTTCACAATCCACTCTGTGATTCAGATCCACTCTGTTCACAATCCGCTCTGTGATTCAGATCCACTCTGTTCACAATCCACTCAGTGATTCAGATCCGCTCTGTTCACAATCCGCTCTGTGATTCAGATCCACTCTGTTCCTAATCCGCTCCGTGATTCAGATCCACTCTGTTCACAATCCACTCCGTGATTCAGATCCACTCTGTTCACAATCCGCTCCGTGATTCAGATCCACTCTGTTCACAATCCGCTCCGTGATTCAGATCCACTCTGTTCACAATCCGCTCCGTGATTCAGATCCACTCTGTTCACAATCTGCTCTGTGATTCAGATCCACTCTGTTCACAATCCGCTCTGTGATTTAGATCCACTCTTTTCACAATCCACTCTGTGATTCAGATCCACTCTGTTCACAATCCGCTCTGTGATTCAGATCCACTCTGTTCACAATCCACTCTGTGATTCAGATCCACTCTGTTCACAATCCGCTCTGTGATTCAGATCCACTCTGTTCACAATCCACTCTGTGATTTAGATCCACTCTATTCACAATCCGCTCTGTGATTCAGATCCACTCTGTTCACAATCCGCTCTGTGATTTAGATCCTCTCTGTTCACAATCCACTCTGTGATTCAGATCCACTCTGTTCACAATCCGCTCCGTGATTCAGATCCACTCTGTTCACAATCCGCTCCATGATTCAGATCCACTCTGTTCACAATCCGCTCCGTGATTCAGATCCACTCTGTTCACAATCCACTGTGTGTTTCAGATCCACCCTGTTCACAATCCACTCCGTGATTCAGATCCACTCTGTTCACAATCCACTCTGTGATTCAGATCCACTCTGTTCACAATCCACTCTGTGATTCAGATCCACTCTGTTCACAATCCGCTCTGTGATTCAGATCCACTCTGTTCACAATCCACTCAGTGATTCAGATCCGCTCTGTTCACAATCCGCTCTGTGATTCAGATCCACTCTGTTCCTAATCCGCTCCGTGATTCAGATCCACTCTGTTCACAATCCACTCCGTGATTCAGATCCACTCTGTTCACAATCCGCTCCGTGATTCAGATCCACTCTGTTCACAATCCGCTCCGTGATTCAGATCCACTCTGTTCACAATCCGCTCCGTGATTCAGATCCACTCTGTTCACAATCCGCTCCGTGATTCAGATCCACTCTGTTCACAATCCACTCTGTGATTCAGATCCTCTCTGTTCACAATCCGCTCCGTGATTCAGATCCACTCTGTTCACAATCCACTCTGTGATTCAGATCCACTTTGTTCACAATCTGCTCCGTGATTCAGATCCACTCTGTTCACAATCCACTCTGTGATTCAGATCCACTCTGTTCACAATCCACTATGTGATTCAGATCCACTCTGTTCACAATCCGCTCTGTGATTTAGATCCACTCTGTTCACAATCCACTCTGTGATTCAGATCCACTCTGTTCACAATCCGCTCCGTGATTCAGATCCACTCTGTTCACAATCCTCTCCATGATTCAGATCCACTCTGTTCACAATCCGCTCCGTGATTCAGATCCACTCTGTTCACAATCCACTGTGTGTTTCAGATCCACCCTGTTCACAATCCACTCCGTGATTCAGATCCACTCTGTTCACAATCCACTCTGTGATTCAGATCCACTCTGTTCACAATCCACTCTGTGATTCAGATCCACTCTGTTCACAATCCGCTCTGTGATTCAGATCCACTCTGTTCACAATCCACTCAGTGATTCAGATCCGCTCTGTTCACAATCCGCTCTGTGATTCAGATCCACTCTGTTCCTAATCCGCTCCGTGATTCAGATCCACTCTGTTCACAATCCACTCCGTGATTCAGATCCACTCTGTTCACAATCCGCTCCGTGATTCAGATCCACTCTGTTCACAATCCGCTCCGTGATTCAGATCCACTCTGTTCACAATCCGCTCCGTGATTCAGATCCACTCTGTTCACAATCCACTCTGTGATTCAGATCCTCTCTGTTCACAATCCGCTCCGTGATTCAGATCCACTCTGTTCACAATCCACTCTGTGATTCAGATCCACTTTGTTCACAATCTGCTCCGTGATTCAGATCCACTCTGTTCACAATCCACTCTGTGATTCAGATCCACTCTGTTCACAATCCACTATGTGATTCAGATCCACTCTGTTCACAATCCGCTCCGTGATTCAGATCCACTCTGTTCACAATCCGCTCTGTGATTCAGATCCACTCTGTTCACAATCCGCTCTGTGATTCAGATCCACTCTGTTCACAATCCGCTCCGTGATTCAGATCCACTCTGTTCACAATTCGCTCCGAGATTCAGATCCACTCTGTTCACAATCCGCTCCGTGATTCAGATCCACTCTGTTCACAATCCGCTCCGTGATTCAGATCCACTCTGTTCACTATCCGCTCCGTGATTCAGATCCACTCTGTTCACAATCCGCTCCGTGATTCAGATCCACTCTGTTCACAATCCGCTCCGTGATTCAGATCCACTCTGTTCACAATCCGCTCCGTGATTCAGATCCACTCTGTTCACAATCCGCTCCGTGATTCAGATCCACTCTGTTCACAATCCGCTCCGTGATTCAGATCCACTCTGTTCACAATCCACTGTGTGATTCAGATCCACCCTGTTCACAATCCACTCCGTGATTCAGATCCACTCTGTTCACAATCCACTCTGTGATTCAGATCCACTCTGTTCACAATCCACTCTGTGATTCAGATCCACTCTGTTCACAATCCGCTCTGTGATTCAGATCCACTCTGTTCACAATCCACTCAGTGATTCAGATCCGCTCTGTTCACAATCCGCTCTGTGATTCAGATCCACTCTGTTCCTAATCCGCTCCGTGATTCAGATCCACTCTGTTCACAATCCGCTCCCTGATTCAGATCCACTCTGTTCACAATCCGCTCCGTGATTCAGATCAACTCTGTTCACAATCCGCTCAGTGATTCAGATCCACTCTGTTCACAATCCGCTCCGTGATTCAGATCCACTCTGTTCACAATCCGCTCCGTGATTCAGATCCACTCTGTTCACAATCCGCTCCGTGATTCAGATCCACTCTGTTCACAATCCGCTCCGTGATTCAGATCCACTCTGTTCACAATCCGCTCCGTGATTCAGATCCACTCTGTTCACAATCCGCTCCGTGATTCAGATCCACTCTGTTCACAATCCGCTCCGTGATTCAGATCCACTCTGTTCACAATCCGCTCCGTGATTCAGATCCACTCTGTTCACAATCCGCTCTGTGATTCAGATCCTCTCTGTTCACAATCCGCTCCGTGATTCAGATCCACTCTGTTCACAATCCACTCTGTGATTCAGATCCACTTTGTTCACAATCTGCTCCGTGATTCAGATCCACTCTGTTCACAATCCACTCTGTGATTCAGATCCACTCTGTTCACAATCCACTATGTGATTCAGATCCACTCTGTTCACAATCCGCTCCGTGATTCAGATCCACTCTGTTCACAATCCGCTCTGTGATTCAGATCCACTCTGTTCACAATCCGCTCTGTGATTCAGATCCACTCTGTTCACAATCCGCTCCGTGATTCAGATCCACTCTGTTCACAATCCGCTCCGAGATTCAGATCCACTCTGTTCACAATCCGCTCCGTGATTCAGATCCACTCTGTTCACAATCCGCTCCGTGATTCAGATCCACTCTGTTCACAATCCGCTCCGTGATTCAGATCCACTCTGTTCAAAATCCGCTCCGTGATTCAGATCCACTCTGTTCACAATCCACTCTGTGATTCAGATCCGCTCTGTTCACAATCCGCTCCGTGATTCAGATCCACTCTGTTTACAATCCGCTCCGTGATTCAGATCCACTCTGTTCACAATCCGCTCCGTGATTCAGATCCACTCTGTTCACAATCCGCTCCGTGATTCAGATCCACTCTGTTCACAATCCACTCTGTGATTCAGATCCACTCTGTTCACAATCCGCTCTGTGATTCAGATCCACTCTGTTCACAATCCACTCAGTGATTCAGATCCGCTCTGTTCACAATCCGCTCTGTGATTCAGATCCACTCTGTTCCTAATCCGCTCCGTGATTCAGATCCACTCTGTTCACAATCCGCTCCCTGATTCAGATCCACTCTGTTCACAATCCGCTCCGTGATTCAGATCCACTCTGTTCACAATCCGCTCTGTGATTCAGATCCACTCTGTTCACAATCCGCTCTGTGATTCAGATCCACTCTGTTCACAATCCGCTCCGTGATTCAGATCCACTCTGTTCACAATCCGCTCCGAGATTCAGATCCACTCTGTTCACAATCCGCTCCGTGATTCAGATCCACTCTGTTCACAATCCGCTCCGTGATTCAGATCCACTCTGTTTACAATCCGCTCCGTGATTCAGATCCACTCTGTTCACAATCCGCTCCGTGATTCAGATCCACTCTGTTCACAATCCGCTCCGTGATTCAGGTCCACTCTGTTCACAATCCGCTCTGTGATTCAGATCCACTCTGTTCACAATCCGCTCCGTGATTCAGATCCACTCTGTTCACAATCCGCTCTGTGATTCAGATCCACTCTGTTCACAATCCACTCTGTGATTCAGATCCACTCTGTTCACAATCCGCTCCGTGATTCAGATCCACTCTGTTCACAATCCGCTCTGTGATCCAGATCCACTCTGTTCACAATCCACTCCGTGATTCAGATCCACTCTGTTCACAATCCACTCCGTGATTCAGATCCACTCTGTTCACAATCCGCTCTGTGATTCAGATCCACTCTGTTCACAATCCGCTCCGTGATTCAGATCCACTCTGTTCACAATCCGCTTTGTGATTTCGATCCACTCTGTTCACAATCCGCTCCGTGATTCAGATCCACTCTGTTCACAATCCGCTCTGTGATTCAGATCCACTCTGTTCACAATCCGCTCCGTGATTCAGATCCACTCTGTTCACAATCCGCTCTGTGATTCAGATCCACTCTGTTCACAATCCACTCCATGATTCAGATCCACTCTGTTCACAATCCACTCTGTGATTCAGATCCACTCTATTCACAATCCACTCCGTGATTCAGATCCACTCTGTTCACAATCCACTCCGTGATTCAGATCCACTCTGTTCACAATCCACTCTGTGATTCAGATCCACTCTGTTCACAATCCACTCCGTGATTCAGATCCGCTCTGTTCACAATCCACTCTGTGATTCAGATCCACTCTGTTCACAATCCGCTCCGTGATTCAGATCCACTCTGTTCACAATCCACTCTGTGATCCAGATCCACTCTGTTCACAATCCGCTCTGTGATTCAGATCCGCTCTGTTCACAATCCGCTCCGTGATTCAGATCCGCTCTGTTCACAATCCGCTCTGTGATTTAGATCCACTCTGTTCACAATCCGCTCCCTGATTCAGATCCACTCTGTTCACAATCCGCTCCGTGATTCAGATCAACTCTGTTCACAATCCGCTCTGTGATTTAGATCCACTCTGTTCACAATCCACTCTGTGATTCAGATCCACTCTGTTCACAATCCGCTCCGTGATTCAGATCCACTCTGTTCACAATCCGCTCCGTGATTCAGATCCACTCTGTTCACAATCCGCTCCGTGATTCAGGTCCACTCTGTTCACAATCCGCTCTGTGATTCAGATCCACTCTGTTCACAATCCGCTCCGTGATTCAGATCCACTCTGTTCACAATCCACTCTGTGATTCAGATCCACTCTGTTCACAATCCGCTCTGTGATTCAGATCCACTCTGTTCACAATCCACTCTGTGATTCAGATCCACTCTGTTCACAATCCGCTCCGTGATTCAGATCCACTCTGTTCACAATCCGCTCTGTGATCCAGATCCACTCTGTTCACAATCCACTCCGTGATTCAGATCCACTCTGTTCACAATCCACTCCGTGATTCAGATCCACTCTGTTCACAATCCACTCTGTGATTCAGATCCACTCTGTTCACAATCCGCTCTGTGATTCAGATCCACTCTGTTCACAATCCACTCTGTGATTCAGATCCACTCTGTTCACAATCCGCTCTGTGATTCAGATCCGCTCTGTTCACAATCCGCTCTGTGATTCAGATCCGCTCTGTTCACAATCCGCTCCGTGATTCAGATCAACTCTGTTCACAATCCGCTCTGTGATTCAGATCCACTCTGTTCACAATCCGCTCCGTGATTCAGATCCACTCTGTTCACAATCCGCTTTGTGATTTCGATCCACTCTGTTCACAATCCGCTCCGTGATTCAGATCCACTCTGTTCACAATCCGCTCTGTGATTCAGATACACTCTGTTCACAATCCGCTCCGTGATTCAGATCCACTCTGTTCACAATCCGCTCTGTGATTCAGATCCACTCTGTTCACAATCCACTCCATGATTCAGATCCACTCTGTTCACAATCCACTCTGTGATTCAGATCCACTCTATTCACAATCCACTCCGTGATTCAGATCCACTCTGTTCACAATCCACTCCGTGATTCAGATCCACTCTGTTCACAATCCACTCTGTGATTCAGATCCACTCTGTTCACAATCCACTCCGTGATTCAGATCCGCTCTGTTCACAATCCACTCTGTGATTCAGATCCACTCTGTTCATAATCCGCTCCGTGATTCAGATCCACTCTGTTCACAATCCACTCTGTGATCCAGATCCACTCTGTTCACAATCCGCTCTGTGATTCAGATCCGCTCTGTTCACAATCCGCTCCGTGATTCAGATCCGCTCTGTTCACAATCCGCTCTGTGATTTAGATCCACTCTGTTCACAATCCGCTCCCTGATTCAGATCCACTCTGTTCAAAATCCGCTCCGTGATTCAGATCAACTCTGTTCACAATCCGCTCTGTGATTTAGATCCACTCTGTTCACAATCCACTCTGTGATTCAGATCCACTCTGTTCACAATCCGCTCCGTGATTCAGATCCACTCTGTTCACAATCCGCTCCGTGATTCAGATCCACTCTGTTCACAATCCGCTCCGTGATTCAGATCCACTCTGTTCACAATCCACTGTGTGTTTCAGATCCACCCTGTTCACAATCCGCTCTGTGATTCAGATCCACTCTGTTCACAATCCACTCAGTGATTCAGATCCGCTCTGTTCACAATCCGCTCTGTGATTCAGATCCACTCTGTTCCTAATCCGCTCCGTGATTCAGATCCACTCTGTTCACAATCCACTCCGTGATTCAGATCCACTCTGTTCACAATCCACTCCGTGATTCAGATCCACTCTGTTCACAATCCGCTCCGTGATTCAGATCCACTCTGTTCACAATCCGCTCCGTGATTCAGATCCACTCTGTTCACAATCCGCTCCGTGATTCAGATCCACTCTGTTCACAATCCACTCTGTGATTCAGATCCTCTCTGTTCACAATCCGCTCCGTGATTCAGATCCACTCTGTTCACAATCCACTCTGTGATTCAGATCCACTTTGTTCACAATCTGCTCCGTGATTCAGATCCACTCTGTTCACAATCCACTCTGTGATTCAGATCCACTCTGTTCACAATCCACTATGTGATTCAGATCCACTCTGTTCACAATCCGCTCCGTGATTCAGATCCACTCTGTTCACAATCCGCTCTGTGATTCAGATCCACTCTGTTCACAATCCGCTCTGTGATTCAGATCCACTCTGTTCACAATCCGCTCCGTGATTCAGATCCACTCTGTTCACAATTCGCTCCGAGATTCAGATCCACTCTGTTCACAATCCGCTCCGTGATTCAGATCCACTCTGTTCACAATCCGCTCCGTGATTCAGATCCACTCTGTTCACAATCCGCTCCGTGATTCAGATCCACTCTGTTCACAATCTGCTCCGTGATTCAGATCCACTCTGTTCACAATCCGCTCCGTGATTCAGATCCACTCTGTTCACAATCCGCTCTGTGATTCAGATCCACTCTGTTCACAATCCGCTCCGTGATTCAGATCCACTCTGTTCACAATCCACTCTGTGATTCAGATCCACTCTGTTCACAATCCGCTCTGTGATTCAGATCCACTCTGTTCACAATCCACTCTGTGATTCAGATCCACTCTGTTCATAATCCGCTCCGTGATTCAGATCCACTCTGTTCACAATCCGCTCTGTGATTCAGATCCACTCTGTTCACAATCCACTCTGTGATTTAGATCCACTCTATTCACAATCCGCTCTGTGATTCAGATCCACTCTGTTCACAATCCACTCTGTGATTTAGATCCACTCTTTTCACAATCCACTCTGTGATTCAGATCCACTCTGTTCACAATCCGCTCCGTGATTCAGATCCACTCTGTTCACAATCCGCTCCGTGATTCAGATCCACTCTGTTCACAATCCGCTCCGTGATTCAGATCCACTCTGTTCACAATCCACTGTGTGATTCAGATCCACCCTGTTCACAATCCACTCCGTGATTCAGATCCACTCTGTTCACAATCCACTCTGTGATTCAGATCCACTCTGTTCACAATCCACTCTGTGATTCAGATCCACTCTGTTCACAATCCGCTCTGTGATTCAGATCCACTCTGTTCACAATCCACTCAGTGATTCAGATCCGCTCTGTTCACAATCCGCTCTGTGATTCAGATCCACTCTGTTCCTAATCCGCTCCGTGATTCAGATCCACTCTGTTCACAATCCGCTCCCTGATTCAGATCCACTCTGTTCACAATCCGCTCCGTGATTCAGATCAACTCTGTTCACAATCCGCTCAGTGATTCAGATCCACTCTGTTCACAATCCGCTCCGTGATTCAGATCCACTCTGTTCACAATCCGCTCCGTGATTCAGATCCACTCTGTTCACAATCCGCTCCGTGATTCAGATCAACTCTGTTCACAATCCGCTCAGTGATTCAGATCCACTCTGTTCACAATCCGCTCCGTGATTCAGATCCACTCTGTTCACAATCCGCTCCGTGATTCAGATCCACTCTGTTCACAATCCGCTCCGTGATTCAGATCCACTCTGTTCACAATCCGCTCCGTGATTCAGATCCACTCTGTTCACAATCCGCTCCGTGATTCAGATCCACTCTGTTCACAATCCGCTCCGTGATTCAGATCCACTCTGTTCACAATCCGCTCCGTGATTCAGATCCACTCTGTTCACAATCCGCTCCGTGATTCAGATCCTCTCTGTTCACAATCCGATCCGTGATTCAGATCCACTCTGTTCACAATCCACTCTGTGATTCAGATCCACTTTGTTCACAATCTGCTCCGTGATTCAGATCCACTCTGTTCACAATCCACTCTGTGATTCAGATCCACTCTGTTCACAATCCACTATGTGATTCAGATCCACTCTGTTCACAATCCGCTCCGTGATTCAGATCCACTCTGTTCACAATCCGCTCTGTGATTCAGATCCACTCTGTTCACAATCCGCTCTGTGATTCAGATCCACTCTGTTCACAATCCGCTCCGTGATTCAGATCCACTCTGTTCACAATTCGCTCCGAGAGTCAGATCCACTCTGTTCACAATCCGCTCCGTGATTCAGATCCACTCTGTTCACAATCCGCTCCGTGATTCAGATCCACTCTGTTCACAATCCGCTCCGTGATTCAGATCCACTCTGTTCACAATCCGCTCCGTGATTCAGATCCACTCTGTTCACAATCCGCTCCGTGATTCAGGTCCACTCTGTTCACAATCCGCTCTGTGATTCAGATCCACTCTGTTCACAATCCGCTCCGTGATTCAGATCCACTCTGTTCACAATCCACTCTGTGATTCAGATCCACTCTGTTCACAATCCGCTCTGTGATTCAGATCCACTCTGTTCACAATCCACTCTGTGATTCAGATCCACTCTGTTCACAATCCGCTCCGTGATTCAGATCCACTCTGTTCACAATCCGCTCTGTGATTCAGATCCACTCTGTTCACAATCCACTCCGTGATTCAGATCCACTCTGTTCACAATCCACTCCGTGATTCAGATCCACTCTGTTCACAATCCACTCTGTGATTCAGATCCACTCTGTTCACAATCCGCTCTGTGATTCAGATCCACTCTGTTCACAATCCACTCTGTGATTCAGATCCACTCTGTTCACAATCCGCTCTGTGATTCAGATCCGCTCTGTTCACAATCCGCTCTGTGATTCAGATCCACTCTGTTCACAATCCGCTCCGTGATTCAGATCCACTCTGTTCACAATCCGCTCTGTGATTCAGATCCACTCTGTTCACAATCCGCTCCGTGATTCAGATCCACTCTGTTCACAATCCGCTTTGTGATTTCGATCCACTCTGTTCACAATCCGCTCCGTGATTCAGATCCACTCTGTTCACAATCCGCTCTGTGATTCAGATCCACTCTGTTCACAATCCGCTCCGTGATTCAGATCCACTCTGTTCACAATCCGCTCTGTGATTCAGATCCACTCTGTTCACAATCCACTCCATGATTCAGATCCACTCTGTTCACAATCCACTCTGTGATTCAGATCCACTCTATTCACAATCCACTCCGTGATTCAGATCCACTCTGTTCACAATCCACTCCGTGATTCAGATCCACTCTGTTCACAATCCACTCTGTGATTCAGATCCACTCTGTTCACAATCCACTCCGTGATTCAGATCCGCTCTGTTCACAATCCACTCTGTGATTCAGATCCACTCTGTTCACAATCCGCTCCGTGATTCAGATCCACTCTGTTCACAATCCACTCTGTGATCCAGATCCACTCTGTTCACAATCCGCTCTGTGATTCAGATCCGCTCTGTTCACAATCCGCTCCGTGATTCAGATCCGCTCTGTTCACAATCCGCTCTGTGATTTAGATCCACTCTGTTCACAATCCACTCTGTGATTCAGATCCACTCTGTTCACAATCCGCTCCGTGATTCAGATCCACTCTGTTCACAATCCGCTCTGTGATTCAGATCAACTCTGTTCACAATCCGCTCCGTGATTCAGATCCACTCTGTTCACAATCCGCTCTGTGATTCAGATCCACTCTGTTCACAATCCGCTCTGTGATTTAGATCCACTCTGTTCACAATCCACTCTGTGATTCAGATCCACTCTGTTCACAATCCGCTCTGTGATTCAGATCCACTCTATTCACAATCCACTCCGTGATTCAGATCCACTCTGTTCACAATCCACTCCGTGATTCAGATCCACTCTGTTCACAATCCGCTCTGTGATTCAGATCCACTCTGTTCACAATCCGCTCTGTGATTTAGATCCACTCTGTTCACAATCCGCTCCGTGATTCAGATCCACTCTGTTCACAATCCGCTCCGTGATTCAGATCCACTCTGTTCACAATCCGCTCCGTGATTCAGATCCACTCTGTTCACAATCGGCTCCGTGATTCAGATCCACTCTGTTCACAATCCACTCTGTGATTCAGATCCAACCTGTTCACAATCCACTCCGTGATTCAGATCCACTCTGTTCACAATCCACTCTGTGGTTCAGATCCACTCTGTTCACAATCCACTCTGTGATTCAGATCCACTCTGTTCACAATCCGCTCTGTGATTCAGATCCACTCTGTTCACAATCCACTCAGTGATTCAGATCCGCTCTGTTCACAATCCGCTCTGTGATTCAGATCCACTCTGTTCACAATCCGCTCCGTGATTCAGATCCACTCTGTTCACAATCCGCTCCGTGATTCAGATCCACTCTGTTCACAATCCGCTCCGTGATTCAGATCAACTCTGTTCACAATCCGCTCAGTGATTCAGATCCACTCTGTTCACAATCCGCTCTGTGATTCAGATCCACTCTATTCACAATCCACTCCGTGATTCAGATCCATTCTGTTCACAATCCACTCCGTGATTCAGATCCACTCTGTTCACAATCCACTCCGTGATTCAGATCCACTCTGTTCACAATCCACTCCGTGATTCAGATCCACTCTGTTCACAATCCGCTCCGTGATTCAGATCCACTCTGTTCACAATCCGCTCTGTGATTCAGATCCACTCTGTTCACAATCCGCTCAGTGATTCAGATCCACTCTGTTCACAATCCGCTCCGTGATTCAGATCCACTCTGTTCACAATCCGCTCTGTGATTCAGATCCACTCTGTTCACAATCCGCTCCGTGATTCAGATCCACTCTGTTCACAATCCGCTCCGTGATTCAGATCCACTCTGTTCACAATCCGCTCCGTGATTCAGATCCACTCTGTTCACAATCCACTCTGTGATTCAGATCCACTCTATTCACAATCCACTCCGTGATTCAGATCCACTCTGTTCACAATCCACTCCGTGATTCAGATCCACTCTGTTCACAATCCACTCTGTGATTCAGATCCACTCTGTTCACAATCCACTCCGTGATTCAGATCCGCTCTGTTCACAATCCGCTCCGTGATTCAGATACACTCTGTTCACAATCCACTCTGTGATCCAGATCCACTCTGTTCACAATCCGCTCCGTGATTCAGATCCACACTGTTCACAATCCACTCTGTGATTCAGATCCACTCTGTTCACAATCCTCTCTGTGATTCAGATCCACTCTGTTCACAATCCACTCTGTGATTTAGATCCACTCTATTCACAATCCGCTCTGTGATTCAGATCCACTCTGTTCACAATCCGCTCTGTGATTTAGATCCACTCTGTTCACAATCCACTCTGTGATTCAGATCCACTCTGTTCACAATCCGCTCCGTGATTCAGATCCACTCTGTTCACAATCCGCTCCGTGATTCAGATCCACTCTGTTCACAATCTGCTCCGTGATTCAGATCCACTCTGTTCACAATCCGCTCCGTGATTCAGATCCACTCTGTTCACAATCCGCTCCGTGATTCAGATCCACTCTGTTCACAATCCACTCTGTGATTCAGATCCACCCTGTTCACAATCCACTCCGTGATTCAGATCCACTCTGTTCACAATCCACTCTGTGATTCAGATCCACTCTGTTCACAATCCACTCTGTGATTCAGATCCACTCTGTTCACAATCCGATCCGTGATTCAGATCCACTCTGTCCACAATCCGCTCCGTGATTCAGATCCACTCTGTTCACAATCCGCTCCGTGATTCAGATCCACTCTGTTCACAATCCGCTCCGTGATTCAGATCAACTCTGTTCACAATCCGCTCAGTGATTCAGATCCACTCTATTCACAATCCACTCCGTGATTCAGATCCACTCTGTTCACAATCCACTCCGTGATTCAGATCCACTCTGTTCACAATCCACTCTGTGATTCAGATCCACTCTGTTCACAATCCACTCCGTGATTCAGATCCGCTCTGTTCACAATCCACTCTGTGATTCAGATCCACTCTGTTCACAATCCGCTCCGTGATTCAGATCCACTCTGTTCACAATCCACTCTGTGATCCAGATCCACTCTGTTCACAATCCGCTCTGTGATTCAGATCCGCTCTGTTCACAATCCACTCTGTGATTCAGATCCACTCTGTTCACAATCCACTCTGTGATTCAGATCCGCTCTGTTCACAATCCACTCCGTGATTCAGATCCGCTCTGTTCACAATCCACTCTGTGATTCAGATCCACTCTGTTCACAATCCGCTCCGTGATTCAGATCCACTCTGTTCACAATCCACTCTGTGATCCAGATCCACTCTGTTCACAATCCGCTCCGTGATTCAGATACACTCTGTTCACAATCCACTCTGTGATCCAGATCCACTCTGTTCACAATCCGCTCTGTGATTTAGATCCACTCTGTTCACAATCCACTCTGTGATTCAGATCCACTCTGTTCACAATCCGCTCCGTGATTCAGATCCACTCTGTTCACAATCCGCTCCGTGATTCAGATCCACTCTGTTCACAATCCGCTCCGTGATTCAGATCCACTCTGTTCACAATCCGCTCCGTGATTCAGATCCACTCTGTTCACAATCCGCTCCGTGATTCAGATCCACTCTGTTCACAATCCACTCTGTGATTCAGATCCACCCTGTTCACAATCCACTCCGTGATTCAGATCCACTCTGTTCACAATCCACTCTGTGATTCAGATCCACTCTGTTCACAATCCACTCTGTGATTCAGATCCACTCTGTTCACAATCCGATCTGTGATTCAGATCCACTCTGTCCACAATCCGCTCCGTGATTCAGATCCACTCTGTTCACAATCCGCTCCGTGATTCAGATCCACTCTGTTCACAATCCGCTCCGTGATTCAGATCAACTCTGTTCACAATCCGCTCAGTGATTCAGATCCACTCTATTCACAATCCACTCCGTGATTCAGATCCACTCTGTTCACAATCCACTCCGTGATTCAGATCCACTCTGTTCACAATCCACTCTGTGATTCAGATCCACTCTGTTCACAATCCACTCCGTGATTCAGATCCGCTCTGTTCACAATCCACTCTGTGATTCAGATCCACTCTGTTCACAATCCGCTCCGTGATTCAGATCCACTCTGTTCACAATCCACTCTGTGATCCAGATCCACTCTGTTCACAATCCGCTCTGTGATTCAGATCCGCTCTGTTCACAATCCACTCTGTGATTCAGATCCACTCTGTTCACAATCCGCTCCGTGATTCAGATCCGCTCTGTTCACAATCCGCTCTGTGATTTAGATCCACTCTGTTCACAATCCACTCTGTGATTCAGATGCACTCTGTTCACAATCCGCTCCGTGATTCAGATCCACTCTGTTCACAATCCGCTCTGTGATTCAGATCAACTCTGTTCACAATCCGCTCCGTGATTCAGATCCACTCTGTTCACAATCCGCTCTGTGATTCAGATCCACTCTGTTCACAATCCGCTCTGTGATTTAGATCCACTCTGTTCACAATCCACTCTGTGATTCAGATCCACTCTGTTCACAATCCGCTCTGTGATTCAGATCCACTCTATTCACAATCCACTCCGTGATTCAGATCCACTCTGTTCACAATCCACTCCGTGATTCAGATCCACTCTGTTCACAATCCGCTCCGTGATTCAGATCCACTCTGTTCACAATACGCTCTGTGATTTAGATCCACTCTGTTCACAATCCGCTCCGTGATTCAGATCCACTCTGTTCACAATCCGCTCCGTGATTCAGATCCACTCTGTTCACAATCCACTCTGTGATTCAGATCCACTCTATTCACAATCCACTCTGTGATTCAGATCCACTCTGTTCACAATCCACTCTGTGATTTAGATCCACTCTGTTCACAATCCGCTCCGTGATTCAGATCCACTCTGTTCACAATCCACTCCGTGATTCAGATCCACTCTGTTCACAATCCGCTCCGTGATTCAGATCCACTCTGTTCACAATCCACTATGTGATTCAGATCCACTCTGTTCACAATCCGCTCCGTGATTCAGATCCACTCTGTTCACAATCCGCTCTGTGATTCAGATCCAACCTGTTCACAATCCACTCCGTGATTCAGATCCACTCTGTTCACAATCCACTCTGTGATTCAGATCCACTCTGTTCACAATCCACTCTGTGATTCAGATCCACTCTGTTCACAATCCGCTCTGTGATTCAGATCCACTCTGTTCACAATCCACTCAGTGATTCAGATCCGCTCTGTTCACAATCCGCTCTGTGATTCAGATCCACTCTGTTCACAATCCGCTCCGTGATTCAGATCCACTCTGTTCACAATCCGCTCCGTGATTCAGATCCACTCTGTTCACAATCCGCTCCGTGATTCAGATCAACTCTGTTCACAATCCGCTCAGTGATTCAGATCCACTCTGTTCACAATCCGCTCTGTGATTCAGATCCACTCTATTCACAATCCACTGCGTGATTCAGATCCACTCTGTTCACAATTCACTCCGTGATTCAGATCCACTCTGTTCACAATCCACTCCGTGATTCAGATCCACTCTGTTCACAATCCACTCCGTGATTCAGATCCACTCTGTTCACAATCCGCTCCGTGATTCAGATCCACTCTGTTCACAATCCGCTCTGTGATTCAGATCCACTCTGTTCACAATCCGCTCAGTGATTCAGATCCACTCTGTTCAAAATCCGCTCCGTGATTCAGATCCACTCTGTTCACAATCCGCTCTGTGATTTCGATCCACTCTGTTCACAATCCGCTCCGTGATTCAGATCCACTCTGTTCACAATCCGCTCTGTGATTCAGATCCACTCTGTTCACAATCCGCTCCGTGATTCAGATCCACTCTGTTCACAATCCGCTCCGTGATTCAGATCCACTCTGTTCACAATCCGCTCCGTGATTCAGATCCACTCTGTTCACAATCCACTCCGTGATTCAGATCCACTCTATTCACAATCCACTCCGTGATTCAGATCCACTCTGTTCACAATCCACTCCGTGATTCAGATCCACTCTGTTCACAATCCACTCTGTGATTCAGATCCACTCTGTTCACAATCCACTCCGTGATTCAGATCCGCTCTGTTCACAATCCACTCTGTGATTCAGATCCACTCTGTTCACAATCCGCTCCGTGATTCAGATACACTCTGTTCACAATCCACTCTGTGATCCAGATCCACTCTGTTCACAATCCGCTCCGTGATTCAGATCCACTCTGTTCACAATCCACTCTGTGATTCAGATCCACTCTGTTCACAATCCGCTCTGTGATTCAGATCCACTCTGTTCACAATACACTCTGTGATTTAGATCCACTCTATTCACAATCCGCTCTGTGATTCAGATCCACTCTGTTCACAATCCGCTCTGTGATTTAGATCCACTCTGTTCACAATCCACTCTGTGATTCAGATCCACTCTGTTCACAATCCGCTCCGTGATTCAGATACACTCTGTTCACAATCTGCTCCGTGATTCAGATCCACTCTGTTCACAATCCGCTCCGTGATTCAGATCCACTCTGTTCACAATCCACTCTGTGATTCAGATCCACCCTGTTCACAATCCACTCCGTGATTCAGATCCACTCTGTTCACAATCCACTCTGTGATTCAGATCCACTCTGTTCACAATCCACTCTGTGATTCAGATCCACTCTGTTCACAATCCGATCTGTGATTCAGATCCACTCTGTTCACAATCCGCTCCGTGATTCAGATCCACTCTGTTCACAATCCGCTCCGTGATTCAGATCAACTCTGTTCACAATCCGCTCAGTGATTCAGATCCACTCTGTTCACAATCCGCTCTGTGATTCAGATCCACTCTCTTCACAATCCACTCCGTGATTCAGATCCACTCTGTTCACAATCCACTCCGTGATTCAGATCCACTCTGTTCACAATCCGCTCCGTGATTCAGATCCACTCTGTTCACAATCCACTCTGTGATTCAGATCCACCCTGTTCACAATCCACTCCGTGATTCAGATACACTCTGTTCACAATCCACTCTGTGATTCAGATCCACTCTGTTCACAATCCGCTCCGTGATTCAGATCCACTCTGTTCCAAATCCGCTCTGTGATTCAGATCAACTCTGTTCACAATCCGCTCCGTGATTCAGATCCACTCTGTTCACAATCCGCTCTGTGATTCAGATCCACTCTGTTCACAATCCGCTCTGTGATTTAGATCCACTCTGTTCACAATCCACTCTGTGATTCAGATCCACTCTGTTCACAATCCGCTCTGTGATTCAGATCCACTCTGTTCACAATCCACTCTGTGATTCAGATCCACTCTGTTCACAATCCGCTCTGTGATTCAGATCCACTCTGTTCACAATCCACTCTGTGATTTAGATCCACTCTATTCACAATCCGCTCTGTGATTCAGATCCACTCTGTTCACAATCCGCTCTGTGATTTAGATCCACTCTGTTCACAATCCGCTCCGTGATTCAGATCCACTCTGTTCACAATCCGCTCCGTGATTCAGATCCACTCTGTTCACAATCCGCTCCGTGATTCAGATCCACTCTGTTCACAATCCGCTCCGTGATTCAGATCCACTCTGTTCACAATCCACTCTGTGATTCAGATCCACCCTGTTCACAATCCACTCCGTGATTCAGATCCACTCTGTTCACAATCCACTCTGTGATTCAGATCCACTCTGTTCACAATCCACTCTGTGATTCAGATCCACTCTGTTCACAATCCGCTCTGTGATTCAGATCCACTCTGTTCACAATCCACTCAGTGATTCAGATCCGCTCTGTTCACAATCCGCTCTGTGATTTAAATCCACTCTGTTCACAATCCGCTCCGTGATTCAGATCCACTCTGTTCACAATCCGCTCCGTGATTCAGATCCACTCTGTTCACAATCCGCTCCGTGATTCAGATCAACTCTGTTCACAATCCGCTCAGTGATTCAGATCCACTCTGTTCACAATCCGCTCTGTGATTCAGATCCACTCTATTCACAATCCACTCCGTGATTCAGATCCACTCTGTTCACAATCCACTCCGTGATTCAGATCCACTCTGTTCACAATCCACTCCGTGATTCAGATCCACTCTGTTCACAATCCACTCCGTGATTCAGATCCACTCTGTTCACAATCCGCTCCGTGATTCAGATCCACTCTGTTCACAATCCGCTCTGTGATTCAGATCCACTCTGTTCACAATCCGCTCAGTGATTCAGATCCACTCTGTTCACAATCCGCTCCGTGATTCAGATCCACTCTGTTCACAATCCGCTCTGTGATTTCGATCCACTCTGTTCACAATCCGCTCCGTGATTCAGATCCACTCTGTTCACAATCCGCTCTGTGATTCAGATCCACTCTGTTCACAATCCGCTCCGTGATTCAGATCCGCTCTGTTCACAATCCGCTCTGTGATTTAGATCCACTCTGTTCACAATCCACTCTGTGATTCAGATCCACTCTGTTCACAATCCGCTCCGTGATTCAGATCCACTCTGTTCACAATCCGCTCTGTGATTCAGATCAACTCTGTTCACAATCCGCTCCGTGATTCAGATCCACTCTGTTCACAATCCGCTCTGTGATTCAGATCCACTCTGTTCACAATCCGCTCTGTGATTTAGATCCACTCTGTTCACAATCCACTCTGTGATTCAGATCCACTCTGTTCACAATCCGCTCTGTGATTCAGATCCACTCTATTCACAATCCACTCCGTGATTCAGATCCACTCTGTTCACAATCCACTCCGTGATTCAGATCCACTCTGTTCACAATCCGCTCTGTGATTCAGATCCACTCTGTTCACAATCCGCTCTGTGATTTAGATCCACTCTGTTCACAATCCGCTCTGTGATTCAGATCCACTCTGTTCACAATCCGCTCCGTGATTCAGATCCACTCTGTTCACAATCCGCTCCGTGATTCAGATCCACTCTGTTCACAATCCGCTCCGTGATTCAGATCCACTCTGTTCACAATCCACTCTGTGATTCAGATCCAACCTGTTCACAATCCACTCCGTGATTCAGATCCACTCTGTTCACAATCCACTCTGTGATTCAGATCCACTCTGTTCACAATCCACTCTGTGATTCAGATCCACTCTGTTCACAATCCACTCTGTGATTCAGATCCACTCTGTTCACAATCCACTCAGTGATTCAGATCCGCTCTGTTCACAATCCGCTCTGTGATTCAGATCCACTCTGTTCACAATCCGCTCCGTGATTCAGATCCACTCTGTTCACAATCCGCTCCGTGATTCAGATCCACTCTGTTCACAATCCGCTCCGTGATTCAGATCAACTCTGTTCACAATCCGCTCAGTGATTCAGATCCACTCTGTTCACAATCCGCTCTGTGATTCAGATCCACTCTATTCACAATCCACTCCGTGATTCAGATCCACTCTGTTCACAATCCACTCCGTGATTCAGATCCACTCTGTTCACAATCCACTCCGTGATTCAGATCCACTCTGTTCACAATCCACTCCGTGATTCAGATCCACTCTGTTCACAATCCGCTCCGTGATTCAGATCCACTCTGTTCACAATCCGCTCTGTGATTCAGATCCACTCTGTTCACAATCCGCTCAGTGATTCAGATCCACTCTGTTCACAATCCGCTCCGTGATTCAGATCCACTCTGTTCACAATCCGCTCTGTGATTCAGATCCACTCTGTTCACAATCCGCTCCGTGATTCAGATCCACTCTGTTCACAATCCGCTCTGTGATTCAGATCCACTCTGTTCACAATCCGCTCCGTGATTCAGATCCACTCTGTTCACAATCCGCTCCGTGATTCAGATCCACTCTGTTCACAATCCGCTCCGTGATTCAGATCCACTCTGTTCACAATCCGCTCCGTGATTCAGATCCACTCTGTTCACAATCCACTCCGTGATTCAGATCCACTCTGTTCACAATCCACTCCGTGATTCAGATCCACTCTGTTCACAATCCACTCCGTGATTCAGATCCACTCTGTTCACAATCCACTCTGTGATTCAGATCCACTCTGTTCACAATCCACTCCGTGATTCAGATCCGCTCTGTTCACAATCCACTCTGTGATTCAGATCCACTCTGTTCACAATCCGCTCCGTGATTCAGATACACTCTGTTCACAATCCACTCTGTGATCCAGATCCACTCTGTTCACAATCCGCTCCGTGATTCAGATCCACTCTGTTCACAATCCACTCTGTGATTCAGATCCACTCTGTTCACAATCCGCTCTGTGATTCAGATCCACTCTGTTCACAATACACTCTGTGATTTAGATCCACTCTATTCACAATCCGCTCTGTGATTCAGATCCACTCTGTTCACAATCCGCTCTGTGATTTAGATCCACTCTGTTCACAATCCACTCTGTGATTCAGATCCACTCTGTTCACAATCCGCTCCGTGATTCAGATCCACTCTGTTCACAATCTGCTCCGTGATTCAGATCCACTCTGTTCACAATCCGCTCCGTGATTCAGATCCACTCTGTTCACAATCCACTCTGTGATTCAGATCCACCCTGTTCACAATCCACTCCGTGATTCAGATCCACTCTGTTCACAATCCACTCTGTGATTCAGATCCACTCTGTTCACAATCCACTCTGTGATTCAGATCCACTCTGTTCACAATCCGATCTGTGATTCAGATCCACTCTGTTCACAATCCGCTCCGTGATTCAGATCCACTCTGTTCACAATCCGCTCCGTGATTCAGATCCACTCTGTTCACAATCCGCTCCGTGATTCAGATCAACTCTGTTCACAATCCGCTCAGTGATTCAGATCCACTCTGTTCACAATCCGCTCTGTGATTCAGATCCACTCTATTCACAATCCACTCCGTGATTCAGATCCACTCTGTTCACAATCCACTCCGTGATTCAGATCCACTCTGTTCACAATCCGCTCCGTGATTCAGATCCACTCTGTTCACAATCCACTCTGTGATTCAGATCCACCCTGTTCACAATCCACTCCGTGATTCAGATCCACTCTGTTCACAATCCACTCTGTGATTCAGATCCACTCTGTTCACAATCCGCTCCGTGATTCAGATCCACTCTGTTCCAAATCCGCTCTGTGATTCAGATCAACTCTGTTCACAATCCGCTCCGTGATTCAGATCCACTCTGTTCACAATCCGCTCTGTGATTCAGATCCACTCTGTTCACAATCCGCTCTGTGATTTAGATCCACTCTGTTCACAATCCACTCTGTGATTCAGATCCACTCTGTTCACAATCCGCTCTGTGATTCAGATCCACTCTGTTCACAATCCACTCTGTGATTCAGATCCACTCTGTTCACAATCCGCTCTGTGATTCAGATCCACTCTGTTCACAATCCACTCTGTGATTTAGATCCACTCTATTCACAATCCGCTCTGTGATTCAGATCCACTCTGTTCACAATCCGCTCTGTGATTTAGATCCACTCTGTTCACAATCCGCTCTGTGATTCAGATCCACTCTGTTCACAATCCGCTCCGTGATTCAGATCCACTCTGTTCACAATCCGCTCCGTGATTCAGATCCACTCTGTTCACAATCCGCTCCGTGATTCAGATCCACTCTGTTCACAATCCACTCTGTGATTCAGATCCACCCTGTTCACAATCTACTCCGTGATTCAGATCCACTCTGTTCACAATCCACTCTGTGATTCAGATCCACTCTGTTCACAATCCACTCTGTGATTCAGATCCACTCTGTTCACAATCCGCTCTGTGATTCAGATCCACTCTGTTCACAATCCACTCAGTGATTCAGATCCGCTCTGTTCACAATCCGCTCTGTGATTTAAATCCACTCTGTTCACAATCCGCTCCGTGATTCAGATCCACTCTGTTCACAATCCGCTCCGTGATTCAGATCCACTCTGTTCACAATCCGCTCCGTGATTCAGATCAACTCTGTTCACAATCCGCTCAGTGATTCAGATCCACTCTGTTCACAATCCGCTCTGTGATTCAGATCCACTCTATTCACAATCCACTCCGTGATTCAGATCCACTCTGTTCACAATCCACTCCGTGATTCAGATCCACTCTGTTCACAATCCACTCCGTGATTCAGATCCACTCTGTTCACAATCCACTCCGTGATTCAGATCCACTCTGTTCACAATCCGCTCCGTGATTCAGATCCACTCTGTTCACAATCCGCTCTGTGATTCAGATCCACTCTGTTCACAATCCGCTCAGTGAATCAGATCCACTCTGTTCACAATCCGCTCCGTGATTCAGATCCACTCTGTTCACAATCCGCTCTGTGATTTCGATCCACTCTGTTCACAATCCGCTCCGTGATTCAGATCCACTCTGTTCACAATCCGCTCTGTGATTCAGATCCACTCTGTTCACAATCCGCTCCGTGATTCAGATCCACTCTGTTCACAATCCGCTCTGTGATTCAGATCCACTCTGTTCACAATCCACTCCGTGATTCAGATCCACTCTGTTCACAATCCGCTCTGTGATTCAGATCCACTCTGTTCACAATCCGCTCCGTGATTCAGATCCACTCTGTTCACAATCCGCTCCGTGATTCAGATCCACTCTGTTCACAATCCGCTCCGTGATTCAGATCAACTCTGTTCACAATCCGCTCAGTGATTCAGATCCACTCTGTTCACAATCCGCTCTGTGATTCAGATCCACTCTATTCACAATCCACTCCGTGATTCAGATCCACTCTGTTCACAATCCACTCCGTGATTCAGATCCACTCTGTTCACAATCCACTCCGTGATTCAGATCCACTCTGTTCACAATCCGCTCCGTGATTCAGATCCACTCTGTTCACAATCCGCTCCATGATTCAGATCCACTCTGTTCACAATCCGCTCCGTGATTCAGATCCACTCTGTTCACAATCCGCTCAGTGATTCAGATCCACTCTGTTCACAATCCGCTCCGTGATTCAGATCCACTCTGTTCACAATCCGCTCCGTGATTCAGATCCACTCTGTTCACAATCCGCTCCGTGATTTAGATGCACTCTGTTCACAATCCGCTCCGTGATTCAGATCCACTCTGTTCACAATCCTCTCTGTGATTCAGATCCACTCTCTTCACAATCCACTCTGTGATTCAGAT
Organism: Heptranchias perlo; assembly: GCF_035084215.1. NCBI lineage: Eukaryota > Metazoa > Chordata > Chondrichthyes > Hexanchiformes > Hexanchidae > Heptranchias > Heptranchias perlo. The sequence continues at coordinate 20,020,209 of NC_090370.1, forward strand.
CCACTCTGTTCACAATCCACTCCGTGATTCAGATCCACTCTGTTCACAATCCGCTCTGTGATTCAGATCCACTCTGTTCACAATCCGCTCCGTGATTCAGATCCACTCTGTTCACAATCCGCTCCGTGATTCAGATCCACTCTGTTCACAATCCGCTCTGTGATTCAGATCCACTCTGTTCACAATCCACTCTGTGATTCAGATCCACTCTGTTCACAATCCACTCTGTGATTCAGATCCACTCTGTTCACAATCCACTCTGTGATTCAGATCCACTCTGTTCACAATCCGCTCAGTGATTCAGATCCACTCTGTTCACAATGCGCTCCGTGATTCAGATCCACTCTGTTCACAATCCACTCTGTGATTCAGATCCACTCTGTTCTCAATCCGCTCTGTGATTCAGATCCACTCTGTTCACAATCCACTCTGTGATTCAGATCCACTCTGTTCACAATCCACTCTGTGATTCAGATCCACTCTGTTCACAATCCGCTCTGTGATTTAGATCCACTCTGTTCACAATCCACTCTGTGATTCAGATCCACTCTGTTCACAATCCACTCCGTGATTCAGATCCACCCTGTTCACAATCCACTCCGTGATTCAGATCCACTCTGTTCACAATCCACTCTGTGATTCAGATCCACTCTGTTCACAATCCACTCTGTGATTCAGATCCACTCTGTTCACAATCCGATCTGTGATTCAGATCCACTCTGTTCACAATCCGCTCCGTGATTCAGATCCACTCTGTTCACAATCCGCTCCGTGATTCAGATCCACTCTGTTCACAATCCGCTCCGTGATTCAGATCAACTCTGTTCACAATCCGCTCAGTGATTCAGATCCACTCTGTTCACAATCCGCTCCGTGATTCAGATCCACTCTATTCACAATCCACTCCGTGATTCAGATCCACTCTGTTCACAATCCACTCCGTGATTCAGATCCACTCTGTTCACAATCCGCTCCGTGATTCAGATCCACTCTGTTCACAATCCACTCTGTGATTCAGATCCACCCTGTTCACAATCCACTCCGTGATTCAGATCCACTCTGTTCACAATCCACTCTGTGATTCAGATCCACTCTGTTCACAATCCGCTCCGTGATTCAGATCCACTCTGTTCCAAATCCGCTCTGTGATTCAGATCAACTCTGTTCACAATCCGCTCCGTGATTCAGATCCACTCTGTTCACAATCCGCTCTGTGATTCAGATCCACTCTGTTCACAATCCGCTCTGTGATTTAGATCCACTCTGTTCACAATCCACTCTGTGATTCAGATCCACTCTGTTCACAATCCGCTCTGTGATTCAGATCCACTCTGTTCACAATCCACTCTGTGATTCAGATCCACTCTGTTCACAATCCGCTCTGTGATTCAGATCCACTCTGTTCACAATCCACTCTGTGATTTAGATCCACTCTATTCACAATCCGCTCTGTGATTCAGATCCACTCTGTTCACAATCCGCTCTGTGATTTAGATCCACTCTGTTCACAATCCGCTCTGTGATTCAGATCCACTCTGTTCACAATCCGCTCCGTGATTCAGATCCACTCTGTTCACAATCCGCTCCGTGATTCAGATCCACTCTGTTCACAATCCGCTCCGTGATTCAGATCCACTCTGTTCACAATCCACTCTGTGATTCAGATCCACCCTGTTCACAATCCACTCCGTGATTCAGATCCACTCTGTTCACAATCCACTCTGTGATTCAGATCCACTCTGTTCACAATCCACTCTGTGATTCAGATCCACTCTGTTCACAATCCGCTCTGTGATTCAGATCCACTCTGTTCACAATCCACTCAGTGATTCAGATCCGCTCTGTTCACAATCCGCTCTGTGATTTAAATCCACTCTGTTCACAATCCGCTCCGTGATTCAGATCCACTCTGTTCACAATCCGCTCCGTGATTCAGATCCACTCTGTTCACAATCCGCTCCGTGATTCAGATCAACTCTGTTCACAATCCGCTCAGTGATTCAGATCCACTCTGTTCACAATCCGCTCTGTGATTCAGATCCACTCTATTCACAATCCACTCCGTGATTCAGATCCACTCTGTTCACAATCCACTCCGTGATTCAGATCCACTCTGTTCACAATCCACTCCGTGATTCAGATCCACTCTGTTCACAATCCACTCCGTGATTCAGATCCACTCTGTTCACAATCCGCTCCGTGATTCAGATCCACTCTGTTCACAATCCGCTCTGTGATTCAGATCCACTCTGTTCACAATCCGCTCAGTGAATCAGATCCACTCTGTTCACAATCCGCTCCGTGATTCAGATCCACTCTGTTCACAATCCGCTCTGTGATTTCGATCCACTCTGTTCACAATCCGCTCCGTGATTCAGATCCACTCTGTTCACAATCCGCTCTGTGATTCAGATCCACTCTGTTCACAATCCGCTCCGTGATTCAGATCCACTCTGTTCACAATCCGCTCCGTGATTCAGATCCACTCTGTTCACAATCCACTCCGTGATTCAGATCCACTCTGTTCACAATCCGCTCTGTGATTCAGATCCACTCTGTTCACAATCCGCTCCGTGATTCAGATCCACTCTGTTCACAATCCGCTCCGTGATTCAGATCCACTCTGTTCACAATCCGCTCCGTGATTCAGATCAACTCTGTTCACAATCCGCTCAGTGATTCAGATCCACTCTGTTCACAATCCGCTCTGTGATTCAGATCCACTCTATTCACAATCCACTCCGTGATTCAGATCCACTCTGTTCACAATCCACTCCGTGATTCAGATCCACTCTGTTCACAATCCACTCCGTGATTCAGATCCACTCTGTTCACAATCCGCTCCGTGATTCAGATCCACTCTGTTCATAATCCGCTCCGTGATTCAGATCCACTCTGTTCACAATCCGCTCCGTGATTTAGATGCACTCTGTTCACAATCCGCTCCGTGATTCAGATCCACTCTGTTCACAATCCTCTCTGTGATTCAGATCCACTCTCTTCACAATCCACTCTGTGATTCAGATCCACTCTGTTCACAATCCACTCCGTGATTCAGATCCACTCTGTTCACAATCCGCTCTGTGATTCAGATCCACTCTGTTCACAATCCGCTCCGTGATTCAGATCCACTCTGTTCACAATCCGCTCCGTGATTCAGATCCACTCTGTTCACAATCCGCTCTGTGATTCAGATCCACTCTGTTCACAATCCACTCTGTGATTCAGATCCACTCTGTTCACTATCCACTCTGTGATTCAGATCCACTCTGTTCACAATCCACTCTGTGATTCAGATCCACTCTGTTCACAATCCGCTCAGTGATTCAGATCCACTCTGTTCACAATGCGCTCCGTGATTCAGATCCACTCTGTTCACAATCCACTCTGTGATTCAGATCCACTCTGTTCTCAATCCGCTCTGTGATTCAGATCCACTCTGTTCACAATCCACTCTGTGATTCAGATCCACTCTGTTCACAATCCACTCTGTGATTCAGATCCACTCTGTTCACAATCCGCTCTGTGATTTAGATCCACTCTGTTCACAATCCACTCTGTGATTCAGATCCACTCTGTTCACAATCCACTCCGTGATTCAGATCCACTCTGTTCACAATCCACTCTGTGATTCAGATCCACTCTGTTCACAATCCGCTCTGTGATTCAGATCCGCTCTGTTCACAATCCGCTCCGTGATTCAGATCCACTCTATTCACAATCCACTCCGTGATTCAGATCCACTCTGTTCACAATCCACTCCGTGATTCAGATCCACTCTGTTCACATTCCACTCTGTGATTCAGATCCACTCTGTTCACAATCCACTCCGTGATTCAGATCCGCTCTGTTCACAATCCACTCTGTGATTCAGATCCACTCTGTTCATAATCCGCTCCGTGATTCAGATCCACTCTGTTCACAATCCACTCTGTGATTCAGATCCACTCTGTTCACAATCCGCTCTGTGATTCAGATCCGCTCTGTTCACAATCCACTCTGTGATTCAGATCCACTCTGTTCACAATCCGCTCCGTGATTCAGATCCACTCTGTTCACAATCCGCTTTGTGATTTAGATCCACTCTGTTGACAATCCACTCTGTGATTCAGATCCACTCTGTTCACAATCCGCTCCGTGATTCAGATCCACTCTGTTCACAATCCGCTCTGTGATTCAGATCCACTCTGTTCACAATCCGCTCTGTGATTCAGATCCACTCTGTTCACAATCCACTCTGTGATTCAGATCCACTCTGTTCACAATCCACTCTGTGATTCAGATCCACTCTGTTCACAATCCGCTCAGTGATTCAGATCCACTCTGTTCACAATGCGCTCCGTGATTCAGATCCACTCTGTTCACAATCCACTCTGTGATTCAGATCCACTCTGTTCACAATCCGCTCTGTGATTCAGATCCACTCTGTTCACAATCCGCTCCGTGATTCAGATCCACTCTGTTCACAATCCGCTCCGTGATTCAGATCCACTCTGTTCACAATCCGCTCTGTGATTTAGATCCACTCTGTTCACAATCCACTCTGTGATTCAGATCCACTCTGTTCACAATCCGCTCTGTGATTTAGATCCACTCTGTTCACAATCCACTCTGTGATTCAGATCCACTCTGTTCACAATCCACTCCGTGATTCAGATCCACTATGTTCACAATCCACTCTGTGATTCAGATCCACTCTGTTCACAATCCACTCTGTGATTCAGATCCACTCTGTTCACAATCCGCTCTGTGATTCAGAACCGCTCTGTTCACAATCCACTCTGTGATTCAGATCCACTCTGTTCACAATCCGCTCCGTGATTCAGATCCACTCTGTTCACAATCCGCTCTGTGATTTAGATCCACTCTGTTCACAATCCACTCTGTGATTCAGATCCACTCTGTTCACAATCCGCTCCGTGATTCAGATCCACTCTGTTCACAATCCACTCTGTGATTCAGATCAACTCTGTTCACAATCCGCTCCGTGATTCAGATCCACTCTGTTGACAATCCGCTCGGTGATTCAGATCCACTCTGTTCACAATCCGCTCTGTGATTTAGATCCACTCTGTTCACAATCCACTCTGTGATTCAGATCCACTCTGTTCACAATCCGCTCTGTGATTCAGATCCGCTCTGTTCACAATCCGCTCTGTGATTCAGATCCACTCTGTTCACAATCCGCTCTGTGATTCAGATCCACTCTGTTCACAATCCACTCTGTGATTTAGATCCACTCTATTCACAATCCGCTCTGTGATTCAGATCCACTCTGTTCACAATCCGCTCTGTGATTCAGATCCACTCTGTTCACAATCCGCTCCGTGATTCAGATCCACTCTGTTCACAATCCGCTCTGTGATTCAGATCCACTCTGCTCACAATCCGCTCCGTGATTTAGATCCACTCTGTTCACAATCCGCTCTGTGATTCAGATCCACTCTGTTTACAATCCACTCCGTGATTCAGATCCACTCTGTTCACAATCCACTCTGTGATTCAGATCCACTCTGTTCACAATCCGCTCTGTGATTCAGATCCGCTCTGTTCACAATCCACTCTGTGATTCAGATCCACTCTGTTCACAATCCGCTCCGTGATTCAGATCCACTCCGTTCACAATCCGCTCTGTGATTCAGATCCACTCTGTTCACAATCCACTCCGTGATTCACATCCACTCTGTTCACAATCCGCTCCGTGATTCAGATCCACTCTGTTCACAATCCACTCTGTGATTCAGATCCACTCTGTTCATAATCCGCTCCGTGATTCAGATCCACTCTGTTCACAATCCACTCTGTGATTCAGATCCACTCTGTTCACAATCCGCTCTGTGATTCAGATCCGCTCTGTTCACAATCCACTCTGTGATTCAGATCCACTCTGTTCACAATCCGCTCCGTGATTCAGATCCACTCTGTTCACAATCCGCTTTGTGATTTAGATCCACTCTGTTGACAATCCACTCTGTGATTCAGATCCACTCTGTTCACAATCCGCTCCGTGATTCAGATCCACTCTGTTCACAATCCGCTCTGTGATTCAGATCCACTCTGTTCACAATCCGCTCTGTGATTCAGATCCACTCTGTTCACAATCCACTCTGTGATTCAGATCCACTCTGTTCACAATCCACTCTGTGATTCAGATCCACTCTGTTAACAATCCACTCCGTGATTCAGATCCACTCTGTTCACAATCCACTCCGTGATTCAGATCCACTCTGTTCACAATCCGCTCCGTGATTCAGATCCACTCTGTTCACAATCCACTCTGTGATTCAGATCCACCCTGTTCACAATCCACTCCGTGATTCAGATCCACTCTGTTCACAATCCACTCTGTGATTCAGATCCACTCTGTTCACAATCCGCTCCGTGATTCAGATCCACTCTGTTCCAAATCCGCTCTGTGATTCAGATCAACTCTGTTCACAATCCGCTCCGTGATTCAGATCCACTCTGTTCACAATCCGCTCTGTGATTCAGATCCACTCTGTTCACAATCCGCTCTGTGATTTAGATCCACTCTGTTCACAATCCACTCTGTGATTCAGATCCACTCTGTTCACAATCCGCTCTGTGATTCAGATCCACTCTGTTCACAATCCACTCTGTGATTCAGATCCACTCTGTTCACAATCCGCTCTGTGATTCAGATCCACTCTGTTCACAATCCACTCTGTGATTTAGATCCACTCTATTCACAATCCGCTCTGTGATTCAGATCCACTCTGTTCACAATCCGCTCTGTGATTTAGATCCACTCTGTTCACAATCCGCTCTGTGATTCAGATCCACTCTGTTCACAATCCGCTCCGTGATTCAGATCCACTCTGTTCACAATCCGCTCCGTGATTCAGATCCACTCTGTTCACAATCCGCTCCGTGATTCAGATCCACTCTGTTCACAATCCACTCTGTGATTCAGATCCACCCTGTTCACAATCCACTCCGTGATTCAGATCCACTCTGTTCACAATCCACTCTGTGATTCAGATCCACTCTGTTCACAATCCACTCTGTGATTCAGATCCACTCTGTTCACAATCCGCTCTGTGATTCAGATCCACTCTGTTCACAATCCACTCAGTGATTCAGATCCGCTCTGTTCACAATCCGCTCTGTGATTTAAATCCACTCTGTTCACAATCCGCTCCGTGATTCAGATCCACTCTGTTCACAATCCGCTCCGTGATTCAGATCCACTCTGTTCACAATCCGCTCCGTGATTCAGATCAACTCTGTTCACAATCCGCTCAGTGATTCAGATCCACTCTGTTCACAATCCGCTCTGTGATTCAGATCCACTCTATTCACAATCCACTCCGTGATTCAGATCCACTCTGTTCACAATCCACTCCGTGATTCAGATCCACTCTGTTCACAATCCACTCCGTGATTCAGATCCACTCTGTTCACAATCCACTCCGTGATTCAGATCCACTCTGTTCACAATCCGCTCCGTGATTCAGATCCACTCTGTTCACAATCCGCTCTGTGATTCAGATCCACTCTGTTCACAATCCGCTCAGTGAATCAGATCCACTCTGTTCACAATCCGCTCCGTGATTCAGATCCACTCTGTTCACAATCCGCTCTGTGATTTCGATCCACTCTGTTCACAATCCGCTCCGTGATTCAGATCCACTCTGTTCACAATCCGCTCTGTGATTCAGATCCACTCTGTTCACAATCCGCTCCGTGATTCAGATCCACTCTGTTCACAATCCGCTCCGTGATTCAGATCCACTCTGTTCACAATCCACTCCGTGATTCAGATCCACTCTGTTCACAATCCGCTCTGTGATTCAGATCCACTCTGTTCACAATCCGCTCCGTGATTCAGATCAACTCTGTTCACAATCCGCTCAGTGATTCAGATCCACTCTGTTCACAATCCGCTCTGTGATTCAGATCCACTCTATTCACAATCCGCTCCGTGATTCAGATCCACTCTGTTCACAATCCACTCCGTGATTCAGATCCACTCTGTTCACAATCCACTCCGTGATTCAGATCCACTCTGTTCACAATCCGCTCCGTGATTCAGATCCACTCTGTTCACAATCCGCTCCATGATTCAGATCCACTCTGTTCACAATCCGCTCCGTGATTCAGATCCACTCTGTTCACAATCCGCTCAGTGATTCAGATCCACTCTGTTCACAATCCGCTCCGTGATTCAGATCCACTCTGTTCACAATCCGCTCCGTGATTCAGATCCACTCTGTTCACAATCCGCTCCGTGATTTAGATGCACTCTGTTCACAATCCGCTCCGTGATTCAGATCCACTCTGTTCACAATCCTCTCTGTGATTCAGATCCACTCTCTTCACAATCCACTCTGTGATTCAGATCCACTCTGTTCACAATCCACTCCGTGATTCAGATCCACTCTGTTCACAATCCGCTCTGTGATTCAGATCCACTCTGTTCACAATCCGCTCCGTGATTCAGATCCACTCTGTTCACAATCCGCTCCGTGATTCAGATCCACTCTGTTCACAATCCGCTCTGTGATTCAGATCCACTCTGTTCACAATCCGCTCTGTGATTCAGATCCACTCTGTTCACAATCCACTCTGTGATTCAGATCCACTCTGTTCACAATCCACTCTGTGATTCAGATCCACTCTGTTCACAATCCGCTCAGTGATTCAGATCCACTCTGTTCACAATGCGCTCCGTGATTCAGATCCACTCTGTTCACAATCCACTCTGTGATTCAGATCCACTCTGTTCTCAATCCGCTCTGTGATTCAGATCCACTCTGTTCACAATCCACTCTGTGATTCAGATCCACTCTGTTCACAATCCACTCTGTGATTCAGATCCACTCTGTTCACAATCCGCTCTGTGATTTAGATCCACTCTGTTCACAATCCACTCTGTGATTCAGATCCACTCTGTTCACAATCCACTCCGTGATTCAGATCCACTCTGTTCACAATCCACTCTGTGATTCAGATCCACTCTGTTCACAATCCGCTCTGTGATTCAGATCCGCTCTGTTCACAATCCGCTCCGTGATTCAGATCCGCTCTATTCACAATCCACTCCGTGATTCAGATCCACTCTGTTCACAATCCACTCCGTGATTCAGATCCACTCTGTTCACATTCCACTCTGTGATTCAGATCCACTCTGTTCACAATCCACTCCGTGATTCAGATCCGCTCTGTTCACAATCCACTCTGTGATTCAGATCCACTCTGTTCATAATCCGCTCCGTGATTCAGATCCACTCTGTTCACAATCCACTCTGTGATTCAGATCCACTCTGTTCACAATCCGCTCTGTGATTCAGATCCGCTCTGTTCACAATCCACTCTGTGATTCAGATCCACTCTGTTCACAATCCGCTCCGTGATTCAGATCCACTCTGTTCACAATCCGCTTTGTGATTTAGATCCACTCTGTTGACAATCCACTCTGTGATTCAGATCCACTCTGTTCACAATCCGCTCCGTGATTCAGATCCACTCTGTTCACAATCCGCTCTGTGATTCAGATCCACTCTGTTCACAATCCGCTCTGTGATTCAGATCCACTCTGTTCACAATCCACTCTGTGATTCAGATCCACTCTGTTCACAATCCACTCTGTGATTCAGATCCACTCTGTTCACAATCCGCTCAGTGATTCAGATCCACTCTGTTCACAATGCGCTCCGTGATTCAGATCCACTCTATTCACAATCCACTCTGTGATTCAGATCCACTCTGTTCACAATCCGCTCTGTGATTCAGATCCAATCTGTTCACAATCCGCTCCGTGATTCAGATCCACTCTGTTCACAATCCGCTCCGTGATTCAGATCCACTCTGTTCACAATCCGCTCTGTGATTTAGATCCACTCTGTTCACAATCCACTCTGTGATTCAGATCCACTCTGTTCACAATCCGCTCTGTGATTTAGATCCACTCTGTTCACAATCCACTCTGTGATTCAGATCCACTCTGTTCACAATCCACTCCGTGATTCAGATCCACTATGTTCACAATCCACTCTGTGATTCAGATCCACTCTGTTCACAATCCACTCTGTGATTCAGATCCACTCTGTTCACAATCCGCTCTGTGATTCAGAACCGCTCTGTTCACAATCCACTCTGTGATTCAGATCCACTCTGTTCACAATCCGCTCCGTGATTCAGATCCACTCTGTTCACAATCCGCTCTGTGATTTAGATCCACTCTGTTCACAATCCACTCTGTGATTCAGATCCACTCTGTTCACAATCCGCTCCGTGATTCAGATCCACTCTGTTCACAATCCACTCTGTGATTCAGATCAACTCTGTTCACAATCCGCTCCGTGATTCAGATCCACTCTGTTGACAATCCGCTCGGTGATTCAGATCCACTCTGTTCACAATCCGCTCTGTGATTTAGATCCACTCTGTTCACAATCCACTCTGTGATTCAGATCCACTCTGTTCACAATCCGCTCTGTGATTCAGATCCGCTCTGTTCACAATCCGCTCTGTGATTCAGATCCACTCTGTTCACAATCCGCTCTGTGATTCAGATCCACTCTGTTCACAATCCACTCTGTGATTTAGATCCACTCTATTCACAATCCGCTCTGTGATTCAGATCCACTCTGTTCACAATCCGCTCTGTGATTCAGATCCACTCTGTTCACAATCCGCTCCGTGATTCAGATCCACTCTGTTCACAATCCGCTCTGTGATTCAGATCCACTCTGCTCACAATCCGCTCCGTGATTTAGATCCACTCTGTTCACAATCCGCTCTGTGATTCAGATCCACTCTGTTTACAATCCACTCCGTGATTCAGATCCACTCTGTTCACAATCCACTCTGTGATTCAGATCCACTCTGTTCACAATCCGCTCTGTGATTCAGATCCGCTCTGTTCACAATCCACTCTGTGATTCAGATCCACTCTGTTCACAATCCGCTCCGTGATTCAGATCCACTCCGTTCACAATCCGCTCTGTGATTCAGATCCACTCTGTTCACAATCCACTCCGTGATTCACATCCACTCTGTTCACAATCCGCTCCGTGATTCAGATCCACTCTGTTCACAATCCACTCTGTGATTCAGATCCACTCTGTTCATAATCCGCTCCGTGATTCAGATCCACTCTGTTCACAATCCACTCTGTGATTCAGATCCACTCTGTTCACAATCCGCTCTGTGATTCAGATCCGCTCTGTTCACAATCCACTCTGTGATTCAGATCCACTCTGTTCACAATCCGCTCCGTGATTCAGATCCACTCTGTTCACAATCCGCTTTGTGATTTAGATCCACTCTGTTGACAATCCACTCTGTGATTCAGATCCACTCTGTTCACAATCCGCTCCGTGATTCAGATCCACTCTGTTCACAATCCGCTCTGTGATTCAGATCCACTCTGTTCACAATCCGCTCTGTGATTCAGATCCACTCTGTTCACAATCCACTCTGTGATTCAGATCCACTCTGTTCACAATCCACTCTGTGATTCAGATCCACTCTGTTCACAATCCGCTCAGTGATTCAGATCCACTCTGTTCACAATGCGCTCCGTGATTCAGATCCACTCTGTTCACAATCCACTCTGTGATTCAGATCCACTCTGTTCACAATCCGCTCTGTGATTCAGATCCACTCTGTTCACAATCCGCTCCGTGATTCAGATCCACTCTGTTCACAATCCGCTCCGTGATTCAGATCCACTCTGTTCACAATCCGCTCTGTGATTTAGATCCACTCTGTTCACAATCCACTCTGTGATTCAGATCCACTCTGTTCACAATCCGCTCTGTGATTTAGATCCACTCTGTTCACAATCCACTCTGTGATTCAGATCCACTCTGTTCACAATCCACTCCGTGATTCAGATCCACTATGTTCACAATCCACTCTGTGATTCAGATCCACTCTGTTCACAATCCACTCTGTGATTCAGATCCACTCTGTTCACAATCCGCTCTGTGATTCAGAACCGCTCTGTTCACAATCCACTCTGTGATTCAGATCCACTCTGTTCACAATCCGCTCCGTGATTCAGATCCACTCTGTTCACAATCCGCTCTGTGATTTAGATCCACTCTGTTCACAATCCACTCTGTGATTCAGATCCACTCTGTTCACAATCCGCTCCGTGATTCAGATCCACTCTGTTCACAATCCACTCTGTGATTCAGATCAACTCTGTTCACAATCCGCTCCGTGATTCAGATCCACTCTGTTGACAATCCGCTCGGTGATTCAGATCCACTCTGTTCACAATCCGCTCTGTGATTTAGATCCACTCTGTTCACAATCCACTCTGTGATTCAGATCCACTCTGTTCACAATCCGCTCTGTGATTCAGATCCGCTCTGTTCACAATCCGCTCTGTGATTCAGATCCACTCTGTTCACAATCCGCTCTGTGATTCAGATCCACTCTGTTCACAATCCACTCTGTGATTTAGATCCACTCTATTCACAATCCGCTCTGTGATTCAGATCCACTCTGTTCACAATCCGCTCTGTGATTCAGATCCACTCTGTTCACAATCCGCTCCGTGATTCAGATCCACTCTGTTCACAATCCGCTCTGTGATTCAGATCCACTCTGTTCACAATCCGCTCCGTGATTTAGATCCACTCTGTTCACAATCCGCTCTGTGATTCAGATCCACTCTGTTTACAATCCACTCCGTGATTCAGATCCACTCTGTTCACAATCCACTCTGTGATTCAGATCCACTCTGTTCACAATCCGCTCTGTGATTCAGATCCGCTCTGTTCACAATCCGCTCTGTGATTCAGATCCACTCTGTTCACAATCCGCTCCGTGATTCAGATCCACTCTGTTCACAATCCGCTCCGTGATTCAGATCCACTCTGTTCACAATCCGCTCTGTGATTTAGATCCACTCTGTTCACAATCCACTCTGTGATTCAGATCCACTCTGTTCACAATCCGCTCTGTGATTTAGATCCACTCTGTTCACAATCCACTCTGTGATTCAGATCCACTCTGTTCACAATCCACTCCGTGATTCAGATCCACTATGTTCACAATCCACTCTGTGATTCAGATCCACTCTGTTCACAATCCACTCTGTGATTCAGATCCACTCTGTTCACAATCCGCTCTGTGATTCAGAACCGCTCTGTTCACAATCCACTCTGTGATTCAGATCCACTCTGTTCACAATCCGCTCCGTGATTCAGATCCACTCTGTTCACAATCCGCTCTGTGATTTAGATCCACTCTGTTCACAATCCACTCTGTGATTCAGATCCACTCTGTTCACAATCCGCTCCGTGATTCAGATCCACTCTGTTCACAATCCACTCTGTGATTCAGATCAACTCTGTTCACAATCCGCTCCGTGATTCAGATCCACTCTGTTGACAATCCGCTCGGTGATTCAGATCCACTCTGTTCACAATCCGCTCTGTGATTTAGATCCACTCTGTTCACAATCCACTCTGTGATTCAGATCCACTCTGTTCACAATCCGCTCTGTGATTCAGATCCGCTCTGTTCACAATCCGCTCTGTGATTCAGATCCACTCTGTTCACAATCCGCTCTGTGATTCAGATCCACTCTGTTCACAATCCACTCTGTGATTTAGATCCACTCTATTCACAATCCGCTCTGTGATTCAGATCCACTCTGTTCACAATCCGCTCTGTGATTCAGATCCACTCTGTTCAGAATCCGCTCCGTGATTCAGATCCACTCTGTTCACAATCCGCTCTGTGATTCAGATCCACTCTGTTCACAATCCGCTCCGTGATTTAGATCCACTCTGTTCACAATCCGCTCTGTGATTCAGATCCACTCTGTTTACAATCCACTCCGTGATTCAGATCCACTCTGTTCACAATCCACTCTGTGATTCAGATCCACTCTGTTCACAATCCGCTCTGTGATTCAGATCCGCTCTGTTCACAATCCACTCTGTGATTCAGATCCACTCTGTTCACAATCCGCTCCGTGATTCAGATCCACTCCGTTCACAATCCGCTCTGTGATTCAGATCCACTCTGTTCACAATCCACTCCGTGATTCACATCCACTCTGTTCACAATCCGCTCCGTGATTCAGATCCACTCTGTTCACAATCCGCTCTGTGATTCAGATCAACTCTGTTCACAATCCGCTCTGTGATTCAGATCCACTCTGTTCACAATCCACTCCGTGATTCAGATCCACTCTGTTCACAATCCACTCCGTGATTCAGATCCACTCTGTTCACAATCCACTCTGTGATTCAGATCCACTCTGTTCACAATCCGCTCCGTGATTCAGATCCACTCTGTTCACAATCTGCTCTGTGATTCAGATCCACTCTGTTCACAATCCGCTCCGTGATTCAGATCCACTCTGTTCACAATCCGCTCCGTGATTCAGATCCACTCTGTTCACAATCCACTCCGTGATTCAGATCCACTCTGTTCACAATCCGCTCCGTGATTCAGATACACTCTGTTCATAATCCGCTCCGTGATTCAGATCCACTCTGTTCACAATCCGCTCTGTGATTCAGATCCACTCTGTTCACAATCCGCTCTGTGATTCAGATCCTCTCTGTTCACAATCCGCTCCGTGATTCAGATCCACTCTGTTCACAATCCACTCTGTGATTCAGATCCACTTTGTTCACAATCTGCTCCGTGATTCAGATCCACTCTGTTCACAATCCACTCTGTGATTCAGATCCACTCTGTTCACAATCCACTCTGTGATACAGATCCACTCTGTTCACAATCCGCTCCGTGATTCAGATCCACTCTGTTCACAATCCGCTCTGTGATTCAGATCCACTCTGTTCACAATCCGCTCTGTGATTCAGATCCACTCTGTTCACAATCCGCTCCGTGATTCAGATCCACTCTGTTCACAATCCACTCCGTGATTCAGATCCACTATGTTCACAATCCACTCTGTGATTCAGATCCACTCTGTTCACAATCCACTCTGTGATTCAGATCCACTCTGTTCACAATCCGCTCTGTGATTCAGAACCGCTCTGTTCACAATCCACTCTGTGATTCAGATCCACTCTGTTCACAATCCGCTCCGTGATTCAGATCCACTCTGTTCACAATCCGCTCTGTGATTTAGATCCACTCTGTTCACAATCCACTCTGTGATTCAGATCCACTCTGTTCACAATCCGCTCCGTGATTCAGATCCACTCTGTTCACAATCCACTCTGTGATTCAGATCAACTCTGTTCACAATCCGCTCCGTGATTCAGATCCACTCTGTTGACAATCCGCTCGGTGATTCAGATCCACTCTGTTCACAATCCGCTCTGTGATTTAGATCCACTCTGTTCACAATCCACTCTGTGATTCAGATCCACTCTGTTCACAATCCGCTCTGTGATTCAGATCCGCTCTGTTCACAATCCGCTCTGTGATTCAGATCCACTCTGTTCACAATCCGCTCTGTGATTCAGATCCACTCTGTTCACAATCCACTCTGTGATTTAGATCCACTCTATTCACAATCCGCTCTGTGATTCAGATCCACTCTGTTCACAATCCGCTCTGTGATTCAGATCCACTCTGTTCACAATCCGCTCCGTGATTCAGATCCACTCTGTTCACAATCCGCTCTGTGATTCAGATCCACTCTGTTCACAATCCGCTCCGTGATTTAGATCCACTCTGTTCACAATCCGCTCTGTGATTCAGATCCACTCTGTTTACAATCCACTCCGTGATTCAGATCCACTCTGTTCACAATCCACTCTGTGATTCAGATCCACTCTGTTCACAATCCGCTCTGTGATTCAGATCCGCTCTGTTCACAATCCACTCTGTGATTCAGATCCACTCTGTTCACAATCCGCTCCGTGATTCAGATCCACTCCGTTCACAATCCGCTCTGTGATTCAGATCCACTCTGTTCACAATCCACTCCGTGATTCACATCCACTCTGTTCACAATCCGCTCCGTGATTCAGATCCACTCTGTTCACAATCCGCTCTGTGATTCAGATCAACTCTGTTCACAATCCGCTCTGTGATTCAGATCCACTCTGTTCACAATCCACTCCGTGATTCAGATCCACTCTGTTCACAATCCACTCCGTGATTCAGATCCACTCTGTTCACAATCCACTCTGTGATTCAGATCCACTCTGTTCACAATCCGCTCCGTGATTCAGATCCACTCTGTTCACAATCTGCTCTGTGATTCAGATCCACTCTGTTCACAATCCGCTCCGTGATTCAGATCCACTCTGTTCACAATCCGCTCCGTGATTCAGATCCACTCTGTTCACAATCCACTCCGTGATTCAGATCCACTCTGTTCACAATCCGCTCCGTGATTCAGATACACTCTGTTCATAATCCGCTCCGTGATTCAGATCCACTCTGTTCACAATCCGCTCTGTGATTCAGATCCACTCTGTTCACAATCCGCTCTGTGATTCAGATCCTCTCTGTTCACAATCCGCTCCGTGATTCAGATCCACTCTGTTCACAATCCACTCTGTGATTCAGATCCACTTTGTTCACAATCTGCTCCGTGATTCAGATCCACTCTGTTCACAATCCACTCTGTGATTCAGATCCACTCTGTTCACAATCCACTCTGTGATTCAGATCCACTCTGTTCACAATCCGCTCCGTGATTCAGATCCACTCTGTTCACAATCCGCTCTGTGATTCAGATCCACTCTGTTCACAATCCGCTCTGTGATTCAGATCCACTCTGTTCACAATCCGCTCCGTGATTCAGATCCACTCTGTTCACAATTCGCTCCGAGATTCAGATCCACTCTGTTCACAATCCGCTGCGTGATTCAGATCCACTCTGTTCACAATCCGCTCCGTGATTCAGATCCACTCTGTTCACAATCCGCTCCGTGATTCAGATCCACTCTGTTCACAATCCGCTCCGTGATTCAGATCCACTCTGTTCACAATCCGCTCCGTGATTCAGATCCACTCTGTTCACAATCCGCTCTGTGATTCAGATCCACTCTGTTTACAATCCACTCTGTGATTCAGATCCACTCTGTTCACAATCCGCTCCGTGATTCAGATCCACTCTGTTCACAATCCGCTCCGTGATTCAGATCCACTCTGTTCACAATCCGCTCCGTGATTCAGATCCACCACGTTCACAATCCACTCTGTGATTCAGATCCACTCTGTTCACAATCCGCTCTGTGATTCAGATCCACTCTGTTCACAATCCACTCCGTGATTCAGATCCACTCTGTTCACAATCCACTCTGTGATTCAGATCCACTCTGTTCACAATCCGCTCTGTGATTCAGATCCGCTCTGTTCACAATCCGCTCTGTGATTCAGATCCACTCTGTTCACAATCCGCTCAGTAATTCAGATCCACTCTGTTCACAATCCGCTCTGTGATTCAGATCCACTCTGTTCACAATCCGTTCCGTGATTCAGATCCACTCTGTTCACAATCCGCTCTGTGATTTCGATCCACTCTGTTCACAATCCACTCTGTGATTCAGATCCACTCTATTCACAATCCGCTCTGTGATTCAGATCCACTCTGTTCACAATCCGCTCCGTGATTCAGATCCACTCTGTTCACAATTCGCTCCGAGATTCAGATCCACTCTGTTCACAATCCGCTCCGTGATTCAGATCCACTCTGTTCACAATCCGCTCCATGATTCAGATCCACTCTGTTCACAATCCGCTCCGTGATTCAGATCCACTCTGTTCACAATCCGCTCCGTGATTCAGATCCACTCTGTTCACAATCCGCTCCGTGATTCAGATCCACTCTGTTCACAATCCGCTCTGTGATTCAGATCCACTCTGTTCACAATCCACTCTGTGATTCAGATCCACTCTGTTCACAATTCGCTCCGAGATTCAGATCCACTCTGTTCACAATCCGCTCCGTGATTCAGATCCACTCTGTTCACAATCCGCTCCATGATTCAGATCCACTCTGTTCACAATTCGCTCCGTGATTCAGATCCACTCTGTTCACAATCCGCTCCGTGATTCAGATCCACTCTGTTCACAATCCGCTCTGTGATTCAGATCCACTCTGTTCACAATCCACTCTGTGATTCAGATCCACTCTGTTCACAATTCGCTCCGAGATTCAGATCCACTCTGTTCACAATCCGCTCTGTGATTCAGATCCACTCTGTTCACAATCCGCTCCGTGATTCAGATCCACTCTGTTCACAATCCGCTCCGTGATTCAGATCCACTCTGTTCACAATCCGCTCCGTGATTCAGATCAACTCTGTTCACAATCCGCTCAGTGATTCAGATCCACTCTGTTCACAATCCGCTCTGTGATTCAGATCCACTCTATTCACAATGCACTCCGTGATTCAGATCCACTCTGTTCACAATCCACTCCGTGATTCAGATCCACTCTGTTCACAATCCGCTCTGTGATTCAGATCCACTCTGTTCACAATCCGCTCCGTGATTCAGATCCACTCTGTTCACAATCCGCTTTGTGATTTCGATCCACTCTGTTCACAATCCGCTCCGTGATTCAGATCCACTCTGTTCACAATCCGCTCTGTGATTCAGATCCACTCTGTTCACAATCCGCTACGTGATTCAGATCCACTCTGTTCACAATCCGCTCTGTGATTCAGATCCACTCTGTTCACAATCCACTCCATGATTCAGATCCACTCTGTTCACAATCCACTCTGTGATTCAGATCCACTCTATTCACAATCCACTCCGTGATTCAGATCCACTCTGTTCACAATCCACTCCGTGATTCAGATCCACTCTGTTCACAATCCACTCTGTGATTCAGATCCACTCTGTTCACAATCCACTCCGTGATTCAGATCCGCTCTGTTCACAATCCACTCTGTGATTCAGATCCACTCTGTTCACAATCCGCTCCGTGATTCAGATCCACTCTGTTCACAATCCACTCTGTGATCCAGATCCACTCTGTTCACAATCCGCTCTGTGATTCAGATCCGCTCTGTTCACAATCCACTCTGTGATTCAGATCCACTCTGTTCACAATCCGCTCCGTGATTCAGATCCGCTCTGTTCACAATCCGCTCTGTGATTTAGATCCACTCTGTTCACAATCCACTCTGTGATTCAGATCCACTCTGTTCACAATCCGCTCCGTGATTCAGATCCACTCTGTTCACAATCCGCTCTGTGATTCAGATCAACTCTGTTCACAATCCGCTCCGTGATTCAGATCCACTCTGTTCACAATCCGCTCTGTGATTCAGATCCACTCTGTTCACAATCCGCTCTGTGATTTAGATCCACTCTGTTCACAATCCACTCTGTGATTCAGATCCACTCTGTTCACAATCCGCTCTGTGATTCAGATCCACTCTATTCACAATCCACTCCGTGATTCAGATCCACTCTGTTCACAATCCACTCCGTGATTCAGATCCACTCTGTTCACAATCCGCTCTGTGATTCAGATCCACTCTGTTCACAATCCGCTCTGTGATTTAGATCCACTCTGTTCACAATCCGCTCTGTGATTCAGATCCACTCTGTTCACAATCCGCTCCGTGATTCAGATCCACTCTGTTCACAATCCGCTCCGTGATTCAGATCCACTCTGTTCACAATCCGCTCCGTGATTCAGATCCACTCTGTTCACAATCCGCTCTGTGATTCAGATCCACTCTGTTCACAATCCACTCTGTGATTCAGATCCACTCTGTTCACAATCCGCTCTGTGATTCAGATCCACTCTGTTCACAATCCGCTCCGTGATTCAGATCCACTCTGTTCACAATCCGCTCCGTGATTCAGATCCACTCTGTTCACAATCCGCTCCGTGATTCAGATCCACTCTGTTCACAATCCGCTCTGTGATTCAGATCCACTCTGTTCACAATCCACTCAGTGATTCAGATCCACTCTGTTCACAATCCGCTCCGTGATTCAGATCCACTCTGTTCACAATCCACTCTGTGATTCAGATCCAACCTGTTCACAATCCACTCCGTGATTCAGATCCACTCTGTTCACAATCCACTCAGTGATTCAGATCCGCTCTGTTCACAATCCGCTCTGTGATTCAGATCCACTCTGTTCACAATCCGCTCCGTGATTCAGATCAACTCTGTTCACAATCCGCTCAGTGATTCAGATCCACTCTGTTCACAATCCGCTCTGTGATTCAGATCCACTCTATTCACAATCCACTCCGTGATTCAGATCCACTCTGTTCACAATCCACTCCGTGATTCAGATCCACTCTGTTCACAATCCACTCCGTGATTCAGATCCACTCTGTTCACAATCCGCTCCGTGATTCAGATCCACTCTGTTCACAATCCGCTCTGTGATTCAGATCCACTCTGTTCACAATCCGCTCAGTGATTCAGATCCACTCTGTTCACAATCCACTCTGTGATTCAGATCCACTCTGTTCACAATTCGCTCCGAGATTCAGATCCACTCTGTTCACAATGCGCTCCGTGATTCAGATCCACTCTGTTCACAATCCGCTCCGTGATTCAGATCCACTCTGTTCACAATCCGCTCCGTGATTCAGATCCACTCTGTTCACAATCCGCTCCGTGATTCAGATCAACTCTGTTCACAATCCGCTCAGTGATTCAGATCCACTCTGTTCACAATCCGCTCTGTGATTCAGATCCACTCTATTCACAATGCACTCCGTGATTCAGATCCACTCTGTTCACAATCCACTCCGTGATTCAGATCCACTCTGTTCACAATCCGCTCTGTGATTCAGATCCACTCTGTTCACAATCCGCTCCGTGATTCAGATCCACTCTGTTCACAATCCGCTTTGTGATTTCGATCCACTCTGTTCACAATCCGCTCCGTGATTCAGATCCACTCTGTTCACAATCCGCTCTGTGATTCAGATCCACTCTGTTCACAATCCGCTACGTGATTCAGATCCACTCTGTTCACAATCCGCTCTGTGATTCAGATCCACTCTGTTCACAATCCACTCCATGATTCAGATCCACTCTGTTCACAATCCACTCTGTGATTCAGATCCACTCTATTCACAATCCACTCCGTGATTCAGATCCACTCTGTTCACAATCCACTCCGTGATTCAGATCCACTCTGTTCACAATCCACTCTGTGATTCAGATCCACTCTGTTCACAATCCACTCCGTGATTCAGATCCGCTCTGTTCACAATCCACTCTGTGATTCAGATCCACTCTGTTCACAATCCGCTCCGTGATTCAGATCCACTCTGTTCACAATCCACTCTGTGATCCAGTTCCACTCTGTTCACAATCCGCTCTGTGATTCAGATCCGCTCTGTTCACAATCCACTCTGTGATTCAGATCCACTCTGTTCACAATCCGCTCCGTGATTCAGATCCGCTCTGTTCACAATCCGCTCTGTGATTTAGATCCACTCTGTTCACAATCCACTCTGTGATTCAGATCCACTCTGTTCACAATCCGCTCCGTGATTCAGATCCACTCTGTTCACAATCCGCTCTGTGATTCAGATCAACTCTGTTCACAATCCGCTCCGTGATTCAGATCCACTCTGTTCACAATCCGCTCTGTGATTCAGATCCACTCTGTTCACAATCCGCTCTGTGATTTAGATCCACTCTGTTCACAATCCACTCTGTGATTCAGATCCACTCTGTTCACAATCCGCTCTGTGATTCAGATCCACTCTATTCACAATCCACTCCGTGATTCAGATCCACTCTGTTCACAATCCACTCCGTGATTCAGATCCACTCTGTTCACAATCCGCTCTGTGATTCAGATCCACTCTGTTCACAATCCGCTCTGTGATTTAGATCCACTCTGTTCACAATCCGCTCTGTGATTCAGATCCACTCTGTTCACAATCCGCTCCGTGATTCAGATCCACTCTGTTCACAATCCGCTCCGTGATTCAGATCCACTCTGTTCACAATCCGCTCCGTGATTCAGATCCACTCTGTTCACAATCCACTCTGTGATTCAGATCCAACCTGTTCACAATCCACTCCGTGATTCAGATCCACTCTGTTCACAATCCACTCTGTGATTCAGATCCACTCTGTTCACAATCCACTCTGTGATTCAGATCCACTCTGTTCACAATCCGCTCTGTGATTCAGATCCACTCTGTTCACAATCCACTCAGTGATTCAGATCCGCTCTGTTCACAATCCGCTCTGTGATTCAGATCCACTCTGTTCACAATCCGCTCCGTGATTCAGATCAACTCTGTTCACAATCCGCTCAGTGATTCAGATCCACTCTGTTCACAATCCGCTCTGTGATTCAGATCCACTCTATTCACAATCCACTCCGTGATTCAGATCCACTCTGTTCACAATCCACTCCGTGATTCAGATCCACTCTGTTCACAATCCACTCCGTGATTCAGATCCACTCTGTTCACAATCCGCTCCGTGATTCAGATCCACTCTGTTCACAATCCGCTCTGTGATTCAGATCCACTCTGTTCACAATCCGCTCAGTGATTCAGATCCACTCTGTTCACAATCCGCTCCGTGATTCAGATCCACTCTGTTCACAATCCGCTCTGTGATTTCGATCCCCTCTGTTCACAATCCGCTCCGTGATTCAGATCCACTCTGTTCACAATCCGCACTGTGATTCAGATCCACTCTGTTCACAATCCGCTCCGTGATTCAGATCCACTCTGTTCACAATCCGCTCCGTGATTCAGATCCACTCTGTTCACAATCCGCTCCGTGATTCAGATCCACTCTGTTCACAATCCGCTCTGTGATTCAGATCAACTCTGTTCACAATCCGCTCCGTGATTCAGATCCACTCTGTTCACAATCCGCTCTGTGATTCAGATCCACTCTGTTCACAATCCGCTCTGTGATTTAGATCCACTCTGTTCACAATCCACTCTGTGATTCAGATCCACTCTGTTCACAATCCGCTCTGTGATTCAGATCCA
Organism: Heptranchias perlo; assembly: GCF_035084215.1. Lineage (NCBI taxonomy): Eukaryota > Metazoa > Chordata > Chondrichthyes > Hexanchiformes > Hexanchidae > Heptranchias > Heptranchias perlo. The sequence continues at coordinate 20,043,094 of NC_090370.1, forward strand.
CTCTATTCACAATCCACTCCGTGATTCAGATCCACTCTGTTCACAATCCACTCCGTGATTCAGATCCACTCTGTTCACAATCCGCTCTGTGATTCAGATCCACTCTGTTCACAATCCGCTCTGTGATTTAGATCCACTCTGTTCACAATCCGCTCTGTGATTCAGATCCACTCTGTTCACAATCCGCTCCGTGATTCAGATCCACTCTGTTCACAATCCGCTCCGTGATTCAGATCCACTCTGTTCACAATCCGCTCCGTGATTCAGATCCACTCTGTTCACAATCCACTCTGTGATTCAGATCCAACCTGTTCACAATCCACTCCGTGATTCAGATCCACTCTGTTCACAATCCACTCTGTGATTCAGATCCACTCTGTTCACAATCCACTCTGTGATTCAGATCCACTCTGTTCACAATCCGCTCTGTGATTCAGATCCACTCTGTTCACAATCCACTCAGTGATTCAGATCCGCTCTGTTCACAATCCGCTCTGTGATTCAGATCCACTCTGTTCACAATCCGCTCCGTGATTCAGATCAACTCTGTTCACAATCCGCTCAGTGATTCAGATCCACTCTGTTCACAATCCGCTCTGTGATTCAGATCCACTCTATTCACAATCCACTCCGTGATTCAGATCCACTCTGTTCACAATCCACTCCGTGATTCAGATCCACTCTGTTCACAATCCACTCCGTGATTCAGATCCACTCTGTTCACAATCCGCTCCGTGATTCAGATCCACTCTGTTCACAATCCGCTCTGTGATTCAGATCCACTCTGTTCACAATCCGCTCAGTGATTCAGATCCACTCTGTTCACAATCCGCTCCGTGATTCAGATCCACTCTGTTCACAATCCGCTCTGTGATTTCGATCCCCTCTGTTCACAATCCGCTCCGTGATTCAGATCCACTCTGTTCACAATCCGCACTGTGATTCAGATCCACTCTGTTCACAATCCGCTCCGTGATTCAGATCCACTCTGTTCACAATCCGCTCCGTGATTCAGATCCACTCTGTTCACAATCCCCTCCGTGATTCAGATCCACTCTGTTCACAATCCACTCCGTGATTCAGATCCACTCTATTCACAATCCACTCCGTGATTCAGATCCACTCTGTTCACAATCCACTCCGTGATTCAGATCCACTCTGTTCACAATCCACTCTGTGATTCAGATCCACTCTGTTCACAATCCACTCCGTGATTCAGATCCGCGCTGTTCACAATCCACTCTGTGATTCAGATCCACTCTGTTCACAATCCGCTCCGTGATTCAGATCCACTCTGTTCACAATCCGCTCCGTGATTCAGATCCACTCTGTTCACAATCCGTTCCGTGATTCAGATCCACTCTGTTCACAATCCACTCTGTGATTCAGATCCACTCTGTTCACAATCCGCTCTGTGATTCAGATCCACTCTGTTCACAATACACTCTGTGATTTAGATCCACTCTATTCACAATCCGCTCTGTGATTCAGATCCACTCTGTTCACAATCCGCTCTGTGATTTAGATCCACTCTGTTCACAATCCACTCCGTGATTCAGATCCACTCTGTTCATAATCCGCTCCGTGATTCAGATCCACTCTGTTCACAATCCGCTCCGTGATTCAGATCCACTCTGTTCACAATCCCCTCCGTGATTCAGATCCACTCTGTTCACAATCCACTCCGTGATTCAGATCCACTCTATTCACAATCCACTCCGTGATTCAGATCCACTCTGTTCACAATCCACTCCGTGATTCAGATCCACTCTGTTCACAATCCACTCTGTGATTCAGATCCACTCTGTTCACAATCCACTCCGTGATTCAGATCCGCGCTGTTCACAATCCACTCTGTGATTCAGATCCACTCTGTTCACAATCCGCTCCGTGATTCAGATACACTCTGTTCACAATCCACTCTGTGATCCAGATCCACTCTGTTCACAATCCGTTCCGTGATTCAGATCCACTCTGTTCACAATCCACTCTGTGATTCAGATCCACTCTGTTCACAATCCGCTCTGTGATTCAGATCCACTCTGTTCACAATACACTCTGTGATTTAGATCCACTCTATTCACAATCCGCTCTGTGATTCAGATCCACTCTGTTCACAATCCGCTCTGTGATTTAGATCCACTCTGTTCACAATCCACTCTGTGATTCAGATCCACTCTGTTCATAATCCGCTCCGTGATTCAGATCCACTCTGTTCACAATCCGCTCCGTGATTCAGATCCACTCTGTTCACAATCTGCTCCGTGATTCAGATCCACTCTGTTCACAATCCGCTCCGTGATTCAGATCCACTCTGTTCACAATCCGCTCCGTGATTCAGATCCACTCTGTTCACAATCCACTCTGTGATTCAGATCCACCCTGTTCACAATCCACTCCGTGATTCAGATCCACTCTGTTCACAATCCACTCTGTGATTCAGATCCACTCTGTTCACAATCCACTCTGTGATTCAGATCCACTCTGTTCACAATCCGATCCGTGATTCAGATCCACTCTGTTCACAATCCGCTCCGTGATTCAGATCCACTCTGTTCACAATCCGCTCCGTGATTCAGATCCACTCTGTTCACAATCCGCTCCGTGATTCAGATCAACTCTGTTCACAATCCGCTCAGTGATTCAGATCCACTCTGTTCACAATCCGCTCTGTGATTCAGATCCACTCTATTCACAATCCCCTCCGTGATTCAGATCCACACTGTTCACAATCCACTCCGTGATTCAGATCCACTCTGTTCACAATCCGCTCCGTGATTCAGATCCACTCTGTTCACAATCCACTCTGTGATTCAGATCCACCCTGTTCACAATCCACTCCGTGATTCAGATCCACTCTGTTCACAATCCACTCTGTGATTCAGATCCACTCTGTTCACAATCCGCTCCGTGATTCAGATCCACTCTGTTCCAAATCCGCTCTGTGATTCAGATCAACTCTGTTCACAATCCGCTCCGTGATTCAGATCCACTCTGTTCACAATCCGCTCTGTGATTCAGATCCACTCTGTTCACAATCCGCTCTGTGATTTAGATCCACTCTGTTCACAATCCACTCTGTGATTCAGATCCACTCTGTTCACAATCCGCTCTGTGATTCAGATCCACTCTGTTCACAATCCACTCTGTGATTCAGATCCACTCTGTTCACAATCCGCTCTGTGATTCAGATCCACTCTGTTCACAATCCACTCTGTGATTTAGATCCACTCTATTCACAATCCGCTCTGTGATTCAGATCCACTCTGTTCACAATCCGCTCTGTGATTCAGATCCACTCTGTTCACAATCCGCTCCGTGATTCAGATCCACTCTGTTCACAATCCACTCTGTGATCCAGATCCACTCTGTTCACAATCCGCTCTGTGATTCAGATCCGCTCTGTTCACAATCCACTCTGTGATTCAGATCCACTCTGTTCACAATCCGCTCCGTGATTCAGATCCGCTCTGTTCACAATCCGCTCTGTGATTTAGATCCACTCTGTTCACAATCCACTCTGTGATTCAGATCCACTCTGTTCACAATCCGCTCCGTGATTCAGATCCACTCTGTTCACAATCCGCTCTGTGAT